>NW_027529103.1:2846-3019 GCF_008692635.1 Crocuta crocuta | reverse complement strand
TATCATTGTCTTTGGATATATACCCAAAAGTGGTATTTCTGAATCATACGGTATTTTTATTTTTAATTTTTTAGGAGGCTTCACACTGTTTTCCATAGTGGTTATACCAACTTAGTATTCTCACCAAAAGTGCATAATGGTTCCATTTTCTCCACATCCTTGCCAACATCTTT
>NW_027529103.1:1769-2840 GCF_008692635.1 Crocuta crocuta | reverse complement strand
CGTTGTTTTTTTAAATTTTATTAAAAAAAATAATCATCATAACATGTATGAGGCGATATCTCATTGTGGTTTTGGTTTGTATTCCTTTGATAATTAGTGAGTGATGTTGAATACCTTTCATATACCTGTGTCCATTTGTATGACCTCTTTTGAGAAATTTCTATTCATGTTTTTATTCTGTTTTTAACTGGGTTATTTATTTAATTGTTTGTTTGCTATTGAATTGCCACTTGAGAAAATAAGGTTGAACCTGGAGGACATGATGCTAAGTGTAATAAGCCAGACACAGAAAGACAAATACTGCATGATCTCACTTATATCTGGAATCTAAAGTCAAACTCATAAAAACAGAAAGTAGGATGTTAGTTGCCAGGGATTGGGGGTGGGAAATTCTGGAGATCTAATGTACAGTATGTAGACTATAATTAATACTGTATTGTATATTTCATATTTGCTTAGGGAGTTGACCTTAAGTGTTTTCACTATGCTCACAAAACTATCATTACTGTGTGAGGTGATGGATATGTTAATTAGCTCGATTGTACTAATCATTTCAAATTGCATATACATATCAAAACATTACATACACCTTAAATATATACAACTTTTATTTGTCAAATATACTTCAATATAGCTGGGGAAAAATAAAAGAGGGCCACCTGTGTGGCTCAGTTTGTTGGGCATCTAACTTTGGCTTAGGTCATAATCTCATGGTTCATTGGTTCAAGCCCTACATCGGGCTTTGTGCTTTCAGCATGGAGCCTGCTTAGGAATCTCTGTCTCCCTATCTCTCTGTCCCGCCCCTACTTGTGCGCTATTGCTCTCAAAGATAAGTTAGAGGAAAAAAAAACATTTAAAGAATAAAGAATACCAAGGAATAACCTTTAAAATATTGGTGTTAAATCCAAGTGAAGAAAACCCCAAAAATTTACTGAGAGATGTGAAAAATGTAATTGACTAAATGAAGAAATATCTCAGAAGGATACATATTCTAAAGCTACTAAAAATAAAGTTTATTAAAAGAATGTTTTTTGTCTCTACATTTTTTGGGGTGGAAGGGAAAACCACAGG
>NW_027529103.1:0-1754 GCF_008692635.1 Crocuta crocuta | reverse complement strand
CAGGATTAGCTCAGAGGCTCCCAAACCTGACAGATTATCCAAATCAACTAGGGTGCTTTCAGAAAAATCCAATTCCCATGTCATATGGTCTTTAATGGACACCTTCATTCTTGTACAGTCAGTTTTGGAGGCCATCAGACTATATGAATTTGAATATCCCTCTTACATTCCCCCTTTCTGTGATTTTCTTTCCTTCAGCTATCACTTGTTGCTCACTTTGCTTTTAGTGCTGTAGTAGAGTAGAATCAGAGCAGGCCAAAGTTTCTTCCAAATATTAGGTCTGTTCATCCCAAAATCATGCCATGTAGTCTAGGCTACTTGTGCATTGCTGATAATAGACAACCATTAAATGGGTCCCTGTCCTCTGGCACTCACTTGACATTCCAGAAATCCTTTGATGAATTTGGGAGAAAGCTCATTTAGCTTTCTGTTGACTGTATGCTATAAGGAAGTTGTGTCATTAGGGTAATCCTCATGTGACAGGGCAGTCCACAGCCAGGTTGCAAATTAAGCCCAGGCCCATACCTCTCAGCCTTCATCATGACCTAATTTGCTAGGCGGAGTACTGTTTTTTCTCTGTTATAACTAGATTTTCCAAGAATTGCTGCTGGATCATCCAGCCAATCCTGAGATGACCTTGCAATCTCTTAACCAAAAAGGAAGTGTGGGAATTAGAAGATTCTGGTAGCCCTACTGTCTGGCATTGTAAGTGGGGAAATGAAACTGTGACCATGGCTGGGGGAAGAGAAGAGGGGAAAAAAAAGTTATAAACAGGGGGAAGGAGACAAACCATAAGAGACTCTTAAGTTCAGAGAACAAACTGAGATTTGATGGAGGGGGAAGTGGGTGATGGGCATTGAGAAGGGCGCTTGTTGGGATGAGCACTGGGTGTTGTATATAAGCGAATCTGACAAAACTTATACTAAAAATAAAGGAAATTTAATAATAAGCTAATGCTATATTTAAAATTTTCTGAGTACTTACTGTGTGGAAGCACTTTATGCATATTCTTGCCAATTTTCATAATAATGCTATGAGCTATAAATTACTATCCCCAGTTTGGAGATTAGGGAATTGATATTTAGAGAGGTAAAGTCACTTGCCAAAGGTCACACATTAGAAGCTCAAAGAGAGGAAGGAGTGCAGTGTGGCCCAAATACTACATATCTATCTATCTATCTATCTATCTATCTATCTATCTATCTATCTATCATCTATCTATCTATCATCTATCTATCTATCTATCGATCTATTTATCTATCTATCCATCTATCTATAGACCATGAAGATAGGCTTTTTTCAAACACCAGTCCATTCTAAATGAGTGACCTTGGACAAGTCACTTTGCTTCTTTAGCTTTCTTATATGTTGAATGGGAGTAATTGCCTTGTCTCCTCTAGAGTTATTGTAAGAATTAAATGTAATACTAATAATGGATGTAAAGCAACTGTCTTAGAGTAAATGTTCAGGAAATGGTAACTCTTATTACCGGAGGTTACCATAATCACACTGTAACCGAAATATTTGGATCCAACTCAGTCTGAATCTTTGTCCTTAAAAAACAGGTAAAGATACTGATGTGCAAGACTTATAACATGCAGAGAAGTATCTGGGAGGAACTTTTACCCGATGCAAGAGAGCTCAATCCCCTATCTTAGATGCTTTAGGAACATTAGTGTTGAAAAATTTTGTCCCATGGCCATTACCAAAAGGCTTGACCTGATTGCTTCTGAGAATGAAGGCACATTCACATG
>NW_027529102.1:0-501 GCF_008692635.1 Crocuta crocuta | reverse complement strand
ATTTAGTCCAGTTACATTCAGTGTTATTATTGAAAAATATGGGTTAAGAATCATTGTGTTCTTTGTAGAATTCATCTTGTGGTGGTGTCTCTGGTACTTTGCATTCCTTGCAACATTTCCCTCAGAGAGTTCCCCTCAGGATTTCTTGTAGGGCTGGTTTAGTGGTGACGAATTCTTTCAGGTTTGTTTATTTGGAAAGACTTTTATCTCTCCTTGTATTCTGAATGACAGGCTTGCTGGAATGAGGATTCTTGGCTGCCTATTTTNCTGTTCATCACATTGAAGATCTCCTGCCATTCCTTTCTGGCCTGCCAAGTTTCAGTAGATAGGTCTGTCACCACTCTGATAGGTTTCCCTTTGTATGTTAGGGCCCTTTTCTCCCTAGCTGCTTTCAGAATTCTCTCTTTGTCCTCCTATTTTGCCAGTTTCACTATGATATGTTGTGCAGAAGATTAGTTCAAGTTATGTCTGAGGGGAGTTCTTTGTGCCTCTTGGATTTCA
>NW_027529101.1:0-320 GCF_008692635.1 Crocuta crocuta | reverse complement strand
GAACTCTACATCCTGAGGCCAGGGAATTCACCTTCTTCTCAAGTGTGNGACAAACCCCTAGCCAGACTAATCAAAAAGAAAAGAGAGAGCACCCAAACAGACAAAATTATGAATGAAAATGGACTTATTACAACAAACCCCTCAGAAATACAAGCAATTGTCAGGGTATACTATGAAGAATTATATGCCAACAAATTGGACAACTTAGAAGAAATGACAAATTCCTAAAAACACAGTCCCTACCAAAATTCACACGGGAAGAGATCGAAAATCTAAACAGACCCATAACCAGTGAAGAAATTGAATCAGTGATCAAAAAT
>NW_027529100.1:0-443 GCF_008692635.1 Crocuta crocuta | reverse complement strand
TAATTTTCTTTATCCATTTATTTGTCATTGGACATTTAGGTTGCTGTCACATCTTAGCTATTATGAATAATGCTGCAATGACCTTGAGTGTACAAATATTTTATCAAGATCCTATTTCCAATTTTTANCACAAACCCAGAAACTGGACTTCTAAATCATATGGCAGTTCTCTTTTTATTTAGTATCCTCCATGCTGTTTACCATAATACCTGCGACGTTTCACATTCCCACAAATAGTGTGTAAGGGTTCCAATTTCTCCACATCTTTGACAATACTTGCTTTCATCTGGATTTTTTTTCATAGTGATCATACTAATAGGTATGAGATAATATCTCATTGCAGTTTTAATTTGTATTTCCCTGAGGATTAGTGATAATGGAGCATCTTTACTTTTTAAAAAAATTTTTTGTAGTTTTCAGTGTTCAAAGGTTACACATCTTTG
>NW_027529099.1:0-539 GCF_008692635.1 Crocuta crocuta | reverse complement strand
CATCTATCGACAGGATCATACGGTTTTTATCTTTTCTTTTGTTGACGTGATGTATCACATTGATGGATTTGCGAATATTGAACCATCTCTGTAACACAGGAATGAATCCCACTTGATCTTGTTGGATCATTCTTTTTATGTGCTGTTGGATTCAATGTACAAGTATCTTGTTGAGGATTTTTGCATCTGTATTCATCNTTTCTATTTTTTGGAGTAGTTTGAGAAGAATGGGTATTAACTCTGTTTTAAATGTCTGGTAGAATTCCGCAGGGCAGCCATCTGGCCCAGGGTCTTACTTGTTGGGAGATTTTTGATAACTTATTTGATTTCGTCACTAGTTATGGGTCTGTTCAGATTTTCTGTCTCTTCCCATGTGAATTTTGGTAGTGAGTGTGTGTTTAGGAATTTGTCCATTTCTTCTAAGTTGTCCAACTTGTTGGCATATAATGTGTCATAGTATTCCCTGATAATTGTTTGTATTTCTGCGGGGTGGTTGTAACAAGTCCATTTTCATTCATGATTTTGTCTATTTGAGTGCT
>NW_027529098.1:0-806 GCF_008692635.1 Crocuta crocuta | reverse complement strand
GACTGCCTTTACCGCATCCCATAGATTTTGGATTGTTGTATTTTCGTATTCAGTTGTTTCCATTCATTATTTAATTTCTTCTCTAATTACCATATTGGCCCATTCATTCTTTAGTAGCGTATTCTTTAACCTCCATGTTTTGGAGGTGTTCCAGACTTCTTCCTGTGATTGATTTCGNTGTGATTGATTTCGAGTTTCATAGCATTGTGATCTGAAAGTGTGCATGGTATGATCTTAATTCTTTTATATTTATTGAGGGCTGCTTTATGACTCTGTATGTGATCTATCTTAGAATATGTGTTTGTGCCCTTGAGAAGAAAGTGTATTCCATACTTCAGGATGTAGAGTTCTAAATATATCTGTCAGATCCATCTGTTCCAATGTGTCATTCAACTCTATTGTTTCTTTAGTGATTTCTGTCTAGTTGATCTATCCATTGCTGTCAGTGGAGTATTAAAATCCCCTGCTATTATCACATTCTTATCTATAAGATTGTTTCTGCCTGTGATTGTTTTAAATATAGGTGCTCCTATATTCGGTGTGTAGACATTTATAATTGTTAATTCTTCCTGATGGATAGACCCTGTAATTATTATATAATGCCCTTCTTCATCCCTTTTTACTGTCTTTAATGTCCAGTTTGTCTGATATAAGTATAGCTATTCCAGCTTTCTTTTGACTTCCAGTAGCATGATAGATATTTCTCCATTCCTTTACTTTTAATCTGAAGGTGTCTTACAGTCTAAAATGTATTTCTTGCTGACAGCAAGTAGATGGATTTTGGTTTTTTATCCATTCTGCTACCC
>NW_027529097.1:0-521 GCF_008692635.1 Crocuta crocuta | reverse complement strand
ATAACAGCTGTACATAGAAGAGTGAGGGGATTCTTGAAGAATAAGGCGGTTGACTCGATTTTCGTCAGTTTTAACGCACTCACATTTCTATTTTGTTTTCACTCCCACAAAACCAACACTTGCTCAAGAGTGCTATCAAGCTTACTTTCATGCACTTCCAACTACTTTTAATTCCCAGTGTGAGGGATGTCTGACTCAAAAGGCCTTAGACTTGTTCTCACTATTTNATCATGGAGTGGTGCTGGGGGTGTGGTATTTGCAGTATTTTCACTGACAGTAGATTACTGCTCCCAACCATCTTGCCCTAGACAGTCTTTTTCTGGTGTGGCCTTGGGGGCTGGCTCTGAAAGTGTGAGATTGTTTATTTCCCTATACATAAAGATATGGGTGGTATGTTGGCTCTTCTTGCTGCTCTTTATAGGTTGAGGGAGGACAAGGAATATGTAGACATACTGAGATACAAGCAACTACCATTTTCATCAGGATCCCAGTAGCTTTCCTCAACATCTGGCAGGGATTTG
>NW_027529096.1:0-574 GCF_008692635.1 Crocuta crocuta | reverse complement strand
TGATTCGATTTCCTCACTAGTTATGGGTCTGTTCAGCTTTTCTATTTCTTCCTGTGTGAATTTTTGTAGTGTGTGTGTGTTTAGGAGTTTGTCCATTCCTTCTAAGCTGTCCAATTTGTTTGCATATAATTTTTCATCGTATTCCCTGATAATTGCTTGTATTTCTGAGGAGTTGGTTGTATTAAGTCCATTTTCATTCATGATTTTGTCTATTTGGGTGCTGTCTCTTTTCTTTTTGAGAAGCNAAGCCTGGCTAGAGGTTTGTCAATTTTGTTTATTTTTTCAAAATACCAACTCTTGGTTTCATTGATCTGTTCAACTTTTTCTTTGGTGTCTATATTGTTTATTTCTGCCCTGATTTTTATTATTTCTCTTCTCCTACTGGGTTTGGAGTGCTCTTGTTGCTCTCCTTCTCATTCCTTTAGGTGTGCTGTTAGATTTTGTACTTGTGCTTTTTCTAATTTCTTGAAATAGGCCCGGAGTGCGATATACTTTCTTCTTAGTACTGCCTTTGCTGCACCCCATAGATTTTGGATTGTTGTATTTTCATTTCCATTTGTTTCCATATATTTTT
>NW_027529095.1:0-675 GCF_008692635.1 Crocuta crocuta | reverse complement strand
TGTGGGTTGGAGGAATGGAATACTAAACTGAAGGAATGGAACACTGTGGATCTCCCAGTCCCCTCCTACCAAATAGGGTGCCAAACACTCACTGTACCCCTGGCATTGTGTGAGACCTTATAGGAGATACCAAGATCAATAGATTAGTTCTGCCCTTACAATATATAAGGGAAACAAATAATTCACAAGTAATGATAACACAAGACAGCATGTTAGAACTGCCATTGTATAGCAACATGGGTGGACCCTGAAGGTGTTATGCTGAGCGAAATTAGTCAGGCAGAGAAGGACAAATATCATATGTTTGCATGTATAGGAGGATTAGGAGGAACTTAACGGAGGACCATAGGGGAGAAGAAGGGGGGAAATAGTAGNGGGGAAAGGGAGAGAGGCAAACCATGAGAGACTCTTGAATGCTGAGAACAAACTACGGACTGATGAGTGTGTGGGGTGGGAGGGGGGTGATAGGCATGGAGGAGGACACTTGTGGGGATGAGCACTGGGTGTTATATGGAAATCAACTTGACAATAAATTATTTGTAAAAAAAAAAAGAAATGTATAAACTTCATACAAAAATAAAAAGGCTGACACACACACATACAAAATAAAGATTTTTGACAAGAAATGATGGGGAAAAAACCCCTGCCATTAAAGTGCTAAAACACCCAGTGTGG
>NW_027529094.1:0-517 GCF_008692635.1 Crocuta crocuta | reverse complement strand
CCAGTGCTCATCCCCACATGTGCCCTCCTCCATGCCCATCTTCCCACCTCCACCCCACATCCATCAGTCCTCGGTTTGTTTCTCAGCATTCAAGAGTTTCTCATGGTTTGCCTCTCTCCCTTTCCCCCACCATTTTACCCCTTCTTCTCCCCCATGGTCCCCAGTTAAGTTCCTNTAATCCTCCTTTACGTGCAAACATGTGATATTTGTCTTTCTCTGCCTGACTTATTACGTTAAGCATAACACCCTCAAGGTCCATCCATGCTGCTACACATGGCCAGATTTCATTCTTTCTCATTGCCATGTAGGATTCCATGGTAAAGATAAACCACATCTTCTTGATCCATTCGTCCATTGATGGACACTTAGGCTCTTTCCATGTTTTGGCTATTGTTGAGAGTGCTGCTAGGAACATTGGGATACATGTGCTTCTATGCATCAGCACTCCTATATTCCTTGGGTAAATTCTTATCAGTGCTATTGCTGGGTCATAGGGAAGTTCTATTGTTATTTTCCT
>NW_027529093.1:0-513 GCF_008692635.1 Crocuta crocuta | reverse complement strand
ATACACAAAAATAAACTCAAAATGGATGAAGGACCTGAAGGTGAGGCAGGAAACCATCAAAACCCTAGAGGAGAAAGATGGAAACAACCTTTTTGACCACAGCTGCAGCAAGTTCTTACTTGACACATCCCCAAAGGCAAGGGTATCACGAGCAAAAATGAACTATTGGGACCTCATTAAGATAAAAAGCTTCTGCACGGCAANGCACGGCAAAGGAAACAATCCATAAAACTAATAGGCAACCGAAGGAATGGGAAAAGATAGTTGCAAATGACATACTGGATAAAGAGCTAGTATCCAAAATCTATAAGGAACCCACCAAACTCCACATCGGAAAACTAACAAATCCAGTGAAGAAATCGGCAGAAGACAGGAACAGGCACTTCTCCAAAGAGGACATCCAGATGTTCAACAGACACATGAAATGATGCTTATTGCTACTCATCCTTAGGGAAATACAAATACACAGAGATACCACCTCACACTGGTCAGAGGGTCTAAAATGAACAAATC
>NW_027529092.1:315-517 GCF_008692635.1 Crocuta crocuta | reverse complement strand
ACACACACACACACTCACTCACACACCTACCCTATCCCTGAATCCTTTGCTCTCTCTCCCCATCTTTAAGTGCCATTCATTTAGTTTTAAAATTCTAGGCTTTTGGGTTTCAAATGCCAAGAATTTCAGAAGCTAAGACGTTTTAGTTTGAAAAGTTAAGACTCTTGAGTTTCAGGGGCACTTGCCTGGGTGGCTCAGTTGG
>NW_027529092.1:0-198 GCF_008692635.1 Crocuta crocuta | reverse complement strand
CTCCCTGCCTCTCCCACACTCGCACTCTCTTTCTCAAAAATAAATAAACGTTAAAAAAAAAAAAGACTTTTGAGTTTCAAATGCCAGGAACTTTAAATTCTAAGGCCAAGATTGATAAGTTTTAAATGTCATTTTAATTTTTCTGAGTCTGGACTTTTGGGTTTCAAAAATTGAAACCCTGAGTCAGAGCTTAGGTTC
>NW_027529091.1:305-529 GCF_008692635.1 Crocuta crocuta | reverse complement strand
TGATTCTATTTCCTCACTTGTTATGGGTCTGTTCAGGTTGTCTATTTCTTCCGGTGTCAATTTTGGTAGTGAGTGTTTAGGAGTTTGTCTATTTCTTCTAAGTTGTCCAGTTTCTTGGCATGTAGTTTTTCATAGTATTCTCTGATAATTGATTGTATTTCTGACGGGTTGGTTGTAATCAGTCCATTTTCATTCATGATTTTGGGTATTTGAGCTCCCTATTT
>NW_027529091.1:0-219 GCF_008692635.1 Crocuta crocuta | reverse complement strand
TTTTCAACTGTTTCTTTGGTTTCTATATTGTTTATTTCTGCCATGAATTTTATCATTTCTCTTCTTCTACTGGGTTTGGGGTGCTCTTGTTGCTCTCCCTCTAGTTCCTTTAGGTGTGCTGTTAGATTTTGAACTTACGCTTTTTCTAATTTCTTGAAATAGACATGGAGTGCTATGTACTTTCCTCTTAGGACTGCTTTCGCCACATCCCATAGGGTT
>NW_027529090.1:367-810 GCF_008692635.1 Crocuta crocuta | reverse complement strand
GAGCCGCCCCGCTCCGGCTGATTGGCAGAGTATCTCCAAACCACACGATGAACTCGAGAGAGTCTAGAGCCACTGGCATCTTCTGTTTCCAGGCTAACGGTTCAAGACAATTTAATAATGGTTAAATAATGGAGTGTACTCTCCCTGGGACCTTTGTTAAGATGAAAGTAAAAAGCAGGGAGAAAAGACTCTCTCATCACAGGCAGAGAACTAACAGCCCTGCTTAGGAGACTAGGAGAGAAGAATGTTGTGCTTCAGGCAGTGAGTGTGCAGTCTGTGGTAACCATTTGTTACAGTGTCTTGTGTTTCCTGTCATTCTTCTCTTCCTCTAGATATTTAGATAGATAGATAGATGGATGGATAGATAGATAGACAAACAGACAGATACTAGACAGACAACACAGACCATACGGTATATGTGAGATATGGATACTCACACACAC
>NW_027529090.1:0-261 GCF_008692635.1 Crocuta crocuta | reverse complement strand
TTTTTTTTAATATTTTTATTTATTTCTAGGAGAGAGAGACAGCGTGAGCAGGGGAGGGTCAGAGAGAGAGGGAGTCACAGACTGAAAGAAGCTCCAGGCTCTGAGCTGGCAGTCAGCACAGAGCCCGAAGCGGGGCTCAAAACCACGAACCTCGAGATCATGACCCAAGCAAAAGTCGGTCGCTTAACTGACTAAGCCACCCAGGTGCCCCCGGTTTTTCTTTTTTAAAAATTCACAGTTTATTTATTTATTTATTTATTT
>NW_027529089.1:852-1145 GCF_008692635.1 Crocuta crocuta | reverse complement strand
GTCGGATGCTTAACCGACTAAGCCACCCAGGCGCCCCTATATGTCAACAATTTTGACAATTTAGAAGAAGGGGACAAATAACTAAACACACACTCATTACCAACCTTCACACGGGAAGAGATAGAAAATCTGAACAGACCCATAACGAGTGAAGAAATCGAATCCGTTATCAAAAATCTCCCAAAAAATAAGAGCCTGCACCTGGTGGCTTCCCTGGGGAATTCTACCAGACATTTAAAACAGAATTAATATCAATTCTCCTCAAGCTATTCCAAAAAATAGAAATCGAAGGA
>NW_027529089.1:0-609 GCF_008692635.1 Crocuta crocuta | reverse complement strand
ATCAATAAAAGAAAAGATAAAAACCATATGATTCTGACAATAGATGCAATAAAAGCATTTGACAAAATATAGCATCCCTTCTTAATAAAGACTCTATAGAAAGTCGGGATAGAAGGAACTTACATAAACATCATAAAAGCCATCTATGATAAGCCCTCAGCTAACCTCATCCTCAATGGGAAAACACTGAGAGCTTTCCCCCTGAGATCAGGAGCACGACAGGGATGTCCACTCTCACCACTTTTGTTTAATATACTGCTAAAAGTCCTAACATCAGCCATCAGACAACAAAAGGAAATAAAAGGCATCAGAATTGGCAAAGAAGAAGTCATACGTTCACTTTTCGCAGATGAAATGGTATTCTACATAGAAAACTCAAAAGAATNCCAGAAGCCTACTAGAACTGATCCAAGAATTCAGCCAAGTTGCAGGGTACAAAATCAAAGTACAGAAATCGGTTGCATTTTTATACACCAACAATGAAGCAACAGAAAGAGACATCAAGAAATTGATCCCATTCACAATTGCACAAAAACCGTAATATACCTAGGAATAAACCTAACCAAAATACAAGAGATCTGTATGATGAAAACTATAGAAAACTTATGA
>NW_027529088.1:0-576 GCF_008692635.1 Crocuta crocuta | reverse complement strand
CTGGTGTCAAGGGAGGAGCTGCCCGGGGGTCAGTTACGAAACTAGTCACGTGAGCCCTAGGTTTGGGAAGACAGCCACCGGTACTGCTCAAATATGAAGACCTTCTCTGTGTCCCAACGAAACCTTTTTCAAGGGTGTAAAATGGGCCCAGCAAATGGGAATGTGCACAGCACTAGTGCCTCGGGTTGAAATTTCCAGCACTGTTTTCTCACATGCCTCTATGATGGGGAGTCTAGCTGTGGAAGTAAACCTCGTGTTTGATCGTGTCCGTAAGGTGATTTGCTTGCCAGTTTGGCTGATGTAAATGATCTTTTACATTGATTTGGGCATTTATTTGGTGCAACCACAGTATGTACAGTATCCTTAATGCAAGGTTGATTTTGAAAGTATTTTCCAAGTAAAAACAAATGAACACGTTTCGCCTTGGAAGTGGTATACCTAGCCTTGAGAGTACATTTTCCAAATACTGATATCCTACTTTCAGAGTGAAATATGAGTGGGCGAGTGAGAGCCAGATCTGAATCTAAAGACAGAAAGGGTAATCCAAAGGCTAACCGGCCGGCTGCACCTTTGGCT
>NW_027529087.1:0-510 GCF_008692635.1 Crocuta crocuta | reverse complement strand
CCAGCAATTTTCATCCCTACCAGCTACATGATGTAGAAACTCTTTCCTAGCAACTGCAGCCCAGTGGTCTGGGCTTCCTTTCTTCTCCCAGTACCTACTCATGGGGTAAACCCTCTATTCCAGAAACACCAGGCCAAGACAGCTAGGCCCCAATCTTCCTCATTCTGGCTTGCTCATAGCATTGAGNCACACTGGGAGATGCAAGTCAAAAAGACCAGGGCTTACCGCCCCCCCCAACTTACCCCACCCATACTCAGAGACCCCTCAGAGTAGAGGCATCATTCCAGAAGTGGGCCGGTTTCCCTGCTCTCAGCTCTGGAAGCTTGCCACAGCATTTCTGTCCATGGGAGAGGCAGGCCACAAGGCTGCATAGCTCTGCTTTGACCTCAGGACCCTTCAGCCTTGCTGAGATTTGCTTGGAAACCTACTACAGCCCAAGACCTACTTTACTTCCGGCACTGCCACCTCCCTCCCTTTGGCTTCCTCTTTTCCTTCTTCCCTCCCTCTCTC
>NW_027529086.1:0-502 GCF_008692635.1 Crocuta crocuta | reverse complement strand
GAAGTATTAAAAACCAGTGACTGTAGGTAAAGAATAGATGGAAGTTATACTTAACTTTTCTGAGGGCTTAATCTTTTTATTAATGAGGAAAAAAAAATAACCATTCCAGAATTTCTTACCTCATCTTTTCTATCTTTGGTATCCTTATTCCAAGAGTTAGTCAATTATTCTGTTTTACTACTTTTTGATGATGTGCTAGCAACACTAGAGANCTAGAGAACAGAGGGCCCAAAAATCAGGATATATACCTCAAAATATCCATGATCTACTGAATAAAGCAGAACATCGCTCACTTCCTACACTAAAATAGGAAATTTTTAAGAATAGTCTAGGCTTTAACTATTCCAAGCTTTAACCATATTAAACCATTAATACCATTCTTTCCTCTAGGTCATAAAACTCACACAGTTGTAAACGCTTTCACAAAAACAATGAAAACTACATTTACAGACATACCATTAATTCTCTTTGCATAACTAGATTAGAGTTGGTTATTTAATAG
>NW_027529085.1:574-826 GCF_008692635.1 Crocuta crocuta | reverse complement strand
GTGGAGAACGAAAACTGCAGAAACCTTCCATAGGACCAGAAAGTCCCTTGAAAAATGAAGAGCTGTATCCAAAACCAGTCTTGTACAAGAAAGGAATAAAGGTTCTTTGTCCAAAGAGCCCAATGCTGAGAAAAACCCAAAAGTCCAAGAATTGGTAAATAACTTATGTTCACTTATTGCAATACCCTTCAGCAATTAGAGGGGGCACCTGGGTGGCTCAGATAAGCCTCAGACTTGTGATTTGCCTCAGGT
>NW_027529085.1:0-313 GCF_008692635.1 Crocuta crocuta | reverse complement strand
TATGTACCAGGCACTATTCTAAGTGCCTCAAGTAGATGAACCACCCGATATTGAGGAATAGTCTCTGGAACATTCACTTTCTTTTTCACAGATGCAAAAAGCTGACCCACACATTCACACTGAGAGCCTCACCTGGGAGTCCCTTAATGAAGACATTCGGTTAGGGACAATAATCCTAGCTCCTGGGAGGAGAAGGCTTTGCCCCTGGCAAGGTGATGTCACGCTTTATATTGTACATGAGGTTTGTGAGTGGAGGCTATGCGCTTACAGCTGATCAAGCCCAGAGTGGAAAACAGGTTTTGTGGAGCCCATG
>NW_027529084.1:0-291 GCF_008692635.1 Crocuta crocuta | reverse complement strand
GTAGTGAGTGTGTGTTTAGGAATTTGTTCATTTCTTCTAAGTAGTGTCNTATTGTTTATTTCTGCCCTGAGTTTTATTATTTCTCTTCTCCTACTAGACTTGGGATGCTCTTGTTGTTCTCCTTTTCGCTCCTTTAGGTGTGCTGTCAGATTTTGTGCTTGTGCTTTTTCTAATTTCTTGAAATAGGCCTGGAGTGTAATGTACTCTCCTCTTAGGACTGCTTTTGCCGCATCCCATAGAGTTTGGGGTTGTATTTTCATTTTCATTTGTTTCCATATATTTTTAAATTTC
>NW_027529083.1:0-875 GCF_008692635.1 Crocuta crocuta | reverse complement strand
ATGTCTTTTGATTGGAGCATTTAGTCCATTTACATTCCGTGTTATCATTAAAAGATATGGGCTTAGACTCATTGTGTTCTCTGTAGGATTCATGCTTGTTTTGGTGTCTCTGTTACCTTGTGTTCCTTGCAACATTTCCCTCATAGAGTCCCCCTTAAGGTTTCTTGTAGGGCTGGTTTAGTGGTGACAAATTCTCTTAATTTTTTTTATTTGGAAAGACTTTTATCTCTCCTATTCTGAATGACAGGCTTNACTTTTATCTCTCCTATTCTGAATGACAGGCTTGCTGGATATAGGATTCTTGGCTGCCTCTTTTTCTGTACATCACAATGAAGATTTCCTGCCATTCGTTTCTGGTCTGCCACCTTTCAGTAGATAGGTCTGTCACCACTCTGATAGGTTTCCCTTTGTATGTTAGGGCCCTTTTATCCCTAGCTGTTTTCAGAATTCTCTCTTTGTCCTTATATTTTGCCAGTTTCACTATGATATGTTGTGCAGAAGATCAATTCAAGTTATGTCTGAGATGGGTTCTCTGTGCCTCTTGGATTTCAATGTCTGTTTCCTTCCCCAAATTGGGGAATTTCTCAGCTATAATTTGTTCAAGGACTCCTTCAGTGCCTTTTCCTCTTTCTTCCTCCTTTGGAATTCCTTTGATAGGGATATTGTTCTGTTTGATAGTATCACTCGGCTCTCAAACTCTCCTTTTGTGTTCCTGAATTGGTTTATCCCTCTTTTTCTTGGCTTCCTCTTTTTCTATAAATGTGTCTTCTAAGTCACCAATTCTCCACCTTGCCTCTTCATTCTATGCATTGGACACCTCCATTTTATTCTGCATCTCATTTATAGTATTTTTTAATTCATCACAACTATTTTTA
>NW_027529082.1:0-5081 GCF_008692635.1 Crocuta crocuta | reverse complement strand
CCTAGTAGCCATTCAAGGTTCTGTTCAAACAGCATTTCTCTAGTACTTTCCCTGATCCAACTTGGTCTTATTCCCCTCTTCTATGTTCCAAAAACAATTATACCTCTTATTTGGCCCATATCCATTTCTTCCCCTTCCTCTCTCCTCCTCCTTCTCCTTCTTTTAAAATTTTTAAGTAGACTCCCCGCCCAACTGGGGCTTGAACTCACGACCCCGAGATCAAGAGTCACATGCTCTACTGACTCAGGCACCCAGGTGCCTCAACTTCTTTTTAATATAGTTATTTTTGCATCCCATTTCCCCAGAGCATAAACCCCTTGAAAGTATGGACTAGTCCTTAGTCCTGCTCATCTGCGCTGTCTACCATGTTTAAAACTGATGCATGAACAACAAAGAACAAACTCAAATATTTATGAAATAAATGAACAGCCGGGTAGGGAGTAGAAGGAGCAAAATGACTGTTTGAAAAGAAATGTGGTTTTAGGGGCGCCTGGGTGGCTTAGTCGGTTAAGCGTCCGACTTTCGCTTAGGTCATGATCTCGCAGTTCGTGGGTTCGAGCCCCGCATCGGGCTCTGTGCTGACTGCCAGCTCAGAGCCTGGAGCCTGTTTCAGAGTCTGTCTCCCTCTCTCTCTGACCCTCCCCTGCTCACGCTGTCTCTCTCTCTCCTAGAAATAAATAAAAAATATTATAAAAAAAAAAAAAAGAAAAGAAATGTGGTTTTATGACTTTGTGGCTCCCTCTTCTCCACTTCGGCAGCACTCCATCATCCGTTTAGTGCTTATGCGTTATGGTTTGAGCTTCTGTTTATTGTGCCTATGAAATCGTGAGTTCCTACAAGGGTGGAAAGCCTGTTTTAACCATCCGCGGGCCTATGGTACTGGGTACAGGGCCTGTCACATTCTTTTTTAGCTTTTGATTGACATTTTTAACAAAAGAATGAGAATACTTCAGCTAACATGAAATCACTGGCTTATGAAGTACTTCATAGAAGTAATGAAGGGCCTAATCCATTGGGCAATTTATCTCACTTGTTTTTCTCCAAATTGCATTTGTAAGGTTTGGAGCCCAGATGGCAGAGGTATCCAAGACAACCAATACAAAAGTGGTTGTCCCCTAAGACACTAAAAAAAGACTATTTTTAGTGTCATATGAGGCTCTTTTTACTCACTACCATTAAGCCTTCCACATTTGCAAGAAGAATCTATTTTCGGGGCGCCTGGGTGGCTTAGTCGGTTAANAAAAAAAAAAAAAAAAAAAGAAGAACCTATTTTCTAAAGAGCATCATGAACAAGGATTAATGAAATACACAGCTCTGGATAGCCTGGGCCAAGAAGAAACACTGAACCTTTAGAGTAAAGAACATTAGTATCTCTGTATGTCTAAATACACAGAGATATGATGCAAACACTTCTTCCTCGACAATGAGGTTGGGGAGTTTTATTTTGTAATTAGTGAAGTTAGAGGCATTTCTGATATGTTTATTTAGTGCAAACATTTCTAACTATACCACTTAACCATCATTTTATTTTTAAAGATTTTATTTTTCTAAGAAATCTCTATATCTAACAAGGGGCTCAAACCTACAACCTCAAGATCAAGAGTTGCAGGCTTTAATGACAAAGACAGCCACGTGCCCCTTAACCATCAATTGAAATATTTTCATAGTGGGATAAGAATTCCTGCACTGATCATGGGAATCTACTCCAGAAGCCAAGAGCACACTGTATACACTGTATGTTAGCTAACTTGACAATAAATTATATACAAAATCATAATTAAAAAATGACCTAATAAAAAATTCCCACACTGGAATCCTTAATCTGTTCTCTTGGTAACTTAATATGTACTTGATAATACAGCTTACGTAATTCACCTGCTTGCTTAATATTTAATATTATGTAATATTTATGTAATATTATGTAATATTTAATTATTTACCTTAAATTATTTAAAAATTCTGGCTTAATGGCATTCAAATTAGTGTAAGTGTTCTATATTTTCTTGTCTTGTAGGTGACAATTTGAGGTTAACTTTAATTCCTCTCATTTTACTAAGCCAACTTTTTAAAATCTTTTCTGGAAAGGCCACGTAGTAAATATTCTAGGCTTTGCACGCCATATATGGTCTGTCACGTATTCTTCTCTGTTTCTTTCTCTTATTTTTCTTTTACAGCCCTTTAAGAATGTGAAAATCATTCTGAACTCATGGGCTGTATCACAACAGACCATAGGCAGGATTTGATCCATGAGCCATAAATAATAATAAATATAAATATAAGCAGATGGCGTATGAACACTTACATAACAACTTTCGTATGGGTATCCATAATTGCTCATTACTCCTTTTCCTCTATAACTGAAGGGTTTTTTCCTATCTATATCTTGTCTATAAAATTAAAAAGTTGAAAATGCATAGAAGGTATTTAATGCTAGAGATGGGCTGGGTCCCTATAGACTTAGAGAATTATAGAATTTTATAGGGAATTATAGAATTCTACTGTTAGAAGAAATGTTGCTATTATCCAATTTGAACTCTGTATTTTTAAATAGATATTATAACTAAAAACTCNACACACACACACACACACACCTCTATCCACTCTTCACACCAAAATGTATATTTCATGCCTACTCTCTGGATCACAAATTTATCTTTGTAAGATAAATTGCACTCAGGAGTGACCAAATGGCGTGAGAAAGCCAACTCTATTAAGGACAGAAAATAAAAACAAAGCCAACAGCTTGTAGCCAATGAATCACAGTTAGCAGAGAAAACACAAGAGGATTTGAGAATAGCAATATTAACAAGGTGCCTGGGTGGCTCAGGAGGTTAAGCATCTGACTTTGGCTCAGGTCACAGTCCATGGGTTTGAGCTCCACATCAGGCTCTGTGCTGACAGCTCAGAGCCCAGAGACTGCTTCAGATTCCGTGTCTCCCCTTCTCTCTACCTCTCCCCCACTTGCTCGTGTATGTGTGTGTGTGTATGTGAGTGTGTGTGTGTGTGTGTGTGTGCACGCACAGGCATGCGTGCGCTCTGTCTCTCAAAAATAAACAAACATTATAAAAAATTTAGAATCATTAATATCCTACCGACAGATGTAAATAGTATATCCAATAAAAAGAACCAACACAAGATTATAGGAATGAAAAGTAGTATCATTAATAAAAAACTCAGTCTGTGAGCAGCAGAAATGGTAGTTTAATAAATTAGAAAACTTGAGATTTCTTATTAATACTTGAAATTATATCTATTATATTTACATTAGTATTTATTATATATACATGATTATATTTATATAAATAATATACTTATATAAGTAAATATATTTATTATACGTTACATTATTATTTACATATATTTTTATTATATATTTGTAAACCCCTTGACAAGCGGGTTATTTACTCCATTTTGTTCTTGAGCCTAGTACATCCCTGGCATGTAAAACAGTTCCTGGAACATAGGGGATGCTTCCTAAACATTTTCTGAATGAATTCAGAAAGTGACAAGTATCAATCTGCAAATATGCTTTTATTTAAAACAAATCATCCATTTATTATCATTTATGAGGAGAAGTACAGATTTCTAGGAAAACAAATGTCTTTCTCCACCTCCACCCCAATTTGTGACTCAATCGTTTCAGACAAGAATCTTTTGAGAATTTCATAAAAGCTCTGGATCCCTTCCCTAGAAAACTGCACTTTCTAGAATACATGTGCAAAGGTGTGCATGCAGTATCCATTTGCGGATCATCCCCTTAGGGCGCAGGTCACTGAGTGGAATGGGTTGAATTGGGGGGAGGGTGGCAAACTTGGATGGAAAATAAAATCACATCTCTATTTTCACAAACCTCTAACTAGAATTAGCATTTCCTTCCATTATGAATGTAGGCAACAAACCGCAGTAGATCAGTATAGTTACTTTGGTCCCCAGCAGAAATCAGTGATATTTCCATATCACATATTTGGTGTGGATATCTCAAAATACCATTTATTCTCATCACTGCCTTGAAGTTACAATAGTTATCAAGCCTACCACCATATTTTGTTATTTAATGTGTTCACAGAAGCAGAGTTATTGCTATATCATTAATCTTTTTAAAAAATATTTTAAAAACTCTATTTCCACAAAATTTTTTTCCTATATATTTTAACTTATGAGACATTTAAAACATTATCCCAAGAACACAGGCTTATGCAGATCATCAACAGATATATAGAAAAAAAGGTTAAAAGTCTTGCCTCAGGGGACCATTGAGCCATAGTTAAAAACCTCTGTCTTACAAGTTTGCCCCCCACGTCCCCCCGCCCCCATTCAACCCATTCTAGTCATGGACAAGGTTACAAGGCATAACCCTCAAGCTGAATTAGAAATCATCAAATCTTACTAAATTCATGTTCTAGGATATGAACTGCCAAACACATGCTTTTTAAAACTTAATTTTTTTAATTTCAGGTAATTTTTTAAAAGTATGTAATATATATTCACATGGCTCTGAATCCCAAAGGTGTCTATAGTACACAATTCAAAGTTTTTTCCTACCCCTCTCCCTCAGCCTACCTCCTCCCACTCCACTCTCTAAACAAAGAGAAAGTTATTTATTTCTTGTGCCAAATTAATTTCACTTTTCTTACAAGTTTGGGAAATATGATCTCCAAGTCAGACACTATCATGGGAAAATATAAACTACATATAGTGTTTAAGACATTCATAAAATAAAAAAATCACCACCTTGTTCGGTCATTTGTCCCTTACCAGTAAGGTATCAGACCAACGGGTGGGGGATCCACTTTAGGGGGATCATAACCCCTACATTTAGATGACTATGACTATTATGTCTTTTATTATTAATTCAGAAGTCATTTATGAGGTGTCTACTCATTGAACTAATGATATGACACACAGTCTGTCATGAAAAATGCCAGTTTAATTTCTTTAATATTGTTTCCAAAATTGCTTGTGTCTACACTGACTTTTCTACGAATCAATTTTTAACCACAACAAAAAAAAGGATAATAAAAAATTGGCAAAGAACTGAAAATTCAGACAAGAAACACAAATGACCAGTAAGCATACAGAGG
>NW_027529081.1:411-772 GCF_008692635.1 Crocuta crocuta | reverse complement strand
AAGAAGAAATGAACATATTGTTGGGCAAAATAGTATAAATGGCTAAATTTTGCAAAGAAAACCTGTAAGACCAAAACCCTCAGAGACTCTTATTCATTCTAGTGTATTTGTTAACACATTTAGCTATGTCTCCACCACCTCACTCACTTCTCCCCAGAAAGAGGCAGGGATTGGGGCGCCTGAGTGGCTCAGTCGGTCAAGCTTCTGACTTCGGCGCAGGTCATGATCTCAGGGTTTGTGGGTTGGAGCCCCACGTCGGGCTCTGTGCTGACAGGTAGCTCAGAGCCTGGAGTCTGCTTCAGATTCTGTGTCTCCCTCCCTCTCTGACCTTCCCCTGCTCATGCTGTCTCTCTCAGAAATA
>NW_027529081.1:0-327 GCF_008692635.1 Crocuta crocuta | reverse complement strand
CATCCTTCGCTCAGCCCCTTTCTATCCACTCTTTTCACAGGATCACCAGCTAAAAGATGAACTCTGATTTGTCATGTGGTAAGAGGTCTGGTGAATTCAAGCGTGAGCTCTTAGAAAGTCCATTTGGCTACAGATCTAAAGTCAAAACTTGCAGTCACCTTTATGCAGATCTCTGACTCTGTGTGTGTGTGTGTGTGTGTCAAGGTTCTAAATTCTGAAAGGGAAGAAATGGGTATTATTAATTATCCCCTCTTACAAACTCAAATGAATATCACTATTAAGGAAATAAAAATAATAATCGGACTCCCCTCACCTATTGCCACATGT
>NW_027529080.1:0-412 GCF_008692635.1 Crocuta crocuta | reverse complement strand
TTTTTCCCCATTGAGGATGATGTTAGCTGAGGGCTTCTCATAAAACGCTTTTATGATGTTTAAGTAAGTTCCCTCCATCCTAACTTTCCNTCTATCAACAGGATCATATAGTTTTTATCTTTTCTTTTGTTAATGTGATGTATCACACTGATCGATTTGTGAATATTGAACCAGCCCTATAACCCAGAAATGAATCCCACTTCAGCATGGTGGATAATTCTTTTTATGTGCTCTTGAATTAGATTTGCAAGTATCTTGTTGAGGATTTTTTCATCTGTATTCATCAAGGATATTGGCCTGTAGTTGTCTTTTTTTGCTGGGTATTTGTCTGGCTTGGGAATCCAAGTGATGCTGGCTTCGTAAAATCAGTCCGGAAGTTTTCCTTTGATTTCTGTTTTTTGGAATAGCTTGA
>NW_027529079.1:0-488 GCF_008692635.1 Crocuta crocuta | reverse complement strand
AACAATTATAAATGTCTACACACGGAACATGGAAGCACCTAAATAAAAAAAAATAATCACAAACAGACACAAACTTATGGATAAGAATGTGCCAATAGCAGAGGACTTCAATACTCCACTTACAGCAATGGATAGGTCAACTAGACAGAAAATCACTAAAGACACAATGGACTTGAATAACACATTGGACCAGATGGAGCTGNACAGATACATTTAGAACTCTAAATCCTGCGGCTATGGAATTTACTTTCTTCTCAAGTGCGCATGGCACGTTCTCCAAGATAGATCACATACTGGGACATAAAGCAACCCTCAATAAATTTAAAAGAATTGAGATCATACTATGCACACTTTCAGATCACAATGCTCTGAAACTCGAAATCAATCACAGGAAGAAGTCTGGAAAAACCTCTAAAACCATCAAGGTTAAAGAATACAGTACTAAAAAACAAATGGACCAATCAGGCAATTAGAGAAGAAATTTAAAA
>NW_027529078.1:0-534 GCF_008692635.1 Crocuta crocuta | reverse complement strand
GTGCTACCATATCTTTTAAAACGGTGTCCTGTCTGCAGTGGGGGCGGGCAGCCACAGCTCCAGGCCGGTTATCTGCAGGGCTGATGCGGAGTCGCCGGAGACGGCACCAGTAAGTTGTGATTCTCAAGGTGCCTTTGGAAGACCTCCTAGGCCTGGAGTGGCCTCTGTATTGGCTTTCCACCTTGCCTGAAACCCACCACTATAAAACAGGACAAGATTCCATTAGCCAGCCAAGCCAAAGAATGAAGCACCGAAAAGAGTTTTATAAGGGCGAGGGAAAGTAGACAGGGGGTAACTGGGGATGGNTGGGGAGGAGAGGGTGGAGCACCCAGGGTGTGCTACAGTGAAGGCTTCCCAGGAAGGACTTGCTGACATGTACTGAGCCTTCCCAGTGTGTGAGGCATGATGCCAGCACTGTATGCAGTGAGCAGTTTCACCTCCACAGCACCGTTGTGAAATCCCAAAGTCACAGAGGGGAGGCAGGGCAAGGATTTGAATCCAGGTTTGATACTAACATGGTGGGTTTAGCTGTTA
>NW_027529077.1:0-1103 GCF_008692635.1 Crocuta crocuta | reverse complement strand
CCCTCCTGTTCTTCTCCCTTCCTGTCTCCATTCATTTCTTCCTTCGTTTCTTTATACCATTCTCTAAGCGATGGTATATGTGAGCTTCACATTTTGATGTCAGAAAGGAAGGTAAAACTAGTGTGACCATATGATTTATTACACAAAGTCAATACTGACAAGTGTGAAAAAAGCCATTATTCAGAATCACACTAGGGCTACAGGTGGAAATGGGGACCAGTGGTCACACTAGGTTAGCAATCACATCAGCACTAACCTAAACCCAAGAAACATTTTTGCACGTCTGCATGATGAAGAAAAAACAATTGTACTGGAATTTCTATTCCCTTCAGTAGTAACAAATGTGACGATCCTGTTTTAATATCTTATTTTCAGAATATTATTTCATACTGTTTTATGAAAATAATACTGATGTGTAAATTTCTTTTGTTTCTTAGGTTTTGTATGTTGTGTGAATTTTTAATAAAATTACGCACATGTTTTGCTTTTGTCTAAAACCAAATTTTATTTTTACTTTTATTTTTTTTAGAGAGAGAGCATGTTCATGCTTGCCCCAGAGCTGGGGAGGGGCAGAGGGAGAGGGAAGGAATCCTAAGCAGGCTCCACCCCCAATGTGGAGCCCGACATGGGGCTTGATCTCACAACCCTGAAATCCTGACCTGAGCCTAAATCAACAGTCAGACACTTAACCATCTGAGCCGTCCAGGTGCCACAAAGCTACCTTTTAATAGGTTCATTTCATTTAATATGTTCTGAACATGAACAGCCTTTTTGTTTCCTTATACCAGTAGAAAGAGTGGTGTATTTAAAATACATCGGTAAAATATGTTTGGAAGTCTATCTTCTAAACCAAAAACTGTGCTATCCTTTGTATACCATGAATGTCATCTAAATAAAATTCGGTTACATAATGTTCCCAACTGTTATTTTATCTTACAGGTGAAGGGAGTCACAGTTTGAAACAAAGACAAGCTGAAACCCTACAAAATATTATTATGTTAGCTATCTGACTATTAAGACTCTCTTAATAAAGTTTTAAACTGTCATCAAAAATCTCCTAATTCTTTTGTTAAACTTATAAGAAGTACTTAATGCTATTGAAA
>NW_027529076.1:0-1131 GCF_008692635.1 Crocuta crocuta | reverse complement strand
AGAAAATGAATAAAAACAATGTCATCATCACTAGTGAAATGCAAACTTGCACTACAATGAGATATTGTTTCAACCCTGTCAGAGTAGCTAAAATTAAAAAACAAAAAACCATAAAAATTAACCATTGTTAGTGATATTACGGAGGAAAAGTATCTCATGCACTGTTGGTGGGAATGCAAACTGGTGCAGCCCCTCTGGAAAACTTTATGGAGGTTTCTCAAAAAGCTAAAAATAGATCAAGAGGCAAGATGGCGGAGAAGGAGCTCCATACATTTCGCCTGCACCCATCTCTCAAACAGAGAAGGCCTGAAGTCGTAGGGCACTGAGACACAGGAGTTTGGGAAGAGAAAGAGACAGAGTACACTGGGAAGGAAACCTCATAAGTGCATGAGTGAGAACTGGGGAAGATAAAAGCTGGAAGGGACCCAGAGATACTGAGGGAGGGGAGGGAACCCGGCTTGCATACATCAGTGTTGAGTGATAAACCAGTGAGTGGTGGTGAGCTACCGTGAGGCCAGAGAAAGGAAAGAAAAGCTGAGATTGCTCATAGAACCATCCCTGGAGAAGAGAAAAATCCTCGGCTTGGAAAAACAGTGTTTTTTAGCTCTGGCGGGGGTGCTGACTTTAAGTGCCCTGGTCCCAGAAGGCACCAGCATAAACTGAACTGTCATGTGCCCAGCACCATCCATGGCAGCGGCAGCCCGGTGAACCAGCAGCAATGCCTGCGGAGGCGGTCCCAGTGCAGGGTGAAGCATTGGCTACGCGCGCGACAGTGGACCTTTGAAGCAGCAGCGGGGGCAACCGGTGAAGAGGTGCTGGTGCCTGGTGAAGCCGAGGCAGTGCGCTGCAGCGACGTGGACTCTACAGACCTGAAGTTGCTATGTTCCCCGAACACACACTCAAGTTGTATCCCTGCTTGACCCTGGCAGATCTGAGGCTGCGACACTTCCCCCACCCCCCCCATCAACCCCCAGGCAACAGTGAAGCAGCGACCGGTGGGATTGTTTAGGGCAGTATATACAAAGCCCGCGGGGACTGGGAACTGGAAACAGGTGGGGTGTGGGGCATAGAACTAAACCCACCTTGGCTACATCCTCAGCACAGGGAGAGCGGACCAAAGAAGTGATTTGC
>NW_027529075.1:0-1416 GCF_008692635.1 Crocuta crocuta | reverse complement strand
TTATTGTAAATAAAACATTTATATACCATCTCCCAAGAGACAGAACAGTACATTTCCAAATAAGCTCCCACAAGGCAGTTCTCAATAAAAAAATATTCTGTCATCCCCAAGTAAACTGCTATCTATACTAAGGCAATTACATATTTGATTTTTCTGTAGTTTTAACCTGCAGTATAAATTCCCAAATAATAGCTATTTTTAAACTTGTCCAGTTTATTTGAAATTTATATAAATGAAACAATATTGTATATATTTTGTGTGTGGGTCTGGTTCTTTTATTCAATATCACATTTTAAAGAATCATCCATACTGTTTTGTGTAGACATACAAGTTCATTATTATGTTGTTATTGCTGTATGTTATTTCATTGTCTGAACATGCCAGACATTGTTTTATTATTCTACCAGTAGGGATTTGGTTTGTTTCTAGTTTTTGGTCATTAAAAATAATGCTGCCAGGAAACATTCTTATACATGTCTCCTGGTACATAAAAATATACGTTTTTGTGGGAGGAAAAATTGTTTGGTAGGTCATGTATAACTACCTTTAGCAGTTAATACTGAATCTGTTTCCAAAGTGATCCTACTAGTGTATTCCCAAACTTGCATTATGCAGCACCACCTGGGAACTTGTTGGAAAAACAAATTCGCAGGCCCCTCTCCAGCATAGCTGAATCAGGAATTCCGAGGGTGCAGCTCAGCAGTAATTGTTTTAACGAGCCCTCCAGGCTATTCTGATGTAAGCCCAAGAGGAGTATTCCCTAAACCACACTGTACAGTGGAATTATTTTGGGATCTTTGGGGGCGGGGGGGAAAGAACAATGCTCAGTTCCCTTGCTCCAGATATTCTAATTTAATGGAGAAGGGTGTAATCTGAACCTCAGGACTGAGAGAGAGTAATTCTCAGTCTCTGTTGTTAAGTTAAAATCATCCTGGAATCCTTAAAGAGAAACAGAACCAAGAAAACCTTCCATCTACAAGGATTCTGATATAACTGTCCTTTGCAGGGTTAGGAGCTTAGGTATTGATCTTTGCTTGTTTTGTGGTTTTGTTTTATTTAAAAATAGGTCCCCTGGTGGTTTTAACATGCATCCAGGATTCAGACCACTGCTTGAAAGTGGTTAATGATAGTATATTAAATGCTCCAGGGTACCTCTCCATTCCCTTCCAATCATCCACTATCACTTCCCTGATCACAGTTCAGCTCAATGAGGAACAAAATAAAATAAAACGAAACCATACACATGTGTGAAAGACGAAGAGGCTCAGAGCCCTGGAGTTCTTACTTAAGACTTAATTTTCTAAAATGAATCTCTATTGGCAGAATTTCAGATAGAAGAGAAAAAGTGAAATAAAGGATAATTTGGAGCAGAAACAGCTATTCAGCAGTTCTTAAGTCACGTAAAGCATATTCCAT
>NW_027529074.1:297-481 GCF_008692635.1 Crocuta crocuta | reverse complement strand
CGTGCATTGGAGGCCTCTAATTTATTATGTTTCTCATTTATCACAGTTTTTAATTCTTCATGCCCATTTTTATTTTCCATTCTTTCAGTAGCCATAGTTTTTTGATGTCCCCTATGGTTTTTTCAAGCCCAGCTATTAATTTTAACATTATTATTCTAAAATCATGTTCAGTTAGCTGCTTCTA
>NW_027529074.1:0-208 GCF_008692635.1 Crocuta crocuta | reverse complement strand
GTTAGCTTTCTGGCTCTTGTTAGTTTTAAAGACTTTTTATGCTCTCTGCACCTATGAGCGCTGTTGTATCCAAGAAGACTCTTTGACTCTCCAGGGCCTATCCTTTCAGAGAGTGTTTTTTGAATGATAACTCTTGGTCTCTCTTGTTGGGACCTTGTTTATATTATTTTCCTTCTCGTAGTGATATTTGGGACTCTCCACCTTGTGT
>NW_027529073.1:0-522 GCF_008692635.1 Crocuta crocuta | reverse complement strand
ACTTTTATCACCATGTCCATAGATTGTAATTGTTTTTGCTTTCCTATAATTTATTTAGAATTTACAGGATTGTGAAATGGCGTTTATACACTGAATCAAATGACTAGGAAGAGAAAATCCTCTGGAGTCTAGCCAAGCATAGTTAGTTCTCTGCAGTATTTCTGCTTGGAGTTATATATGAAATTTTCATCGCTCCTAATGTTTTCACAACAGATTGTACTAATACACATACACACACACACACACACACACATATGTGTGTGTGTGTGTGTGTATAATTCAGAGTACTTTAGTATTCAGGAATTAATAATCTTTTTAAAATTTTTTAATGTTTTTATNTATTTATTTCTGAGAGAGAGAGAGAGAGCATGAGCAGGGGAGGGTCAGAGAGAGGGAGACACAGAATCCGAAGACAGGCTCCAGGCTCTGAGCTAGTCTTCAGCACAGAGTCCAACACAGAGCTCGAGACCATGAAATGTGATATCATGACTTAAGCCGAAGTTGGATGCTTAACCCACTGAG
>NW_027529072.1:0-523 GCF_008692635.1 Crocuta crocuta | reverse complement strand
AAACAGAAAAATAGAGAAGTCAGTGAAATGAAAAGGCAGCTTTTAATATCAACATCAAAAATGAGAGGAGTGACATCACTTCAATTCTACAGATACGAAAAGGGTAATAAGGGAATATTATAAGATACTTTATGTCAATAACGTCAAGATTAAATAGATTCCTTGAAANTTGAAAGACTTAAACTACTCAAAAATAAGTATGTAACTTAAGTAGCATGATTAAAGGAATAAAATGTGTAGTTTAACACTTTCTCACAAAGAAAACTTCAAGCCCACAAGCTTCACTGGTGAATTCTAGCAAACATTTAAGGAAGAAATAATGCCAATTCTGTACAACTGTACTAGAGAATTGAAGAGAAGGGAATATTTCCAATTCATTTTTAAGGCCAACTTTCACCTTATGAAAAATAGAGACATTAGAAGAAAACTATAGACCAATGTCTCTCATGAACACACATGCAAAATTCTTTTTTTTAACTTTATTTTGAGAGAGAGAGAACATGCAAGTGGGGAAGGGGCTGAG
>NW_027529071.1:0-478 GCF_008692635.1 Crocuta crocuta | reverse complement strand
TTTTTTGGAATAGCTTGTGAAGAATTGGTATTAATTCTGTTTTAACGTCTGGTAGAATTCCTCAGGGAAGGCATCAGGTCCAGGGGTCTTGTTTGTTGGGAGATTTTGGATAACTGATTCGATTTCTTCACTAGTTATGGGTCTGTTCANTTTTCTAACTCTTCCCGTGTGAATTTTGGTAGTGAGTATGTGTTTAGGAATTTGTCCATTTCGAGGCGCCTGGGTGGCTTAGTCAGTTAAGCGTCCGACTTTCGCTTAGATCATGATCTCGTGGTTTGTGGGTTCGGGCCCCACGTTGGGCTCTGTGCTGACTGCCAGCTCAGAGCCTGGAGCCTGTTTCAGTCTGTGACTCCCTCTCTCTCTGACCCTCCCCTGCTCACGCCATCTTTCTCTCTCTGCTAGAAATAAATAAAACATTTAAAAGAAAAAGGAATTTGTCCATTTCTTCTAAGTTGTCCATTTTGTTGGCGTATAATTT
>NW_027529070.1:0-500 GCF_008692635.1 Crocuta crocuta | reverse complement strand
GTCAAAGATTAGTTGGCTGTATACTTTTGGGTCCACTTCGGAGTTTTCAATACGGTTCCATTGGTCTATGTGTCTGTTTTTGTGCCAATACCATACTGTCTTGATGATGACAGCTTTGTAGTAGAGGCTAAAGTCTGGGATGGTGATACCTCCCGTTTTGNGTTTTGGTTTTATTTTTCAGTATTACTTTGGCTATTCGGGGTCTTTTGTGGTTCCATACAAATTTTAGGATAGTTTGTTCTAGTTTTGAGAAGTATGCTGGTGCAATTTTGATTGGGATTTCATTGAATGTGTAGATTGCTTTGGGGAGTAAAGACATTTTAACTATATTTATTCTTCCAATCCATGAGCATGGAATGTTTTTCTAATTCTTTGTATCTTCTTCAAATTCCTTCATAAGTTTTCTATAGTTTTCATCACACAGACTCTTATATCCTTGGTTAGGTTTATTCCTAGTACTTTATGGTTTTTTGTGCAATTGTGAATGGGATCCGTTTCTT
>NW_027529069.1:659-776 GCF_008692635.1 Crocuta crocuta | reverse complement strand
CCCACAACCTCCAAGGCAGAGCTCCCGCCTGAGGCATTGGATCCCACCATGCCCATCCCTGCCTGAAAGCTGCCCTCCTCCCTTTTTTTTTTCTTGCCTTTTTTTTTTGTTTTTTTT
>NW_027529069.1:0-555 GCF_008692635.1 Crocuta crocuta | reverse complement strand
GATTAACTCTGGTCGCCGGCTTGCTTAAACAATCACAACGAGTCCATTCTGTAGATGTAAATTCTAGACCTACCGACATTTTCACCTCTCTCTCTCTAAGGAGTAATTAGGCTATATAGTTTCTCTGGATAATTCCAGCATCCTTCTCTCACCTATCCAACCATATTCTACCCTTTACCTCTTTGAAAAAAGCTTCTTATCCCTTCTGCCTGTTCATTCTATTTCCAATTTTGCCTCATCCCCACCCTGCCTTCTCTCTCTTTCTCTATGCTCCTCAACCAGCACTGCATACACACGGCTATTTAACAGTAGCTGGGAAATCCGGTTATATGCTTTAAACTGTTCTTTGTCCATTGGTTTCCTTCTTTATTCCTTTTCTTATCTCCTTTTTGACCCTTTTATGTATTTTATACTCCCTATTATTCTCCCTCCCTCCTCCGTCTTTTCTCTTAACTTTTTCATTTTCCCACTAGCTTTGCATATTCGTTGAATTGGCCTGTGCGTTTGTGCGCTCCTGCTCCCTGTTGTTTGTCTGTCTGTTTTCTTTTCCAGGGC
>NW_027529068.1:0-509 GCF_008692635.1 Crocuta crocuta | reverse complement strand
AAATGAACAAGATTTTAGATTAATAATCATAAAATTAATAGCTGGATTGAAAAAAACATAAGGGATATCAAAGAAACTATGGCCACAGACAAATTGGAGAATATAAATAGGCATGAAGAATTTAAAAAGGCGATACATGAGATACATAATAAATTAGAGGCCTCCAATGCACGGATTGAAGAGGCAGAAAGGAGAATAAGTGATTGGAAAAACACCATTATAGAAAAACAAGAAACTGACAAAAAAAAGAGACAAACTGATCCAGTAACATGAAAGAAGATTTCGAGACCTCNAAACCGTCAAACGCAACAAAATCCTTATCATAGGAATCCCAGAAAAGGAAGGGAGGGGGAAAGGTGCTGAAGGAGTCCTGGAACAAATTATAGCAGAGAACTTCCCCAACCTGGGAAAAGAAGTAAACGTTGAAAAACAAGAGGCTCAGAGAACTCCCCTCAGACATAATATGAATTGACCTTCTGCAAGGCATATCATAGTAAAAATGGCAAAAT
>NW_027529067.1:0-484 GCF_008692635.1 Crocuta crocuta | reverse complement strand
GCAAGTCCAGGGGCAGGCGACCCCCATGGGGAGCAGGTGTCAGAGGTGCAGGATGTCCCCGGAAGAGTCAGCAAATGGAACCCTGTGAAGGCAGCAGCGGTCCCTGAGGCTNGCAGGTTTCCGGTCTGGGGACCAGCAGCCCAGGTGACCACGTGAGGAAGCAGAGGCCCCAGTAGATCCCCAGAGTGAGGTGTGACGGGCTTCCGTCTCCGGGAGAGAGGCGTCAGGCCGAGAGGCGGGCCCAGGGGCCCAGGGGAGCTGCCCGGCTGCTGGGGCCCGCTCCTCTGGCTGCTGGTGCATCAGGTGCGTTGCCAGCCCAGGGTCCCAAATCCAAGGCCAAGGCCCTCTGCAGCCCTGGCCACGGGGCCCCCTTGTCCTAAAGCAAAGTGGTTTCCGTGTGTGTTACAAGTTCTCAGGCGCACGCTCAGGACGACGAAGACTCCGGTAGGAAAGAGGAGAGGCAGGCGGGGCTCACCCAGCCCTG
>NW_027529066.1:443-696 GCF_008692635.1 Crocuta crocuta | reverse complement strand
GTGTCCTCAGGTCTAAAATGAGTTTCTTTTAGACAGCAAATAGATTGATTTTGTTTTTGTATTCATTCTGCTACCCTATGTCTTTTGATTGTGGCATTCAGTCCATTTACGTTCAGTGTTATTATTGAAATATATGGGTTTAGAATCATTGTGCCGTTTGTGGGATTCATGCATGTGGTGGTGTCTCTAGCATCTTGCGTTTGTTGCAACATTTCCCTCAGAGAGTCCCCCTCAGGATTACTTGTAGGGCTGG
>NW_027529066.1:0-218 GCF_008692635.1 Crocuta crocuta | reverse complement strand
TTAGGGCCCTTTTCTCCCTAGCTGCTTTCAAAATTCTCTCTTTGTCCTTATATTTTGCCAGTTTCACTATGATATGTCGTGCAGAAAATCGATTCAAGTTACGTCTGAGGGGAGTTCTCTGTGCTTCTTGGATTTCAACATCTAATTCCCTCCCCAGATTGGGGTAGTTCTCCGCTATAATTTGTTCCAGGACTCCTTCATCACCTTTCCCTCTCTCT
>NW_027529065.1:0-1920 GCF_008692635.1 Crocuta crocuta | reverse complement strand
AGTGTGAATATTCACCCTTCTGAAGGAATTCTTTCAACTTAAGGAGGTTCTGATTGTTGGGGTTGTACTCAGATATTATTCTTTTTGTGAAAACTACTTTTTGCTTCTAAAATGATCCCATCTAATTTGTAGAAGCATTAAGTTTTTCTTGAGTCATACAAATTATAATAATTTGTTTATACTGCTGGGTTATTATGGTTGTAGCATAGGTGTCCCAAATTAGTAGATATATTCATGGGGGCTAGACATAAAGGTACAAGCAGTTGACAGTTGAAATTGGGAATCTGAATATAACAACTGATAAAGAAAGAATGCTATAACTCAAAGGAGTCTTTTTAGGCTTTGATACAGATACAGCAACATCACAGGTATGATTTATTTTAGTGAGCTTTAATATAATCTAGAAAAGATGGTAATTTGGAGTGACTGAGGTTTTTGGGAAAAGGGTAAAACCTGTATGCAGTAGAGGGGGATGTCACTCTCTGTCACTTTTTGTCACCATCTGTCAACATTGCACTATTGAATTATGTGATCACTAAGAATCTTTCTGATTTTAACCTGTTTTCTTATTTGTATTTTTATTCATATGGAAAATTTAACATGAGTCTTATTGTTTATTTCTAATATATGTTTATTTATAAACTACTCAATTATATTGATTACTGAATTTGTATTAAATTTGTTGTACCAGTTATGTTAGAACTTCTTAGCTTGAGGGGTGCCTGGCCGGCTCAGTCAGTAGAGCATGTGACTCTTGATATCTGAGTTGTAAGTTCAACCCTCATGTTGGGTATGGGACCTGCTTAAAATGAAAAAAAATANAAAAAAAATAATAATAATAAAAAAAGGAACTTCTTGGCTTGAAACAAAAGATCATTTATTTCTGTGTGGGAATGGAATCCCCTCTGTGAATTCGACAATGAACACCAGTTACATATATACATCACTTTTACTTTCCAGATTCAGAGTTTATCCATCTCAAGCAGTTTCTCATTGATTGCAGCTGCTGATTTTGCTCTTGGAAGGTTTGCGTATTAGTAGATTCCAGTTGGCAGAGTTTTATTTAAAGTCCTCTTCTATTTCAAGACAAAGCAAATATGAAAAGGGGTGTGTGTTGGATCCAATGTAGGTGGCTTCCCGGAGACACTCTATACAACATGTGTTCTGGACATGCTTCTAGTATGGAGCTGCTATGGCTACTGTCACCATATCTCTTGCCAACAGAGTGTATGATCTTATTCTAGGCCAAAATTTTATAATAAAGATAGTGGAACTGCAGAGCTGATAGAGTGTGCAACCTCACCAGGATTTTGTTGTGGCTGTTGTTTCTGAAGTCAGTGTTCTTATGGAGAAAGAGTGGGACTCTGACATCTACAGTAGACACATTTGTGTGGGGAGAGAGAACTATGAATGTGCAGATCATCTTTCATCCTCTTGGTTGTCATAAGTAGCTCCCTCTCCCTTGAAAGAGGAGAAACAGCAGTGTTTTCTAGCCTAAACACCTACTGATCATTTCATAATTGAGGAAGCTGTCAAAAAATATTTGGTTTCCTCATGAGCTTCTTTCTATCCTCCTCATTGCTTCCAAATGTCTAACCTGGTGCAACTCACAGGGAAGTCCAAGCAGGAAAATCCAGTCTTGCTCTAGAAGGACATGTCATACATGAGGGAATTGTAGGGTTTTATGGCCACTATGTATAAGTGTGACCTAGGGGAGCACATTATGATGAGGAAGTGTTAACTCAGAGGGGTAAAACGGAAGACTGGAGTTGAGGTCTATCCTGATGGGCATTTTCTGCAGACCCACATCATTGGAGATGCCTCATCAAATACCTATGTGGTTTGTTTTACTCACAGAATTATTTGTTCGATCTGTGGAAAAGAACTATAAGATGTAGTTCCTATAAGTATGAAAGACCT
>NW_027529064.1:0-517 GCF_008692635.1 Crocuta crocuta | reverse complement strand
TTTTTTAATTTCTTCTCTAATTGCCTGATTGGCCCATTCATTTTTAGTACCGTGCTCTTTAACCTCCATGTTTTTGGAGGTTTTCCAGACTTCTTCCTGTGATTGATTTCAAGTTTCATAGCATTGTGATCTCAAAGTGTGCATGGTATGATCTCAGTTCTTTTATATTTATTGAGAGCTGNTATTGAGAGCTGCTTTATGTACCAGTCTGTGATCTATCTTGGAGAATGTACCATGCGCACTTGAGAAGAAAGTGAATTCCATGGCCTCAGGATGTAAAGTTCCAAATATATCTGTGAAATCCATCTGGTCCAATGTGTCATTCAAGTCCACTGTTTCTTTAGTTATTTTCTGTCTAGTTGATCTATCCATTGTAGTTAGTGGAGTATTAAAGTTCCCTGCTATTAGCACATTCTTGTCCATAAGATTGTTTCTGTTTTTGATTAATTGTTTTGTGTATTTGGGTGCTCCTGTATTTGGTGCGTAGACATTTATAATTGTTATCTCTTCCTGATGG
>NW_027529063.1:0-874 GCF_008692635.1 Crocuta crocuta | reverse complement strand
ACACTTAACTGACTGAGCCACCCAGGTGCCCCCTAATTTTGCTTTAAAAAAAAAGGAGGAGCGGCAAACACTTTAGTGTGAATTAGCCACGTACAAAATGCAAGGTAGAGAATTACTTCTGTTTGAAGACAAGGAATCACATGTTGCCTTTACAGGGGATAAGGGTAGCTCCCGTGCATAAAAACATTACGTCCCTCATTCTAGTCTTCTATGCGCTTCAAGTCCTCCAAACTTCTGACGGCAATCTGATTTCCAGGAGCAGGCAGTGTGCTCGCCCGCCCCAGACCTCAGCACATCCCTGGAAAGCCCTGGAGCCAACAAGTCTTCAGGAGGTCCTTGGGTGTCAGCATAAAGCCGAAAATGCAGTCGCCCGCCACCTTGTGGAAGCAAGAGGTCACAGCACCTCACCTGAAGCATCCCTGCAGCTCTGAGAGAATCCTCTACATGTTGCTGAAGAAAGAAGAAGAGCATTCTAACAGACACATGAAAAGATGCTCAATGTCGCTCCCCATCAGGGAAATACAAATCAAAACCACAATGAGATACCACCTCACACTGGCCAGGGTGGCTAAACGTAACCACTCAGAAACGACAGATGCTGCACGGCTTGGGGGAGTGCAAACTGGTGCAGCCACTCTGGAAAACAATGTGGAGGTGCCTCAAAAAATTAAAAATAAGACTTCCCTACAACCCAGCAATTGCACTACTAGGTATTTATCCAAAGAATACAGGAGTGCTGTTTCAAAGGGACACATGCAGCCCAACGTTTATAGGAGTAATATCAACAACAGCCCAAGTATGGAAAGAGCCCAAATGTCCCTCACCTGACGAATGGATAACAACGATGGGGTGTACGTATATAATGGAATATTAC
>NW_027529062.1:0-502 GCF_008692635.1 Crocuta crocuta | reverse complement strand
CTGAGCTCTCGAACTCTTCTTTCATATTCCTGGATCAGTTTGTCTGTTTTTTTCTCAGTTCCTCTTTATGTATAATGGTGTCTTCTAAATCACTTACTCACCTTTCTGCCTCTTCAATCCATGTACTGGATGCCTATAATTTATTATGTATCTCATTTATCGCATTTTTTTAATTCATCATGCCTATTTTTATTCTCCAAGTTGTCTGTAGCCATAGTTTCTTTGATGTCCCCTATGCTTTTTTCAAGCCCAGCTATTAATTTTATGATTATTATTCTAAAATCTTGTTCATTTATGNGATTATTATTCTAAAATCTTGTTCATTTATGCTGCTTATATTTGTTTTGAGCAGTTCATTAGCTGTCAATTCTTCTTGGAATTTCTTTGGAGGAGAGCTCTTTCGTTTTGTCATTTTAGTTAGCTATCTGGCTCTTGTTAGTTTTAAAGGCTTGTTATACTCTCTGCACCTGTGAGCGCTGCTGTATCCAAGAAGACTCTTTGA
>NW_027529061.1:0-458 GCF_008692635.1 Crocuta crocuta | reverse complement strand
GAGCCAAATGGCCATTCTATGTTTTTATCTTTCTGAGGAAATCCCGACCAATTTTCCACATAGACTCCACTATTTTACACTTCCACAAACACGGTTTAAGGTGTCCAATTTCTCTACATCTTTGCCAACATTTGTTACATTGTTTTCTATATTATAGCNGCAATTTTATTGCATGTAAAAGGGTATCTAACTGTAGTTTAAATCTGTTTCCACAAGGATTACTGATGTTTAATATATTTTCACGTCTATTCACCATACATAGGATCTCTCTTTGGAAAGTATATCAAAGTCCTTTGTCCATTCTAAAAAATGTTTTTTTTGTTGTTGTTGTCCTCGATGTGTTGCACAAGCTCTTTATCTATTCTGTAAAACAGACTCCTACCAGACAAATAATGTGTAAATATTTTTCGTTAATTCTAGACATTGTCTTTTCAATTTTTAAAAATTTTTTTAAAATT
>NW_027529060.1:1579-3255 GCF_008692635.1 Crocuta crocuta | reverse complement strand
AGTTCTCGTTTACAAGAACTGTACCAACAACTGCACTTTTTTATATCAAATGGACGTGCCCCCCGAAGCCCCAAGAGTCTTAAGAACTAATAGCTTCTATTTCGTCCGCTGTTGTAATGGTATGACTTGCAACGAAGGAGGACCCACTAACATGGAGAGGGACATCCCAAATGACTACACTCTGGAGGAAGAGTTGGAAGGAACTGTGTGCTTGGGGGAGTCAACATTGCTCCTGAGCATTGCCTGCCTCCTCGTCGACCACACACTGACATGAGAAGCCCCCTTGGAGGGTCTCATCTCTCCCCTCATTCCTCAGAGCAAGTTCACTCTCCTTTCCTCCCTTGTGAGCCTGGGACGCCGACCCACAGGGCCCCAGTGGGCCAGCTGCCCATTTGCAAGTTATTTCAAGAGAGAAATAAAGTGCATTACTATTTGGGTTCTGCTCATCTAGAGATTTCTTTATGGTTTTAGCATTTGACCTGTTTCTTCCTCTTTAGACACAATCTCACCAGTAGACCAAACATTCTGTTGCTTTAGCAATCAGAGACTGTATATTTATTTAAGTTTTTTTTTTTTCAGGGAGACAGAGAACACACACATGAGTGTGACCAGGGGAAGGGCAGATCGAGGGAGACAAAGCCCCATGCTGGTCTCAAACTCAGAAACCATGAGATCATGACCTGAGCCTAAGTCAGATGCTCAGCCACTCAACCGACTGAGCCACTGAGGCATCCCCAGAGACTAAGTATTTTAATGAAAGGGGAAGAGTGTAGGAGTTAGCTGAAAGAGTGGTCCCAGACCACAGGCACCCGGGGCCGCCTGAGACTCCATGCTTCCGCTCTCAGGTGGGGACGATGGACCTGAGAGGGAGCTGGGCGAAGAGGTGGCACATGGACATCATGGCCTGACAATAGGGCCTGGGCCCAGCACCCCGTGTGGGCCACCCGGACAAGTCGTGCGTGCACCACACTCCTCCCTGCAAATGGGACCTGTCCTCACACCGGTGCCAGCAGGTCTCCCCTGGTGCCGACATCTGAACGGGGAGAGGCTGGGAGCCGCCGGAGACGGCCTTGAACTTCTGTTCAAGCAGAAGCAGGGGGACTCCTGTGCTGAGGCTGTCCCTCCACGCACACGTGGTGCTGGCAGGAAAGACACGTGAGGGGAACAGAAATGAGACCTTCTCTGCCCTCATCATCCTCTCATTGAAATCAAACCTGAGTTTCAATTAAATAACATTCACATGACATAAAATCCATCATTTCAGTGTTTTTTACTATATTCACGATATTGTGCAGGCATCATCACTATTTAATTACAGAACATTTTATAACCCAAATAGAAATGGGCTTCAATCAATGGCCAGTACAATCAGGATCTCTCTTGCAAAGGAGGCAGATATTTCCACAGCAAAGTGAAAAAACATTTCCAAAAAACGTGAGCCTTCAAGTCACCAGCGGTGAGGCTGTGCCACACGCAAGTNCACGAGAGTTTCTGACGCCGACCCTCCACTTCTGTGCCCCTAAAGGGTGCTCAAACTACAGCAAAATCATGAGGCTGATCCTCTGAAATTCTTTCCCCTTGTACAAACTATAAATAATCACAGTCATTTAAAAAAAAATATGTGTGCCTGGGCTGGCAAAAAAAAAAAAAAGACAGGCCCCCCTCAATTCCCCAAA
>NW_027529060.1:0-1557 GCF_008692635.1 Crocuta crocuta | reverse complement strand
GCACAGCAGCCCCCGGGGCGGGTGTGGGTCTGGGTCTGGAAAGGATGCGAGGCAGGGGGCCCGGGAGGACCAGGGGTCTGGACTGAAGCCTGCGGGAGGCAGGACTGCGGAAGACAAGAGCAGCAGTGACGACGGGGTGCACAACTCTGCCCCCAGGATCGGGAGAAGACAAGGGATTGGGATCCACGGGGCTGGGGTTGAGGTGGAGCACTATCCCCTCCCCCCAACCAGGATCAATGCCCTCAGGTGGGCTGAGGTCCTTCCCGCACCAGTGGAGCCTTCGGGGAAGCCCCGGGCTGAGTAATTCACACAAAACATGGCCCTGGGCAAGGAACCGGGCTTGGTGACCGGAAACAGCCACCCAAATGCACAGGCTGAGCACAGCCTCAGCCCAGGCCCACCTGCCGGGAGAACAGGTGTCCCGGGAGTGGAGGTCAGGTATTTTTTTTTTATTTTATTTTTAATGATTTTTCTAGATTTATTTATTTATTATTGAGACAGAGTGTTTGTGGGGGAGGGGCAGAGAGAGAGGGAGACGCAGAATCCGAAGCAGGATCCAGGCTGTCAGTGCACAGTCCCGTGTGGGGCTCGAACCCGCAAACCGTGAGATCATGACCTGGGCTGAAGTCAGATGCCAACTGACTGAGCCAACCTGGCGCCCTGGACATCAGGTATTTTAAAGGCAAGGCTATTTGTGCTCAGACGCAAGGGATGAGGCATAGGGACGATGATTCTTAAGCAGAGCGTCCCCAGGAAAACGGGAGGATTTTAGAAAGAGCCCAAGGACACCCACAGCCAGAGGCTCAGGAGACTCCAAGCAGGATGCACGCCAAGGGACACCCTGGAAGCGCTCACACAGCGAGGCTGGAGGAGCCCAGAGACGCAGGAAAGGACCTTGACCCGCGGATGCATTCCCTGGAGGTTGTTGGCAAGATGTGCGACTCCAATCGAATCCCGGGTCCTTCGAGGGGGAGGAGGCGGCGAGGGCACGAGAGGGGGGCCCCGCGGCGTGGGTGCCGCTGGCGCCTGTGCACCGATGAGCTGCAGGCCGCGCGGCCGCATGAATTCTCTGAGCCTCGGCTTCCCGGGGGAGACACGGGGCCGGTCCCTGTGCTCGCCTGCCCGGGCTGCTGCGCCTGCCGCGCGGAGGGACTCACACACACGCCCTCCGGGGCACAGTGTGGATGCAGGCCCGCCCGCCAGCAGCCAGCACAGTCCCCACAGAGCAGGGCCTCCCGGGAAGAAGGAAACCCCCTTGCTGAGCGCCTGTGGAGAAGAGAGACGGGCACTTTCCAGGGACCAACCTTGCTGTGCCCTCCCTGGGCCTGTGAGATGGGAAGGATGGCATGGAGCGCCCACGGGAAGACCTCGAGGCTCCGAGGGATGAAGGGCTGTGCTGACGTGCAAAGTCCAGGCTCCAGCTGGTACCCGTGTGTCTGCAGGGTCCAGAAGCCTCTCTCCTCGTGACTTTCCATCCCCTTCATCCACATCCAGTGGGGGCGGGGAGAGGACCAGGCTCCAGGCGGCACCCCTCCTGCACCGCAGCCTGAGCGAGGC
>NW_027529059.1:0-6260 GCF_008692635.1 Crocuta crocuta | reverse complement strand
TTTTTTTTTTTTTTTGGCAAAATGTTTCACTGCATTTCTCGATAAGTCCAAAAAGTCTCCATCCTTTTCCCTCTTTCAGTGGCTGCCATCTTCTCTCTGATGTTTCCAGCACGAGAGTGAAAAATGAGCCAAGGCAAAGCTGGCCGTTTCTCAAGACTTGTCAGCAAGCAGATACGAGGATACACACATACCGTAGGAGGAGTCGTGCAGGTTAGCTCAGGAGCGAGCGTGCGTCTGTTCCAGTGGGAGTGTTCATTTATTTGCTTACACAGGTGTCCTCATTGCTTGGGGAGGGGGAAGGGGCTTGGAGAACGTGTGCATGAACTCTGTGTCAGTGGGTGTGGTCCCTTGACACATTTTTATCTGGTTACTTTTTTTTATCTGTCATGGTAGTTTTTTATCCCATTACTATAATACCCAAATATCCTGACATTCCTTCAGAAATCCTCTGATTTCTCTTTTCTCCTGCCTGCCAAGAAAAAAAAAGGCAAAAAAGACCTTACATTCTAAGTCACACTGCCCAGCTCCATCAGGAACAACTTCAGAACAGAGGGGTGTCAGTTAGCTACTGCTGTATAATAAACATTACAATCTCAATGGGTTGAAACAATGAACTTTACTGCTCATGAGACTACAGGCCAGCTGGGTGATACTTCTGGCCTCAGCTGGGCTCACTCATATGTCTGAGGTCAGCTGAGAGTTATGTAGGGAGCGTTCTGATCTGCTCAGGGCTCTCCTTTTTTGGGGGGTCAGATGGCTGTATGCTGGTCCACAATGTNGTACACGCACATACACACACACACACACCTGCCAGGGGCACAAACGCACCATACTTGAAGGGGGTGTGTCCCCCCATGCCTGGGGGCCGCTGACAGCAGCCATTCTGCAAAGGCTTGTTAATTCCTAGACGGCGGGGTGTGAATATCGTCTGACATTCCTAGCGCGTCTTCTCTGCACTCCTCTCGCCCACGCCGAGCCGTGCACCTGCGGAAGGGAACTGTGAGAGTGCTTGCAGCAGATGTTGTGTGCCCTGGCGATGGTTAAACATGTAGTCTAGCGAAGGCGTTTGTTACCCAAACACAGGACCTGAGGGAGGAGGGGTGGGAGTGGGGCTCTGGTTTCTCCAAGTCTATGTCTGGGTGATCTGGGTGGATAGCCTGTGAAATCCCAGGCTTGGATAAAAAACAAAAGGCTATCCTGGCTTGATTTTTTAAAACAAGCTCAGGAAGATGTTAGTTTATCATATAGGAAAAAACCCCACCCCCAAAGATTACATGGGCTGTGGAGTCAGAGAAACCTGATTTTGAGTCCCAACTCTACCATTTAACTTCCTGGGTGACCTTGGGCCAGTTGCTCAGCCTCTCTGAGTCTCCTCACCTGTGAAGTGGATATATTAAAGGTATTTACTTCTCAGGGTTGTGGTCATGGCCTGTTAGGTTAGTGATTTATAAGGTGGAAGTAATGTTGGATATTATTTTCTTTAAAATTTTTTTTAAATGTTTATTGTTGAGAGAGAGATACAGAGTGCAAGTGGGGGAGGGACAGAGAAAGAGAGAGACACAGAATCCAAAGCAGGCTCCAGGCTCTTATCTGTCAGCACAGAGCCTGACATGGGGCTTGAACTCATGGACTGTGTGGATCATGACCTGAGCCGAAGTTGGACACTTAAGCGACTGAGCCACGCAGGTGCCCCTGGATATTATTTTCTTTATTTGAGCTTCTAAGTTCAGGATGGCACGTGTCAGGGAAACTTTGTCCTAAAATTAGAGATCTTATGACCATTTTCTAGTTGCCTCTGGTTCTCATCTTCCTGTCTCTAACACTGGCATTCCTGTGCATCCCGGGGGTGGTTCCACAGATGCCGTCTCCTGCAGATCCAGCCCTTCCTCAGTCTCCAGGTCTCTCTGGACTTGGGGAGAATATATTATGTTGCTCACTACTTTTCTGGTTGCAAAGTGACAGAAAGTGGGAACTTACTAATTCATGTAATTAGAAAGTTCAAGGATCTGACTTCCTGAGGTTAGACACAAAGTACAAACGGGCCACCTGAACTTGACCTGACTCTGTCTCTGTCTTCTCCACCTTCTCTCAGATTGGCGGCATTCTCAGGATTTTCCTCATGGCCACAAAATGATTGCCAGGAACATCAGTTCACATCCAGCCTGAAGAGGTGACTCCCTGTCCCAGCATTCTTAGCTAAATCTTTAGACTTGCTTGGATCGAGCAGAGTAAGAAGAATCAGGCACAGGTATGGTGGCCCAAGGAATGGTGGCCACAGTCACTGGCACAGACTCGGGTCATTGGCTGACACTGGGCAGAGAGACTCACTTGGATCAAGAGTATACAAAGCTGCCTCCTCAAACAAACATTGAGGGATCTTGCTAGCAAAGGAGGGTGGGATGCTGAGCAGACAGACCGCAGCCGTCTACTGTGTGTGAGCCCAAAACTATGTCCAAGGAACCCAGCACGGAGCCTTCTGTTTCTTCTCCCCTGGGGCCCAGTGTTGCTGCCCTGACCACTGGCCCATGATTGAGATAAGTGGTGGGAAAGTGGAATTAACAGTGTCCGTGGGGGGGGTCATGAGCAATCTCGTGTCGTGTGGACGTAAATGCATAGCTTGTTATGTGGGGAAAGGGCTTTATGCCGCAAGGTCATTTCCGTCTCCTGGATGCTGGAGGGAAGAACGTTTCCTGACTCCCTGCAGGTAGATTGGGACCTCAGGACTGAGTTCTGACCAATGGACTGTGGGCGGGAATGGCATACATATTTATGTCTGGGCTGGCCACCTTCTGCGCTTCTCTCTTACCTGCTATTAGGTGGAAGCAAAGGGCTCTGAGGTCCAGGAGCCACCTGTTGAATAGCCCCCATTCCTCAGTCCTCCACTGCGTGGAGGCGAGCCACCCAAGAGATCAGCTGGGCCCAGGTACACTGCACTTGGTAACAGCAAACCTTAGATGTGACAGGTCANATGTCCAGGGCCCCCCCCCCCACCAAAAATATAGAATTACTTGGCCCCAAGTAATTGCTCTTGGTGTCAACAGCACCAAGGTTATGAAATCCCACCCTAAAATGTGAGCACCTGAAGAGAAAAGATTTGTCAGTGCCCTCTTTGGAACCCTCCACCCGCTTCCATCACACCTGGGATAAATCCTCGACCCCCCACCCCCCCCAACCTCTTGATCTACAAGGCCCTGCAGGACCAGGCTCTTGCCCACCTCTCCTACCTCACATCCTGTCCTCTCCCCTTCCCTCGCCCGATACCAACCACCCTTGCCTTCATCTGGCCTCTTTTAGACCTCAGGGCCTTTGCACTTGCTATTCCCTCTTCCCTAAATGTATTTCCCCCTGCTCTTCGAATTATCCAAGCACAATTTAAATGTCACCTGCTCAGAGACACCGTCCCTGATCACACAATGTGTATTAGATCCCCTTCTCCATTCATATCACCGTTACCGGTGATCACGGCAACGAGCCCGATCTAGAGCGTGGTAACGTGCTGGTCACCTGGGAAGGGAGGGATCTGACTTCCCCTGGAACCTGAGGACGTGAGGACAAGCACCATGCCTGTGTCTTTTATTTCCGTCTCTCTGGCACCGGGCACAACAGAGCCGTTGGATGAACGAGTAGATGAGGCCTGGGCAGAATGGGCAGGGTCTTTGCGGTCAGACACCCCTGGATTGGATTCCGGCTCCACCACCAGCTGTGAGTCAGCTTCATCCTCCAAACCTCCATCTGCATGAGGATCCCATCTCCCAGACTGCTGTGAGGATGAAGGGTGGCATATGCAGGGCACCATCACGATTCCCAGCACGGAATGAGCACTTGTAAGGTGTGCACTGAGTATCAAATGCACGGATAAACACTTCCCTGTGGGCCGTCATTTTGGGGGTTACTGCTGGGAGGGAAGATGGAGCTGGGATGCCAGAGCCTGGTTCATCGAGGTAGCTTCCACTTCTCTCTCTCGATGATCCTATTCTGTACCCTGCCTGCTCCTTTAAGACCATGACCCTACATCCCTCCTTCCAAAGTCGGGACCTGGCTGATGCCTGGCTTCCCTGCAGCCTGCCTGTCCCTTGCAGGATCCAGGAGTGATGCAGCCATCATGAGGGTTTCTCTTGTGAGATTCACAGCCCCTCCCCACACATGCCTCCCACTCCCTGCCTCTATCTGTGTCCATCTAGGCTGTGCAGGAAATGAAAGTGGGCGGCTGGGCATTTGCAATAAGGAGCCCTGTGACCCCTGTGATGTCTGTAAAAAGGAATGGGATTAGGGCCTCTTTCTTTCGTAGCAGTCTTGGGGCCGTAAAGGAACTCGGATTCTTTCCACTTCTGGGTGTGTGCAGAGCAGGGATGGCAGGAAGGACATAGACGAGGCGGTGAGCCGGGGAGAAACAGGTGCAGAAGCCCCAACTTCTGGGAGAGCCCCTGCCTGGCCTCGGTGCGGACACCGAGCCTCCCTGAGCCTCCCTGAGCCTCGTCGCCCTCAGCTGTCAGAGGGCGCGGTGGCAGGCCCCCCCACGTTGGGTTATTGTAAAAATCTGATGAGTTAAAGCTTGTATGGTGCCCACTTGACAGTGGGCTGAGCCAGCGACTTGCTTCCAAGGAGGGGCTGTGCAAAGGGTTAAAGATGCCTTCCTGGGAGAGAGACGTGCACACCGGGCCTCAGGCCAGGTGACAGTGGAGTGATTTCAGCAGCGCCACGGATGGGCTTCCCAGGCGGCCCCCTGCAGCCTGAGCCCGACAGGGGGGGAAGGCACACGTACACACTTCCTTTTGTCCCGTCTCAGCAGCCAAGCTATCCAGCCGCCTTTCTTCGGCCACTTCTGAACGATGCCTCAGGCAGGTTATAGCCTGGGGCTCTCTGCGGTGGAGAGAGGCCTGATTCCCTCCTTGGGGACAGCACCGTGACCTGGACCCCAAGCTGTCCTTCTCCAGACCGGCAGTCAAGCCTCTTCTGGGTGGAAATGGGTCCCCACCGTCGAAGACTAGGAGTCTTAACCTCAGTATCTCAAAATATTTGAGATTGCCTATTTGGCAACAGGGTCGTTAACAGCTGTAATTAGATGAGGTCTTACTGAGAGGGCAGGGCCCCTGCATCCAGTGGGCCCAGCACCCTAGTAACAGCCGCATGAGGACCGACGGAGGATTGGAGTGATGCGCCTATGAGCCAAGGGGCACCCAAGATTGCCGGCAAACCACCAGAAGCTGAGAAGGGGCAAGGAAGGAGTCCCCCAACAGACCGCAGAGCGCATGCGGCCCTGCCGGTGCCTCTGTCTCCGACTTCAGCTCCCAGACATGTGAGGCGATGTCTGTTGTTTTAAGTCACCAAGTTGGGCCTGGGAAACGAACACAGGGCCAAAAGGAAGGGTCTGCATTTCCCCACTTCATGGCCTTCAACGTCCTGAGGGGTATCGCGCTCAAGCATTCCTGGGTCCCTGACTTTCCCTCTGTGCCCCTCCCTGGGGCCCCTCACCTGGCTTCAGGAGCCCCTGCCTCTTCTCAGCAGTGGGGGTTGGGGGGAGTTGAACATGGTAAGGCATCTACTGCCTTTCCTCCTCAAGACCACTGGGTTGCGGCTGGGGACAGCTGTCAGGCCTCAGTGATAGGTGGTTTTCTCCAGGCCATACGTAGAATTCTTAGTACCTCTTGTGTTCACCTGTGGACTCAGCACCAAGATCCCAGGAGGCAGGAAGAGCTCCTCTCACTGTCCCATTATTCCAGATTTGGAAGGTCGGGTGGGCCCTCCAGGCCACGGATGATCCTTGTCCAACCCCAGGGGCCACCTTCAGGCCTCCTGACATCCACCTGGCCAGCCCCTTCTGCCTACAATAACCTAATGACTGGTGCCTCCTGCAGAAATATTCCGGGGTCAGCTTATAAAAATTCTTCCTTTCCTACATAGACTTAAATGGCTGCATGAATAAATGAATCCCTGAAAAGCTAACGCAGTCTCACATCCACCCAGGGAGGGCAGCGTGAGGTTCTGGAACTAGGCTGTTTGGGTTCAAGACTAGCCAGGTGACCTTGGTCAAGTCACCTTCTCTGTGTCTCAGTCTCCTCATCTACAAAATCAGGATAATAACGGCACTCACTCTCGAGGTTGTGGGGCTTCGGCAACATATTGCCAAAAGCAGATTTTGTGCCTGGTGCCAGTTACGGTTAGCTTCTTTGTTAACTCGGATATGAGTCGCGGTGTCTTTCTGCCCCATCCTGCGGCTGTGCTTAGAACCTAATTTCCTAATCTCCTTTCACGCATTGGGT
>NW_027529058.1:0-548 GCF_008692635.1 Crocuta crocuta | reverse complement strand
AAGCCCTATGTTTGCAGGGAGTGCGGGCGAGGCTTTACACACAGGGCGATTCTCATCAGACACCAGAGGACACACACAGGGGAGAAGCCCTATATTTGCAGGGAGTGCGAGCGAGGCTTTACACAGAGGTCANACATCTCATCACACACCAGAGGACACACACAGGGGAGAAGCCCTGTGTTTGCAGGGAGTGCGGGCGAGGCTTTAACAATAAATTGCATCTCAACTAACAAGAGAGAACTAATGTAGCCACCACACACTCCATACCCCAGTTCTGAGGGAGGTTCAGAAGAAGCCTACGGACCCCTTACACTCCCCCCAAGAATATAATGAGAGCAGATATAACAGGTTAAACAAGTCCTCTGTTTTCAGGACAAGAGAAGAGGTATACAAATGGAGGGTCCCTTGAGTGTCCCTGGGAATACTGACACCACCCCCTCCAGGGTGTTTGGCCCCCTGTTCTAATAAAATTTTTGTGCATACAAATCCAAACTCCTCTTCCTGCACCTCATTCTCCCCTTATCACTGAAAGCAGGAGGGTCCAGAAG
>NW_027529057.1:0-1623 GCF_008692635.1 Crocuta crocuta | reverse complement strand
CTGAGACCCGTCCCTTCAGACGCCTCCACGTGCTTGGTGATGGGCATCTGACTTGTCCCTTGTCTCATCCTTCTTCACCGTCCCTGAGAGGGAGAAACAGGTCCACACGGACAGGCCGGTGCGTCTTTACTTCGAAACATCCTNTGATCCTCGGAGCTGGGCTGTACCTGCGGTGCTCACGTGGGGAGAGGAAGAGCTTGGAGACTGGGAGAGGCAGGTGCACGTCTCCTTCCCCTGCCCACACCCCTCCCTCCCCCACTGACCCTCAGCTCCTTCCCCCATTTTCTGCTCAGGGAATGTCCCTGCAGGAGGCTGGTGGGTGTGAGCATCACCGTGGGGGTCCTGGTGGGGGGAGGGCAAGGTTGCCAAGGCTCAGATTCAGCTCCATGTGTGTGGGGCTCAGGTGCAGGGTCGCAGGAGAAGCCTAGGGACCGTGATGGTGGCGTCCTCTATGCAGGCTGAGCAGGCCGATGCCCGGGGACAGCAGGGACAAGGTGAGACCTGGGTTCCCCCCCGTCCCTGTGAGCCTGGGTGTGAGTTGGTCAAACCCACTCATCTGCACTTTCTGGCCTCGTGTTTGTATCCCTTCCAGCCATGCAGTATTAACACGGGGTCCATGCAGTGCTGGGCGCTGTGGGGGGAGGTCATGTGAGCAGCACGGCATCTGTGGGGTCCCTAAGGGCCTCCCTGTTCCTTCGTCTGCATTCCAGGGATGGAGTGAAGCACATTTAGAACAGGAGACCCCTCTCCGTCCTGTCTACACTGAGGTCCGCACGCCAGGCCAGGTCAGGATGGAGATTTAATTGGAAGAAGCAGGAAATCCAGCCTCTGGCGACACCTCTGATGTTAGTGTGGAACCTGCACCCTGGTCCCGCCCCTCCCCCGCCCCCCGACTGCTCTGAGCAGGGACAGATTTAGCCGACATCGGTGAATTTCTATGGGAATTCCTTGTGCACAAGTTCACCAAAGTCACAGGTCGTGGTAGATCAAGGGGGCCTGAGTATGTAAATGGGTCCAAAACTGTGTTCCAGTCCCACCCAGCCTCAGTTCCTTGGCCTCCCTACACAGACCCCAGGCTCCCCACGTGGACGACATCAGTCTGTCAGAAATGTCAGCCTCTGGGACAAAGTCATTATGAAGTCACAACATCCAGTCTCATCCAGTTAAAATCTCCCAGTTGTCAGGATGTGCGTTCTCTGTCTCTGTCTCAAAACTTAATAAATAACACTTAAAAATAAAAATACATAAAATGTCTAAGATCTACTCTGGCTTTGTAATTTCAATTTTAATTTTAAAATTGGGATGTTTACTGTGACTTGGCTCCGCCCTCAGCAGATTCCACCCGCCCATCCCGCTCCGTCTATACTGGCCCATCCTTTGCTGGTCAGCGCCCAGCCCTCCTCTCTCCCCAGGGGACTCCAGCTAAGCCCTGGTGGGAGCCTGGCTGTGCTGAGGCCACGTCTCCAGTCCTGACCCGACACCCTGCCGCGGCTCCTGATGGACATCTGCTCTTGGAAGCCGGAGTGGATCTGCAGGAACCTGAAATCTTGCCTCCTGGGTGCCCACTCCCCCTCCTTGGCTCCTCCCTCAGCTCTGATCATATTTCCACCTGGATCAGGTCCC
>NW_027529056.1:48678-48972 GCF_008692635.1 Crocuta crocuta | reverse complement strand
AGGGAGGGAGGCAAACCATGAGAGACTCTTGAATGCTAGGAACAAACTGAGAGCTGATGGGGGTGGGGGAGAGGTGAAGGGGGGTGATGGGAATGGAGGAGGGCGCTTGTTGGGATGAGCACAGGGTGTTATATGGAAACCGACTTAACAATGAACTATTTTTTAAAAAAAGAAAATGTGGAAAAACCATAAAATACCTCGGAATAAACCTAACCAAGGATACAAGAGATCTGTATGATGAAAACTATAGAAAACTTATGAAGGAAATTGAAGAAGACACAAAGAAATGGAAAA
>NW_027529056.1:48212-48584 GCF_008692635.1 Crocuta crocuta | reverse complement strand
GTGTTATGTGGAAACTAATTTGACAATAAACTATTTGTAAAATAAATAAATAAATAAATAAATAAATAAATCTAAGAAAAAAAGAAAATGTGGTGTATACACAAAAAAATAAAAAAATATCTTTTTAAAAATTTTATCTTTGAGAGCGAGAGAAAGAGAGACAAAGAGAGAGATAGCAGGGGAGGGGCAGAGAGACAGAGACAGGATCTGAAGCAGGCTTTATGCTCCGAGCTGTCATCACAGAGCCTGACACAGAGCTCGAACACAGGAATCGTGAGATCATGATCTGACCTGAAGTCCGACACCTAACTGATTGAGCCACCCTGGCGTCCCTCCTCCTCCTGACTTAAAAATATGTACAAGAAAAAAAAT
>NW_027529056.1:45584-47911 GCF_008692635.1 Crocuta crocuta | reverse complement strand
ATTTCATTTTAACTTATATATAGTGTTTTTGACTGTATCTCCTTGTATAGATTTCTTAGTGATTACTCTAGTTATTACATTACACATACAAACATGGATTATACATATACCATTGTGTAATAGTGTCAACATTTTATTAGTTAAGAGTGATGGGTAGAAATCTTACCTCCCTTTCAGTCATTTACCTTTCCCCCATTTATCATGTAATTTCCTTTAAGATTTCCTCTACATATTTTGAGAACCACATCAAACAGTGTTATGATTTTTCCTTCAACCACTTTAGAAAACTAAAGTGCAGAAAATCTATTGTGTTTACCCATATTCTTAATCATTCCACTGTTCTTTTTTCTTTTTTGATGTTCCAACATTCCATCTTACTCCGTTTTCATTTCAAGAACTTCCTTTAAGCCATTCTTTCAGGGCCAATCTCTAGCAGAGAAATTTCATTTAGCTTTCCTTTATCTGAGAATATCTTTTCCCTGCTTTGTTCTTGAAGTACAATTTTGCTGGATACAGAATTCTGTTTATAATTTTGAGCACCTGAAAAATGTTGTGCCACTTACCTCTGTTCTCCATGGTTTTTAATGAGAAATTCGATGTCATTCTTATTGTTTTTCCCAGATAGGCAAGGTATCATTTCTCTCATTGCTTTCTAGATTTTTTATTTTTCTTTAACTTTCAGGACTTGATTACTACTCTGTGTTTTGGCATGGGTTTTCTTTGGGTTTATCTTGTTTGGGACTTTCTCAGCTGTTTGAATCTATAGGTTTATACCTTTTGCCAATTTTTCAGCCATTATTAGTTGGGATATTCTTTTTTTTTTCAGTCCCATAGTCTTCTTATTCTTCTCCTTCTGGGACTCTTATTATGTGAATGTTAGATCTTTTGGTATTAGTCTCACAGGTTCCATAGGCTCTGTTCATAGTTCTTCAGTCTATTTTTGCTCTTGCTTAGAATGGGTAATTTCTACAGTTCTATCTCCACGTTCACTCTGTCATCTCTATTCTGCTATTGAGTCTATCTAGTGAGTTTTAGACTTTAGTTATTGTAGCTTTCAGTTCTAAATCTTTCATTTGGTTCTTTATAGCTTCAATTTCTTTTCTTTTTTAAAGTTTATTTATTTTCAGAGAGAGAGAAAAAGTTTATTTTCAGAGAGAGAGGGGGAGAGAGAGAGACAGAGAGAGAGAGACAGAGAGCGAGAGAGAGAGAAAGTGGGGAGAGGCAGAGAGAGAGAGGGAGAGAGAGAATCCCAAACAGGTTTTGTGCTGCCAGTATTGAGCCTAACGTGGGGCTTGATCCCACAAACCCTGAGCCCTGAAATCAAGAGTTGGACACTTAACTAACTGAGTCACCCAGGTGCTCCTATATCTTCAATTTCCTTGCTGAAGATTTCTATTTCTTTGCTGAGACTTCTCACTTCCAAATTTCAAGTGTGGTCATAATTTCTTGTTAAAATATTTTTATGATGACTGTCTTAAAATCTTTGTCACAACTCCAACATCTTTGTTATCTTGGTATTGGTGTCTGCTGATCAATTTTTCTCATTGAAGGTCTCATTTTCTTGGATATTGGTATAAGTGACTTCTGTTGTATTCTGGAAATATAGGGTATCATCTTATGAGACTTTGGATCTTACTGAATCTTCTGATTCAGCAGGCCTCTTCTGATACAGTGTGGCAGGGAAGGGAGGACTGCCTTGTTACTGCTAGTGGGTATGGAAGGAAGTTCCTTTATTTCTGGGCAAGGACAAAAGTCTAAGCTCCCCACAGGTGCTTCTCAGACACTACCCCTAAGGAAAAAGAAAGGTGCTTCTTCACAGCTATGTGAAGGTAGAAGTCTAAGGTCCCCACTCAGCTTTTGCTTATAGGACTGGGAATGGAGCTGCAGTTTTTCTGTGGTGTTTGGCCAGAGTAGAACAGTTACTGTCTGGAAGTTTTCCATCTGGCTAGGCTGCCCCTCTCCTGTTACTCTGGCTAGAAGGAAAAGTTTTTTCTTGGGCTTTTTAAATCTGTACCCATTTGTGTTTATGGGATAAAAACTTCTCCAGCATCCAGTTGAGAATAGGTGAGACAGAAGGAAAACCCAGTATATTCACTGCTGTGTCATTTCTCAGGTGCAAAGTCCATAGCCTGTCTCCCTTCTTTTTTCTGACTTTCAGAATTTTCTTAAGTTTGTTTTATAGATAATGTCCAGGCTTTTAAACTGTACTTAGCAGGAGGAATAGGGAGAAGTGCATCTACTCCATTTAGTCTGGAAACTGGAACTCTTTTTTTTTTCCCCAAAATGAAAGTATTTAAGGATATGAAAATTTCCAAATAAGACTCTGG
>NW_027529056.1:24966-45578 GCF_008692635.1 Crocuta crocuta | reverse complement strand
TAACACTATCTAATTTCAGATTTGATGTCCTGTTTAAGAATTATTTATAAAATTTAACTCCGTCATGGTCATATTTTTTATTACATGTGTGTTATTAGTTTTATGTCATATTCTGGCAATATCATCTGTATGACTTCTACTTTCTAAAAGATAAACATTCTTTGTGTATTCTATTTGGGTATAGTTTTATATGTACCCATAAATACAAAAATCAGGTTTGTTAATCCTTCTATATCTTTAATTACTTTTTTATAATTGATCTGTGACATTCTGATAGAGGTGTGCTATAGTGCCCCACTATGATTATACAATGGTTTTATCATATTGCCCTAAGTTTTCCTAAATATCTGCTTTATACATTTCACTGATACTATTCTGTAGATAAAAGTTTATAACTGTTATATCATCTTGTTATACTGTAACCCTCTTTTTAAGTACAGTTGACACACAATGTTACATTAGTATCATGTGTACAACCTACTGATTTGACAAGATTATACATTATACTATGTTCACCACAAGTGTAGCTATCATCTGTCCCATTATATCCCTATTACAATGTCACTGACTGTATTCCTTATGCTGTGCCTTTTAGTCACTCCTTCACTGGAAGCCCGCATCTCCCCCTCCCCTTTACCCATTTTATCTAATCCCCCAAGCTCCTCCCCTCCAGCAACCATCAATTTGTTCTCTGTATTTATAGATCTGATTCTGCTTTTTGTCTGTGTAACTCTTACCGATCTAAAATATCCTTCCTGTCCTTTTTACTGACTTTTACCTTGAATTATATTTACTATTTTTGATATTAATGTTGCCACCATTGATTTCTTTTTGTTAGATTTTACATGATTTATCTTTATATACTCCTTTATTTTCCATTTTTTCTATATAACCTTATTTTAGGGATATCTTCTGTGAATAGCATCTAGCCGGAATTTGCTCTTTTATGTATTCTGGAAATCTTTATCTTTAAAATGATAATTTAATTCATATTTTAATGTGATCACTAGTACATTCATTATCATTTCACCAGCACACAGTTTCACTGACAAAAACACACAGCTGTTGGTAATGTAGGCTTTGGGGACTGACAGACCTTGTTAGAGGCCTGATCCTGTCACAAGCATTGTGACTATGGAAAATGAGTCACCTTCCTCATCTATAAAATTGAGCTATTAATATTACCTATCTGAATAGGGTTGTTGTAAAGATTTCAAAATAATTCATTGAAAGCACTTAGTTCTGGGCCTAGCACAGAGAAAATGTTCAATAAATATTGCAGTTATTACTGCTATTGTTACTGCTATTTTTGTTCTGTGACCAAGTAATAAGTATCAAAACTTTGCGATATAAACCTAGAACTTTAATGTTATTCTTCTCCCCAAGCTATGGCTGTGTATCTCACCCCAACTATTGGATATTTCAATTTTAGAATCTCTTTGTCACCATAAATTCAACATGTCCCTTTACAACTGGCATCTTCCTATGGAATTTCTCTGCTTCTATCAATGGTAGCATTATTTACTTAGTCTGTAAATCTTGGCATCACCTTGATTCATATCTCATACCTAGTTAGTCAACATCTGACTTACAGGTGTTTAAAATGACTCTTGCCTTCTTCTCTCCCACTCTATTGTTATTACCATCAATCCAATGTATCTTCTCATCATCTCATACCTGGATTAGTTTCTTTGATATCAAGTTCTCCCTGCTACAATGTATATTGTCATCAAATCCATATTCTGTAAACATCACTTTCATCGTGTCACTTCTTGCTCAAAAACTTCTGATAATTTTAGACTTCTGAGAAACTCCGGTTAAATATCGCTGCTTATTTTCAGTGTCTTCATAATCTGGCCCCACCTTACTTATCCAATTTTGTTGATAATTATACTCTAACATGCAAAGCCACTCTCTGCAGGTTGGCCTCTCTACTGTCCACTCACTAGTCAAGCTCATCCCTATCTCTGGGTCGCATTCATGGTATTTTCCACTTACCTAAAGTGCTTTCCTTCTTCTCTCCTCCTATATGAATTCTACCCATCTCAAAAAGTCTTGATAAGTCCCACCTCAGTCAAGAGATTCTCTTTAACAACTTGAATGCCTTCACTTTAAAATACGAATCCAATGCTTTGGTACTTCTTTATATACTGTCTTTGATTATTTCTATTCTTTTTGTGAATCAGCTTTGCCTCTCCAATTAGACTTTATACTTTCTGAAGGCAAGTCTGGGAACAGTGTTTATTAATCAGGAACTTGTTGTCTTAAATAAAGAAAGGCAAAAAGAAGAAAGACTACCCTACTTCCTCAATTCTTATGCTTTTGAAGCACTTTAGATATGTGATCAAAATCCCTAGCAGCCGGTCTGGACACTGAATGATTTATGACAAAGGATTCTTCTCTAATGAAAAGGAATTCTATTTCCTTTGGCAGTATAAACAGGCTTTTGGAAGCAATAGCAGAGACACAAAAAGGAAGCAGTGCTTCAGTATTGGCTCTAGTCCTCCAGGAACTGAGAGAATAATAAAGCCTTTCACCTAGTTTCAAATAAGAAATGTTAGGAAGCCCAGCCAGTAAAGGAAAGATAAACTGAAAGCCTTTTCACTTCTCCTTGTTAGATTTTACTGATTCAGTTAGGCAAGCCTTGGAAGGATAAGTGTGGGAACTTATCTATAAAATCTTGATGCTCCACTGGGGTAAGACAGATGCAGAATGTATTATTACTGTCTTTAAAATGAATTATATTAAAAAAGTTTCTGCAAATGGACCTAAAAACTAATTAGCCCCATAGTAGCCCACAAGTTATTCTATTACATTTTTTGAATTATAGCCCTCAAACCATTTGAAATATTCTTGAGCACTGGTTCATTTGTTACATATTTACATATTTATTCTAAAACATAAGCTCCATTCGAGTAGAATTCTATCTCCTCATCTGCCTTATTTGCCTGATGCAGCGCAAGTGTGTAGATAAATGTCTGGCACAAAAATAGGAGCTAAGAAATAACTGCTGAAAGAATAAATGATAATGAGCAGCTTTCCAGTGACTCTAAGACTTTGAAGGGCTAACCACATGATTCAGTCCCTAAACACATTAGTTCTGTGCCTCATACAACCTTACCAAGCATGCTGTGTGAGATGGGGAAGGTGATGGTGGGCTGGCCTGTCATCCTCCAGCGGCTACAGAGGAAGGAGAGGTCTGTTCTAAGCATCTCTACTATCATCTTGTTGTCCAGAGCCAGGTAGAACTGTTGCTGGTCTATAAACTGAGAAAAAGAAGGAGAAAAATAACAGCTTGGAATAACTTACTCTTATAACTGTCAAATAATATTTTAAAGTACTCACATATTCACAAGGGTATATAACACACCACAGAGGCAACTTTAGNNNNTTTATGAAGTGTTTTCAAGTATATAATTTTATTTATTTATATAACAAATGAGTGAGGGCTTTTCTTCTTTTAGTAGATATAAATAAGGCAGAGACACTAAGTGGATTAACAAAGTCATATGGCTAGCAAATGGCAAGGTCAGAAATAGAATCTATGGTCCATTACTCTTTTGTCTATACCTCAGCTGCACAATTTCAGATGTAAGGCAACAAATGGGGAGCTTAGGCTTTCTTTCTAGAAAATATTTTCTCCTCCTATACACATGTATAATTGGGCTTACTACTATAATGTGACAAATATCAGGCTAACAATGTGTATAATCACGGATGAAACAGTACTGAAATTTTTGTTTAGAAGAGAACATCAACATAAAAAGGGCCCCTGCCAAAAACAAAGAGAACACAATTTAGTAACTGAATAAAAGTCGTCCTTTGTGTATAAAGGATAAATAGAATCTTATTTTTTAACATTTAAAAGGAGTTCTTTTTAAATGTACTCTAACATTTATAAAATCTCTAGTCACTGTTTCTGCAACACACAGGACTACTCTTGGTAGCCACAATCACTTGGCATAGCTCTGTGCCACAAGCTCAGTTTAGTCCAACTCAAAAAATATTTACTGAGCAACTTCATATGTGCAAGGCGCCATGAACTCTGACACCTGTCCTAACTCTAGTAAATGCTTTATTTCTGTATTTTTGTCTTACTTCCATTCATCTCAGTGCATCTAAATCTTATTCCACTTACCTGTGGAGTGAAGGTAAAGATAGTTTTCCGAATGTCATAGAGTTTTGAAGTTCCAAGGACTCCCATGTGCCTATAGGGTCGTCCACTAAGTTTCATTCTACTGTTGCATCCTAAGACAGAATTAAAAAATGCTCAAGATCTTTCTAGGGCACAAATCCAATCAGTAAACATTTTTTATATTAGATTTACACTTCCTAATACAACAAACGAAATTCTGTGTCTCAAAGTTACTATCTGTGTCATGTACAAGGCCATACTTAAGTACTGTAGGGCTCTCCAAGAAATAGAGTATGCATTTATCTCTGTTCTTAAAGAAGTCACATAATCTACATATGAGAGAAAAGAATGCACATGAAAATTGATAGTTCTACAAATGATAGAATTCTATTACTGACATTTATATGCTGAATTTCCTTAAATCTCATGAAAACTGCAAAAGCTATATGGACTACAAACTTATCAATGTAAACTATGCTTCAATAAAGCTGAACAAAACCTCATCAGCTTAAAGATGGCATACTAAACTGAAAAACTGAAATGAATTTACTTGGACTCCTTCAATTGCATAGTAGTGACAAATTTTAATTCAATAGAACAACACATTTTATCCAAATAAGTCAAAATATTATTATATCTGATAGGAAATTTTGTGAGACCTTATACATACAGTAAAATTCACTTGGCAGAGAAATATTTTTGAAAACTTAAAGGGGAAGACTTGAACTATCAGAGAGCTACAAAAAGTGTAATTTTATTTACTTTTTATTTTTAAAATGTTTATTTATTTTTGAGAGAGAGAGAATCCCAAGCAGGCTCCACTGCTGACAGCATGGAGCCTGATGTGAGGCTCAAACTCAAGAATTCACAAACTGTGAGATCATGACCTGAGCTGAAGTCGGCCACTCAACCAACTGAGCCACCCAGGCACCGCAAGGTGTAGTTTTAGTGAATATTTACATAAATATGCACATCTTTCTACAAATATTATGTATATGTATGTATGTATGTATGTATGTATACGCACATCTGCTTTATTCCCTGAGTAAGTCTTTTTTTTTATAGGTTAGCATTTTGGAAATAGAATCTGATCATTGATATCTATGTTACATGTAGTTGAATTTTTTTGTCTCTGAAAAGACATCTATTACATTAATACCTCCTACAATGAGGAAACAGTTCACATATTCACACTTTCCCCCCTTTTATAACATAGGATATATTGTATAACATAGGATAGCACTATACACAAAGAGCTTCTTCTCATCCTCTTTTTCTCCAAAGTGAATATTGAGTATCATTTCATGTCAGTACTACTTTTTTATTTTTCGGAACTCATTTTTCTTGGGGATTTTATTTTTGTCTCTTCTTTAACCTAAGTATGAAACTTATCAAATATGCCACCTTTTTAGTGTTGCTTCACTTTTAGGGACAGAACCAGAGAGCTGTCAATGCCTTGGTCATATTCCAGGATTTAACTGACATTGATATCACAACCAGGTTTATCTACTGTTCCTTCCATTATGTTTCTTTTATTTTATTGTAGTAAAATATACATAACCTAAAATTTACCATTTTTAATTTAACCATTTTTAATTGTTCAGTGGCATTAAGCACATTCACAATTTTGTGCAACTATCACCACCACACATCTCCAGAACCTTACCATCTTCCCAAACCAAAACTGTACTCATTAAACAATAACTCCCCATGTTCTCCTCTTGTCAGTCCCTGGAAATCAACATTATTTCTGTGTCTGTAAATTTTCTTACTCTTGGTACCTCATATATGTGGAATCATACAATATTTGTCCTTTTGTGACTGGTTTATTCCACTTGGGATAATGTCTTCAAGGTTTATCCATTTTGTACTCTGTGTCAGAATTTATTCTTTATCAAAGCTGAAAAAATTTCCTTTGTATGTACACATCACATTAAGTTTACCTTTTCATCAATCAATGGACATTAGAGTATTTTCTTTGGTAATTTCTTATAGTATAATATACATGAAGTATGCTTTTCTTAAATGTAAAAATTGGTAAGTTTTTACAAAGTAAACACACAACCCAAATCAAGATATGGAACATTATCAGCACTGCAGATGCCCCCCGTGTGCCCCTTCCCAGTTATTAATATCCCCCAGCTCCCAAAGTTAACCACCATTCAACTTCAATCACCATAAATAAGTAGTCCATTTTTGTTTTATATTAATAAAATAATACAATATGTACTTTTTTGCATCTAGTTTCTTTCACTTAACAATATGTCTATGAGATTCATCGATACGGTGTATGTAGAATTAGTTCATTTGTTTTCATTGCTGTATAATATTCCAGTGTATGGATGTATCACTTATCCATTCACTTGTTGATGGACATTCGAGATTTCCTGCCTCTCGTCCAGATTTTGGTTATTATTAAATGAACATTCTTGTTGTGCTTGAGGTCCAATAGACTATCTCCAGGTTTGGTGATTCACTAGCATTCCCAAAACTCACTATGTAGCTGTATAAATGGCTCAGGTTTATGAAATCAAAATGATACAAAGCAAAAACAGCAAAGAAAAAAGGCACATGGTCAAAGTCCAGAGGAAACCAGGCACAAGCATCTAAGATTCCTCTCCCAGTGCAGTCACATAGCACATACATAATTCCTCCAGCATCAAAATATGACAATACAGGTGAAATGTTGTCTACCAAGGATGTTCATTAGACTCAATGTTTTTATTAGTGGCTGGTCACATAGGCATCCTCTGCACAGTACATACCGAAACTGCAGGCTCTCAAAAGGAAAGCAGGTATTCAAGCATAAGCCATACTATTTGTACAGTTTAGACTGTACACAGCAAACCACGGTTATCCTTTTTTTTCTCATATGATTCTTTTTTCTTATATAACCTTTAAAGTCTTTATTTACCTTGTTAGTAATTTTTTTTTACAAGTAGTTTATTGTCAAGTACGTTTCCATATAACACCCAGTGCTCATCCCTACACGTGCCCTCATCCATGCANAGGAGGGTGCCCGTTTCTCCACATCCTTGCCAGCATCTAGAGTCTTTTGATTTGCTCATTTTAGCCACTCTGAGNATTTTTGCTCTTGATTCTTTTGCTTTTGGGAATGTGTCAAGTAAGAAATTGCTGCGGTGGAGGTCAAGGAGGTTGTTTCCTGCTTTCTCCTCTAGGGTTTTGATGGTTTCCTGTCTCACATTCAGGTCCTTTATCCATTTTGAGTTTATGTTTGTGTATGGTGTGAGAAAATGATCTAGTTTCATTCTTCTGCATGTTGCTATCCAGTTCTCCCAGCGCCAAACCACTGTTATCCTTAAGAGGATGGTGGAACCCTCTCAAAATCCAGGTCTTCAGATGCCATGTAAGGGTCAAACATACAATCAATTCTTTCTAGGAATGCATTCTAAGGCCTGTCACGTGAACTTTTTCTGCACAATCCATCCCATTGGCTCTTGGCCAAGGTGTCTTTGTCACTAGGTGCCCGTGCAGCAAATGAAGCCCAACCTGTAGTGTAATCCTCAGTTATGCCCACAGGGGTTTTAGATTTAGCCAGACAGAACTAACAATTACTATAATTATGTCTCTTCAACAGCCAGGTAGGTTCCTCCTTAAGTTTCTGTATTAACCTTTTTTCTTTCTGGCTTGAGGGATCAGTCCAAGTACAACCCAAGCCTGGCCTGTATATTGAAGCTGACCTTAATGCCTTCCAAGGCTGAGGCAGTGCCAGGATAGTCAGGGCTCACACACAAGTACAATTCCAGAGGGCGTACACAGTACTCTTTGAAAAAAAGAGTTTACAAATGCTAGGGCATCACTTACATTAATCAGGCAGTTTAGGTGAACATGATCTCCAATGTGGTCTCCCACTGCAGGCCTCCTATCCTAGGGTTTCTAGTCCAGTACAAAAAAGTTCATTCTTTGATTTCAGTGGGAGTATCTCCTGAAGGGAGTTGGATCCAAACAGTTTTGTTTGTTCATGACATCAGCTAATCTACTTTGTGAATGTGCAGGATATTGGGAGGTGTTCTGAGTAGAAGGTGTGGGAGCTGTGGCCACATCCGGCTATCTCCTAGTCATTTTGGTCAGAAGTGACCTTAGACTCAGCAGTCAGTTTGAATTCAAAGCACTGTTGGCAGCAGGGAAGACAATATGTGCTTTTATTAGGAAGGAGAGGAATACTTCCAGGAATAGTCCTAAAAATCAATGATTAATGCCCTTGTCCTTTACCCATGCCTCTTCAGGTGTCAGGATTTTGTTTTTTCTCCACTGTTACAAAACCTGTATGTCTCATTTAGCAACCAGAGTTTTATAATCTTCTCCTCCTTCCATCCCAATATTTTGTCTGGAAGAGTTTTATGCAGGAAGTTTAAGAGCCTTTTTGTAGGCAAACATTATTATACAGCTTAACCAGAAAGACATATCACGTCCAGGATTTGGTCAAGATGAAATTCTGAATTTTCAAATATTTAAAAATGGATTTTTGTGCCTCTCACCACTTTTGTCCCAATCACTTATGCAGTGAGCAGCCTAGAAAAGATCACTCTCTTTCTGGGGACAGCTGCATTTAATAAGCAAACTGCCTTACTAAGGCTTGTGCATCAGGAGAAAGCTGAGGGCAGCTGAGTTATCAATATATTTTTGTAAACTGGCACTAATCTGGAAAGCCAAATACAACCACCAACAGCGTGACACAGTCCCAAGGAGGGGTTGAGATTCCAATATGTCAGGAGAGGGGGAGTCAAACTGGTTTCCATACAACACCAAGTGCTCATCCCAACAAGTTCCATGAGTCTATTTTTTATGCCAGTACCATACTCTTTTAATTACTACCACTTTGTAATATAACTTTGTCTCGAATTGTGATACCTCCAGTTTTGTTTTTCTTGTTTTGTGGTTGTATCTGGAGATTTTCTGTGATGCTTTTTCTTATGTTGATTTTCTTTAGTAATATATTGGATTTCTTTCTCTGTAGTCTTTGCATTTATTGGTGATTTTTGATACATAGTTGCAAGTAGGTTTGTGTATAACCTCTTCTACAAATAGCCCTCTATAGTAAGTTGATGTTCATTTACGTTTGAACCCTTTCTTTCTCCTCTCCTCTCCATGTTTTAGATATGTTATTATATTATATATTCTTTTAAAAATGAATTTCTTGGGGCGCCTGGGTGGCTTAGTCGGTTAAGCGTCCGACTTTCGCTTGGGTCATGATCTCGCAGTTCGTGGGTTTGAGCCCCGCGTCGGGCTCTGTGCTGACTGCCAGCTCAGAGCCTGGAGCCTATTTCAGAGTCTGTGTCTCCCTCTCTCTGACCCTCCCCTGCTCACGCTGTCTCTCTCTCTCTCCTAGAAATAAATAAAAAAAACTATCCTGGGTTCTGGCTGGACCATTTGGGCAGTTGCTGATATCCACGGGGAAAGGCTTGTTCTCTGATTGGACCATCTGAAATTGATCTGCTAAGTGCCTCTATATGTCTGATACAGAAAGTGATTGCACTCTTGTGATTTCTGCAAAAGCTACAAATTGGGAGAGGGCGCATCACAGGAAATGTGATTTCTTGACTGATGTTTTAGAGAAATATTCATTTTTACTTCCTTTTTGTTTCCCACCTTTATACTGTCACTTTCAGTCTCTCCTTTCCACTCAGAGTCACCCTTTCATATTTATTGCAGGGTTGGTTTAGTGGTCATGAATTCTTTTAGTTTAGTTTTTTTGTTTTTGTTTTTTGTTTTGTTTTTGTCTGGGAAATTCTTTACCTCTCCTTCTATTTTGAATGGTAGCCTTGCTGGATAGCACATTCTTGGCTTCCGATTTTTCCCATGCAGCTCTTTGAATACATCATTCCACTACCTCTGGCTTGCCAAGTTTCTGTTAAGAAATCTGCAGCTGGTTTTATGGGTCTTCCCTTGTAAGTTAATGATTTCTTTTATCTTGCTACTTTTAAGATTTTTTATCATTATATTTTGCAAATTTAATTACAATATGTATTGGGGTTGGCCTGTTTTTGTTGATTCTGATGGGAGTTCTCTGTGCCTCCAGGAATTTCAATATCTGTTTCCTTTCCCAGATTAGGGAAGTTTTCAGTTATTATTTCCTCAAATAAATTCTCTGCCTCATTTCTCTCTTCTTCTGGACTCCTATAATATGAATGTTATTACATTTGATGGAGTTACTGAGTNATCTCTTGGGTGTGGTACAGTTTCCTATGGCTTCAGATCTTTTCCGTGTGATGCCTGGGCGCGAATGCAGGTACAGAGCTCCCTACTTCTCCACCATCTTGCCCCTCCCCCCTGGAGTTACTGAGTTTCCTAAGTCTTATTTTTATGTTCCATAATTCTTCTATCATGTGTTCAGCTTAATTGTTTCCCATTATTTTGTATTCTAGGTCACTAATTTGTTCCTGTTTCTTCTGGCCTAGTGTTCATTGCATCAGGCCTCTTTCCAAGTTTGTTTATTATATTTTTCACCTCTGGCTCTTTTTTAAACTCCTTTATCTCTGTGGTAAGGGTCTCACTGGTGTCTTCCAATCTTTTCTCAAGCCCCAAGAGTATCCTGATCATTGTTGCATTAAATTCTCTAACAGGCATGTTACTTTTATCTGTTTTAGATCTCTGACTGTAGCCTAATCTAGTTCTTGCATTTGGTATAAATTCTTTCATTTTTGCATTTTGGCTAAGTCTCTGTGGTAGAAAAATGAGTTATGTCTCCTGCTCATGGAAGTAATGGTTTTATGAAGAAGAGGTCCTGTCGTGCTCAGGGCCTGGCACTTCAGGAAGTGCCTCTAATGTGTTGCATGTGCTCTGTTGTTGTTTTGCCTACTCTATCATTCAGGCCTGTCATCTGCAGAGATCTCCTTGCCTGCTGTGAACAATGTTTTCTCCCTGGAATGAATGTGGTGAGTTTTAACCAGATGTACTCTCGTCTGGTTGTGAAATGAGACCTGATACTACTTCCATGAGAGCTGAGGCCCTTCAAAACTCTCTGGTCAGGGCATGTGGTATGGTCAGGGTTTTGTGCTGGTCTCCTAAGGGAGTGGCCAAGACTGCTAGGACATAGGCAAGCATGGCCGAGAAGGCAATTCCACTGTAATGCAAGGGGGCAGGGCTTAGTATAAGCAAGTTAGGCATCTAGTGTATGCACTGGACTGCTTCCAGCAGTGGCTCTGTGTTTATGCTCTGGAGCAGAGGAGAGAAATGGAATCAGCCAGCTCCTTTGTTCCTGGAGAGATATCTCCACAAATGCTGCATTTCAGGGACACCTGAGAAGAGAAAATAATCTCCTCACTATGTGCCCCAGGCGATCTCCAGATCTGTTTCTATGCTGTATGCCCCTGGGTTGTTTGCCTGTCTTTTCTCTAGGAGCAGTGCAGTGCTGATGTCCCACTATCCCAGCCAAGACTGTCGACCTTTAAGACTCTGCCTTTAAGCCCTGCTGGTTCTAAGGACTCACATAATTCAGCCCCTTTGCTTTACAAGACAATGGCTACGGGGAAACAGTCTCCTTTTGCGTTCCCCTGTGTGCTCTTCTCCTTCTTGCCCTTCTCCATGACCGCAACTCTCTCCCCTCCAAAGCAGGAAGGATCTGTTTTTCCCCTAAACCGTGTCTCCTCACTTCCTACCTTCTTCAGTGTGGCCTCTTCTCTCCTTTTAGTTATGGAGTTTGTCCTATCAGTCTTCAGGTTGATTTCTGGGGTATTTAGGATGATTTGATAGTGATCTAGTTGTATTACTGGGACAAGGTGAGCCTGGGGTCTTCCTACTCGACTGCCATCTTCTTTTTTATCTATTTATTTATCAATGGACATGTGGCTGCTTCTATAATTTGGCTATTGTAAATAATGTTGCTATAAACATAAGGGTGCAGGTACTGCTTTGAATTAGTGCTTTCCTATTTGGGGGGATTTATTCCTAGTAGTGTGATTACTGGATCATACGGTAGTTCTATTTTTAACTTTCTGAGGAACTTCCATACTACTTTCCACTGGTGGTTGCACCATTTGCATTCCCACCAATAGTGCATGAGGAATCCTTTTTCTCCACATCCTCCCCAACACTTGTTTCTTCTGTTGTTGGTTTTAGCCATTCTGACAGGTGTGAGGTGGTGTCTCACTGTACTTTTGATTTGCCTTCCCCTGATGGGACGTGATGAGGAACATCTTTCCATGTACCTATTGGCTATGCATAAGTCTTCTTTGGAAAAATGTCTATTCATGTCTTCTGCCATTTTTAATTCAATTATTTGTTTGGATGTTGAATTTAATCTTTATATATTTTGGATACTAACCCTTTATCAGTTACATCATTTGCAAATATTTTCTTCCAATCTGTTGGTTGCTTTTTGATTTTGCTGATTGTTTACTTTACTGTGTAGAAGCTTGTTATTTGGATGTAGTCCAATAGTTTATGTTTGCTTTTGTTTCCCTTTTCTCGGGAGATTGCTGTTTTGTCTTTTTCTCTTTTTTCATCATAAGTGTACACCATAATCCCCATCACCTATTTTACCCATCACCCCACCAACCTCCACTACAGTAACCATCAGTGTGTTCTCTATAGTAGAGTCTGTTCCTTGGTTTGTCTCTCCTTTTCTGCTTGCTAATTTGTTTTTTTTTTAATTTAAAAAAAATTTAATGATTTATTTATTTCTGAGAGGGGCAGCGTGAGCAGGGGAGGTTCAGAGAGAGAGGGAGACACAGAATCTGAAGCGGGCTCCAGGCTCTGAGCTAGCTGTCAGCACAGAGCCCAATGTGGGGCTCGAACCCACGAACTGTGAGATCATTACCTGAGCCGAAGTTGGACGCTTAACCGACTGAGCCACCCAGGCGCCCCTGTTTTGTGTTTTAAATTCCACATGAATTAAGTCATATTTGTCTTTCTCTGACTTATTTGTTTTGCTTAGCATTATACTCTTGCTCCATCCATATCACAAATGGGAAGATTTCATCTTTTTTATACCTGATGACATATCTAGAAAAATATTGCTATGGTTGATAGCGAAGAAATTACTGCTTGTCCTCTCTTATAGGAGTTTTGTGGTTTGAGGTCTCAGATTTATGCCTTTAATCCATTTTATTTTCGTGTATGGTGTAAGTACATGGTCCAATTTCATTCTTTTGCATGTAGCTGTCCAATTTTCCCAACACCATTTGTTGAACAGACTGTCTTTTTCCCATTGTATATTCATCTATTCTTTGTCAAATATTAATTGACCATATAACTGTGGGTTTATTTTTGACTTTTCTATTCTTTTCTACTGAGCCATGAGTCTATTTTTTTGAATTCAATATAATTTATTGTCAAACTGGTTTCCATACAGCACCAAGTGCTCATCCCAACAAGTTCCATGAGTCTATTTTTTATGCCAGTACCATACTCATTTAATTACTACCACTTTGTAATATAACTTTGTCTCGAATTGTGATACCTCCAGTTTTGTTTTTCTTTTTCAAGATTGTTTTGGTATTCGAGGTCTTTTGTGGTTCCACACAAATTTTATGATTGCTTGTTCTAGTTCTGTGAAAAATTCTGTTGGTATTTTGGTAAAGACTGCATTAAATTTACAGGTTGCTTTGGGTAGTGTGAACATTTTTTTTAAAAATATTTTATTTATTTCTAGGAGAGAGAGAGAGAGAGAGACAGCGTGAGCAGGGGAGGGTCAGAGAGAGAGGGAGTCACAGACTGAAACAGGCTCCAGGCTCCGAGCTGGCAGTCAGCACAGAGCCCGACGCGGGGCTCGAACCCACGAACCGCGAGATCATGACCTAAGCGAAAGTCGGACGCTTAACCGACTAAGCCACCCAGGCGCCCCTGTAGTGTGAACATTTTAACAACCCATGAGCATGGAATGTCTTTCCATTTATTTGTGTTGTCTTGAATTTATTTCATTATATTATAGTTTTCAGAGTATAGGTCTTTCACCTCTTTGGTTAAGTTTAGACAGATATTTTATTGGTTTTGGTGCAATTTCAAATGGGATTGCTTCTTCATTTTACTTTCTTCTGCTTCATTATTAGTGTATAGGAATGAACAGAATCCTGTACATTGATTTTGTATCCTGCATCTTTAAAGACGTCATTTATGAGTTCTAGTAGGGTTTTGGTGGAATCTTTAGGGTTTTCTTTACACAGTATTATGACATCTGTAAATCTTGAGAGTTTTACTTCTTCCTTACCTATTGGGATGCCTTTTACTTCTTTTTGTTGTCTGATTCGTGTGGCTAGGACTTCTAGTACTATGTTGAATAAATCAATAAGAGTGTATATATTCTTGTCTTGTTCCTGACCCTAGGGGAAGTGCTCTCAATTCACCCTCCCCCCCATTGAATATGATATTGGCTGTGAGTTTTTCCATTTAAGGNCCCCTATCCTTTATTTTATTGATGTAACCTAATATGTGATTGTTTTGTGAATATTAAATCACTCTTGCATTTTGGGAATAAATCCCACTTGATCATTTTGTATGATTTTTTAATGTATTGTTGGATTCGGTTTGCTAATATTTTGTTGAGGTTTTGCATGTACATTTATGAGAGTTATTGGCCTGTAGTTCTCTTTTTTTGTGGTGTTTTAATCTGGTGTTGGTATTAGGATGATACTGGCCTCATGGAATGAATTTGGAAGTTTTCCTTCCCTTCCTATTTTTTTGGGAACAATTTGAGAAGAACATGTATTAACTCTTTAAATGTTTGGTAGAATTTGCTTGTGAAGCCCTCTGATACTGGACTTTTATTTTTTGGGAGTTTTTTGATAGCGGATTAAATTTTATCAGTCTATTCAAATTTTCTATTCCTTCCTGTTTCATTTTTGGTATGTTTTGTGCTTCTAGGAATGTTTGTGCTGGTCTTCTGGACCAGGGGACCAAGGCCAGCATGACTGGGAAGGTGGATTCACCAAAGCACTGGGAAGGGAGGCTTGGTGCGAACAAGTTAGGCAATGAGTGTTCGTGCTGTGTTGGTTTTCACAAGTTGCCATTGCTTATGCTGGGGGTGGGGGAGGGAAATGGCACCTGCTAGCTCCTGTGTTCCTGGAGGGGAACTCCCCATGACCTCTGTCTCTGCAGGCCACACTCTGAGATAAGCAAATCCTTCTCCATCCTGTCTGTCCCTGGCATTTTTCAAACTGCTGGTTCTATGCTGTATCATCATGGGCTGCTTGTAGTGCTGTATCTTTACGGGTGGGGACTCAGCTTCCTAATGCCTTCAGGGCTCTCACTAAGCCAAATCTGCCAGTTTTTTGTTTTTTTTTTTTAATTCCACACTTTAAGTCCCACTGGTTTTAAGAACTAACAAATTCTGGCCCCTCTCATTTCAAAGGCAATGTTATAGGGATTTGTCCTGTGTGCTCCCCGGTATGAAGGTCTGTTTTTCACCCTTCTCGATGCCACTAGCTCTCTCCCTACTCTATATGGCCATGGTCTGTCTTTGCCCCAACTGTGTCCTCACCCTTCATACCTTCTGCAATGTGGCCTCTTCTCTACTTTAGATGTGGTGTCTGTTCTGCCAGTCTTCAGATCATTTTCTGGGTTATTTATGCTGATATGAGGGTTATCTAGTTATATTTGTGGATGAGGTGAGCTTAGGGTTCTCCAACTCTGACATCTTCCCATCTGACTTAAATCTTACAAATTGCTACAGGATTTGCATTTGTTGTGTTTATTCCTTTCTTTTCCTCATTTATCTTCTTTTGGATTAATCAAGAATTTTATTATATCATTTCACCTCCACCAGCTTATTAAACATTCTCTCATTACTCCTTTAATGGTTACTTCAGAGGAGCTCTTCTCAACTACATTCCACCAGAGTATTATGCCCTAATTTCTTAAACATCAATTGTAAATATTAACTTACTTTCATTGTATTTAAAAAGAACTAGTATGTGCAACCCTTGGGGGAAGTTAAAAATACCATTTTCTGTAGTTTAATTCTGTCATGGAACCCTGCTTGAGAGATTACAACATGAATCCTTGACTGGTTAGAGTGTATCTTAAATTTGTACTTTTACTGCTTCCTGAATAATACAAGGATTTTTACAACAGTTTAACTCCATTCACATTCTACCTGCCTTTTATGCCATTTTGGTCACTTATTTCACTTCTACTTTTGTTATTTTGTCCACAAAGCACTATTATTAGTGCTGCTTTAAACAGTCAGTAGTGTTTTTATTTACACTTTATTTTTCTCTTTATTCCTTCCTGCATTCCTATGCTTCTGCCTGGAGTCACTTTTTTTTCCTACCTAAAGAACACCCTTTGTATTTCTTTTAGTATGAGTCTGTTAGTGATACATTCTCAGTTTTTACTTATCTGAACATGACCTTATATCACTTTTATTTCTGAAGGATATTTTCACTGAATATAAAATTCTAGTCTGGCAGTTTTTTTCTCCCAGTAATTTATAGGTGTCATTCATTGTATCTTTTCTTAAAGAAAGCAATGTATCTTTTCTTAAATCTGGATATTTTATTTATTTATTTATTTATTAAAATAGTTTATGGTCAAGNTAAGCTATAAATTATATATTAAGATATTATATGTAAAATTATAATAATACATAATATATATAACATGTATATCATATATATGTAATTTTGTTTATTCATTCAATCAATAGACATTTGGGTTATTTCCACCTCTTTGATATTTTGAATAATGCTAATTTTAATAATGGTGAACAAATAATTTGTTTTGGTTCCTGTTTTTCCTTCCTTTTGGTATATATACTTAAGTGGAATTGCTGGATCAATTCTATATTTAATTTTATAAGGAACTGTCATACTGTTTTCCATAACAGCTGCTCTATTTTATATTCCCACATATAAAGAGCATACCGGCTCAAATTTCTCCACACCCTCACCAACATTTGTTATTTTTGTATTGATGGATGCACGCATTCATTCATTCATTTTATAACAGCCATGCTATTGAATATTAAGTGATATTTCATTGGGGTTTTGACTTGCATTGCCCTAATGATTAGTGTTGATGAAGCTGTTTTATTTATTTTATCTTTTTAATGTTTGTTTATTTTTGAGAGAGACAAAGCACTAGTGAGGGAGGGACAGAGAGAGAGGGAGACAGAGAATCCGAAGTAGGCTCCAGGCTGAGGTGTCAGCACAGAGCCCAGTGCAGCACTTGAACTCACAAGCCGCGAGATCATGACCTGAGCTAAAGTCAGAAGCTTAACTGATTGAGCCACCCAGGTGCTCCCTTGAAGCTGTTTTAATGTGCTGATTGACCATTTGTATATCTTCTTTGGGCCAATATCTTTTCAAGTCCTTTGCCCTTTTTAATCGGGTTTGGGTTTAAGAAAAAAAAATGTACCCCAGCTTTACTGATATAACTGACATAAAACACTGTGTAAGTTTAAGTTGTACAATGTAATGGTTTGATACACATATGTATTGTTAAACATTTACCACAATAAGGATACTGAACACATCCTTTACCTCACATAATTGCCATTTTGTTATTGGTTTGGTGAGAACCTTAAACTCTACGCTCAGAGTAAGTTTCAAGTATACAGCATGGTACTGTTAACTATGGTCACCATAAGGTACATTACCCCAAAGCTTACTTATTTTCTAATTGAAAGTTAGTATTGTGTGACCAACATTTCCCCCTTTCCTCCACTCTTCAGTCCCTGGTACTCATGATTCTACCCTGTGTCTTGGAGTTTGGTATATATATGACATTTTCTTTACCCATTCATCTGCCAATGGACATTTAGGTTGCTTCCATGTCTTGGCTACTGTGAATAATGCTTCAACCAACATGGGAGTGCAGATATTTCTTTGAGACAGTGATTTAATTTCCTTTGTATAAATACCCATATGTGGGATTGCTGGATCATATGGATTAATGATTCTGTTGTTAATTTTTTTGAGGAACCTCCATACTATTTTCCATAGGAGCTATATAAATTTACATTCCCACCAACAATGTACAAGGGTTCCCTTTCTTACACATCCTTTCCAGAATTTATTATCTCTTTTTCTTTTTGATCACAGCCATTCTAATAGGTGTGAGGTAACATTTCATTGTGGTTTTCATTTGAATTTCACTGTTGAATAGTGATGTTGAACATCTTTTCATGTACCCGCTGGCCATTTGGATACCTTCTCTGGAAATACGTCTATTCAAGTCCTCTCCCCATTTTTAAATTGGATTGTTTGCTTTTATGCTATTGAGTTGTAGGAGCTCTTTATATATTTTGTTTTTTTCCTTATGTATTTTTTTTAATGTTTTATTTATTTCTAGGAGAGAGAGAGAGACAGCGTGAGCAGGGGAGGGTCAGAGAGAGAGGGAGATACAGACTCTGAAACAGGCTCCAGGCTCTGAGCTGGCAGTCAGCACAGAGCCCGACGCGGGGCTCGAACCCACGAACCGCGAGATCATGACCTGAGCGAAAGTCAGACGCTTAACCGACTAAGCCACCCGGGTGCTCCTTCCCTTATGTATTTTGGATATTAACCTCATATAAGATAAATGGTTTGGAAATATTTTTTCCTATTCCACTGGCTGCCTTTTAATTTTTTATTATTTCTTTTTCTGTGCAGAAGATTTTTAGTTTGATGTAATCCCACTTGTTAATTTTTTGCTGTTGTTGCTTGTGCTTTTGCCATGATATCCAAGAAATCTTTGCTAACACTGACATCAAGTAGATTTTTCCTTGTTTTCTTCTACGAGTGTTACAGTTTCAGGTTTTACATTTAAGTTCTTAATCCATTGCAAGTTAATTTTTGTAAGGGTGTAAGATGGGGGTCTAATTTCAATATTTTACATGTGGATATCCAGTCTTCCCAGTGTCATTTGTAAGAGGCTATCCTTTTCTTATTGAGTATTCTTGACTCCCTTGCCACATATTAGTTGACCATATATGCATGGGTTTAATTCCTGGGCTTTTGATTCTGTTCTATTTGTCTATGGATTTATTTTTATGCAGTGCTATACTGCTTAGATTACTATACTTTTGTAATATAGTTTGAAACCAGGACGTGTGATACCTCTAGATTTGTTCTTTCTCAGGATTGCTTTGGTTAATTACGGTCTTTCATGGTTCCATATGAATTTTAGGATTATATTTTCTATTTCTGTGAAAAATGCTATTGGAATTAAAAGGACTACCCTTGCACCACTGAATGGACTTGGCATCTTTGTCAAAAATCATTTGACTGTATCTGCAAGGATTTCTTTTTTGGGATTTCTATTCTATTTCATTTTTTCTATATATCTGTCTTTTTTCCAGTAGTACACTCATTTTATTACTGTCACTTTGTAGTAAGTTATAAAATCAGCTAAGTTTTCCAGTTTTGTTTTTCTTTTTCAGGATTGTTTTAGGGTCCCTTGAGATTCCATATGAATTTTAGGATGAATTTTTCTAGCTTTGCTAAAAATATCATTGGATTTTGGATAGGAATTGCATTGAAACTGTCAATCATTTTGGATAGTATTGACATTTTCTAATCCATGAATATGGTTGTCTTTCTATAAATTTGTGTCTTCTTTAATTTCTTTTATCAACATTTGATCATTCTCAGTGTACAAATCTTTCACCTCCTTAGTTACATTTATTGTAAACTATTTTATTTCTTTTTTTTTTTTTTGATGTGATTGTAAATGGAATTCTCTTAATTTTCCTTTTGGATTGTTTATTGTCAATGTATAAAAATGCAACTGGGTTTTGCATGTTGATTTTGTATCCTGCAATTTTGCTGTATTAATTCTAGCTTTTTAAAAATTAGAATCTTTAGGGTTTTCTACATGTAAGATCATGTAATCGGCAAACATTTTTAATTACTCCTTTCTGACTTGGATGCTTTTATTTCTTTTTCTTGCCTACTTGCTCTGGCTAGAACTTTTAAAGTATACTTTTTTTTTAAAGCTTATTTTTATTTTGAGAGAGAGATAGCAATTGGGGGAGGGGCAGAGAGAGAGGGAGAAAGAATCCCAAGCAGGTTCCATGCTGTCTGCGCAGAAACAATATGGGGCTCAAATACACAGCCCACAAGATCATGACCTGAGCTGAAGTCAAGAGTGGGATGCTTAACCAACTGAACCACCCAGGTGCCCCTGGCTAGAACTTTTAATACTATGTTAAAAAGAAGTCTGTGTATCTATTTTAATTGTATTTTTTCTTTTGGCTGTTATTTGGTTTTCTAGCATATCTTATTATATATTTTCAGTGCTGAATACACTGTACAAAGAATTGTAGTGGCTCTGGATATTATCTTCTTCCAGAAGTGGTTTAGTTTATTTTGGCAGGCAGATAACACTACAAGCAGGCCACCTGAGTCCAATCAGGGAACGAGAAGATTGTTTTAGGCTTTGTGTTTCAGGCTTTCCAAGAACTGGTCTGTTCGTGATTTGCCTCTACTTTTAGGGTGTAGCTCATCCTTCAGGGATTCAACTGAAAGCCTGAAGTGTTTATCACAGTCTCTTCCACAAAGAAATGTCCTGAAATAAAATTTTTGTTTTCCTAGAATCA
>NW_027529056.1:24425-24883 GCF_008692635.1 Crocuta crocuta | reverse complement strand
CAGCTTAAAACTCAGCAAACGTCTCAAAGGGAAACTGCGCAGAGAATGGTACTTACTTTTCTGAGATTCTTTTCAGAGTTTTGGCTGCTCAAGTTCTGGCTGTCTAAATTATTTTCTAACACCCTCATTCACCTTTATTTTTATTTATTTATTTATTTTAATGTTTACTTATTTTGAAAGAGAGTGTGCATGATTAGGGGAAGGACAGAGAGAGGGGGAGAGAGAATCCCAAGCAGGCTCTGCACTGTCAGCACAGAGCCTAATATGGGGCTCAATCTCATAAACTGTGAGATCACGACCTGAGCTGAAACCAAGAGTTGGATGCTTAACTGACTGAGTGATCCAAGTGCCCGCCCCTCACCTTTATTTTTAAAATATAGCCATTGTGGTTGTTCTTAGTATGAAGGTTAGTCCAATACAAGCAATTTCATGGCTGGAATCAGAAAGTCTACTTTATT
>NW_027529056.1:22221-22777 GCF_008692635.1 Crocuta crocuta | reverse complement strand
CGAGACTTTATACTTGGTTTCTTGGCCTCTCATTCCATGCAAGCACAGCTTAAAACTCAGCAAACGTCTCAAAGGGAAACTGCGCAGAGAATGGTACTTACTTTTCTGAGATTCTTTTCAGAGTTTTGGCTGCTCAAGTTCTGGCTGTCTAAATTATTTTCTAACACCCTCATTCACCTTTATTTTTATTTATTTATTTATTTTAATGTTTACTTATTTTGAAAGAGAGTGTGCATGATTAGGGGAAGGACAGAGAGAGGGGGAGAGAGAATCCCAAGCAGGCTCTGCACTGTCAGCACAGAGCCTAATATGGGGCTCAATCTCATAAACTGTGAGATCACGACCTGAGCTGAAACCAAGAGTTGGATGCTTAACTGACTGAGTGATCCAAGTGCCCGCCCCTCACCTTTATTTTTAAAATATAGCCATTGTGGTTGTTCTTAGTATGAAGGTTAGTCCAATACAAGCAATTTCATGGCTGGAATCAGAAAGTCTACTTTATTATTTTTAACTGTGGCACAACATCTCATGATTCAACTATACTTATTCGTATATA
>NW_027529056.1:20208-22127 GCF_008692635.1 Crocuta crocuta | reverse complement strand
CGTATATACGTATTAGGCTGTTCCTATTGTTTTGTCATTACAAATTATGTTGTAATGAACAGCTTTGTATATATATCTTTGTGCAGTTGTATAAGTATTATATAGGATCAATTCCTATAAGTAAGGTTGTTAGTAAAAAATACGTGAATTAACATTTTTTTGTGGGTAATGCCAAATTGCCTCTGATTTACACTACTACCAGAAGTGCTTAGAATATCCATTACTCCACATATTCAACCAGCACTGGATATTATCAATCTTAACTTCTGTAAAATTGATGGGTAAAAGTTTCTATTTCATTGTTGTTTTGTCTTACATTTCCCCAATTATTAAAGAGGCTGAAGCTTGATAACTTAAAAACTGTAGTGCTGAGGAGAAACTGTGACCAACAGCACCAAAAAATAAGACCAGAAACACACACACACACACACACACACACACACACGATAGTGAATCTATGTATGTACAGTAAATGATCAAGGTGACATTTTAAAACAGTGCTTATATGAACTATTCAATCAATAATGCTGGAATGACTGGATATTTAGCAAACAACTTATGATTCTTACATTAGAAGATAAATGAAAATTACAATTCTAGACCAAGTGTTAAATGTAAAATTGTGAGTATAAAGAAATAAGAAAATATAGTGAAAATGTCTCTGACCTAGTGATGAGTTTATCTTTCTAAGCTTAACAGCAAAAAAACTAAAAAGGAAACAATTTTACTATGTAGAAATGTAAAACTTTTATATGTCAAGAACAAATACAAAATTAAAAGGCAAATAACAAAATATTGCAATAACATGTGGAAGACAAAGTGTTAGCATCGTTCATATATAAAAAAAATCTTGTCTAAACCAATAAGAAACTGACAATTTTCCAGTAGAAAAATGGTAAAAAGAATGTAAATAATTTCCAAAATATATAGAAAAAAGGCTACAAAATTTATCAAAACAATTTATTATCCATATGTCTAAAAAACCTGAAATTATTCTATCATAGATATTAAAATAGTGTGGTAGGAGGTTATTGCAGAAAATATAATAGGGTTCATTATATATTATTATGTCTCGAAGTACAAATTGTGGGGCATCTTAGTGGCTTAGTCAGTTAAGCAACTGACTTGATTTTGGCTCAGGTCATGATCTCATGGTTGGTTTGTGAGATAGAGCCCCACATTGAGCTCTGTGCTGACAGTGTGGAGCCTGCTGGGGATTCTCTCTTTCTCTCTCTCTCTGCTCCTTCCACACTCACATACACACATACTCTCTCTCTCTCTCTCAAAATAAATAAACATTAAAAAACAAAATACAAATTGCAAAGACTATTCTTTCAGACACCATTTTTCTAAAAACAAGTATGTATATATTTCATAAAAAAATGATTGGAAGCAAATACTCCAAAACAAAAACAGTAGCTTCCTATGAGTGATAGAATTATAGGTGACTTTTATCTTTTTTCTTTGTGCTTTTCTCTATTTTCCAGTTCCCTGTACCCAATATGTATATATCAATTTGTAGTCATAACTCACTACTTATGAAAATTGAAAATTGAAGAAGAGAATAGCACATCTACTATTCAAATGAAACTAGGAGATAAATTTACAATTCCTGAAGAAATGAAATCCATTCTAAAATGGATACATTTGATGTTCAAAAATTTACACAAAGGCAAGAAAATAATTGCCTAAATGAAAGTTATAAAACAGAAAATATATATGTACATTACAGACCTCAATGATAAAAACTTACCATAAAGTATACTTAAAGAACTGATAAGTAAGGAGGGCACTTGTGGGGATGAGCACTGGGTGTTATATGGAAACCAACTTGACAATAAACTATTAAAAAAATAAAGTAGGTTAATAAAAATCATCTGAAATAAATATGTTAAAAATAAAAATGAGATAAAAAATTA
>NW_027529056.1:17770-19579 GCF_008692635.1 Crocuta crocuta | reverse complement strand
CAAAAAAAAAAAAGCAAAACTGAAAAAAATGCATATCCTCACTGGGAATCAAAGAAAGGCAATTAAAATAGTATATGTGATAAAACTTAATCTAACAAAAACAAATGATAAAAAATCAATGTTGGTGGGGTAGTAAAAATTAAAAGGTATATTTTGTAATTATTGATGTCACTAAAAATTGGTTGGACTTTCTAAAGAATAAACTAGCAACACAAAACAAGAGCCACAAGGTTGGCCATACTCTTATCCAATATCTCTTTTCTGAGAATATACTCCAAGGAAACAGGAGTATATGTATGAAAGCCTATGCAGAGGCATTCACAGAAGGATTAAAACTTTGGAAACAATTCAAATACCCAATCAAAAGGCACTGATTATTTTAATTTGATGGAGCAATACATAGTTCTTTCAATATGTAAACATACACGAAAGAATAAGTGAAAAAAACAACACAAGTTAAAATGCACACATTAAATATAACTATAAAAGTTATCTATGCACACTAACAGATTAGAAAAGAGTTAGAACTATGAGGCTCCTANACTGAGGACTGAAGGGTGTGGGGGGTAAGGGGGGAGATGGGCATGGAGGAGGGCACTTGTGGGGATGAGCACTGGGTGTTATATGGAAACCAACTTGACAAGAAACTATTTGTAAAAAAAAAAAAAAGAACTATATAAAGAATTAAGCTTAATATTTATGAAGTTCTTATGTTCCTAAAGTTGATTAATTTCATACCTTAAAAATTTTTTTTAAAAAAGATATGGAACATGAAGTACAGTGTTTGAGGTAAGGCAGACATTCCCATTTAGTTAACATATATACATGATTACACCTGGTGAAAAAATCTCTCTTTATTTGGTGGTATTACAGTTCTTACTCGATGTATGCTTAAAGCAATTTTGTAATTGTGAAATTGTTACAATATTATAAATTTGAAGAGTCACTCATTTGATAAGTTATTATATCATACCTTTCCTGATTTTCCCAGACAAATCTATCCTCTTCTCCTATGCCTTGTACATAACACCACTACTATAGCGTCTATAAGGCTGTACTATAATTCACTGGTTACCTGTCTATGTCACTGACAGCATCTAGCCCACTGCCTGGTACGTAATAAGTGAGCAACAGATTCTTATAAAAGAATGAATGAAGCAAACGAAGAAACATATTTGGAAAATAAATGCAACTCATTAACTTGAGTCCCTGTAATAGCCAATCACTCATTAAACTCAAGACCCATCAATCTTCATTTCCTTTGACTAGGAAATAATAACTTAGTAAGAAGCACCAAAGTGTAGCCTTTGAAAAAGTGACCAGCAGTGAGTTTGCTTTAGTTTGTTGGAGAGATGTGATATGATGCAGGTATATTCCAAGAATGATGGCCCAGAGCTTGGAAGTTACCTATATCCTAGTAAATCTATGCTGAATTTAGAACAACAAATGTGAAGAAGCAACCTATCATTTTTTGAGTGAGAGCCAGAGAGAATCAGGTCAAAAGTGCCAACAGGACTTGCATGAACTCCAAACCATAATGACTTTCTAAGAGGTCAAAGAAAGTGACTACAAGATCAACTAATACTTGATCTTGGAATAAAATTTGGGCTACATAGAGAAATACCTTCCTCATATCAAAACATTTAGTAGACTGGGATATGGAAACTAGGAGCACATTATAGTCTGAGGCTAGAGGGAATGGCCAAAAAGATACAAACAGGAAGCAGGTTCTTGTAAAGCATCAATCCAAATTAATCTCAGCTTCAGAATCCTGACTTGGAATTTGTCTCAAAAAAGGTTGAGTCAGCG
>NW_027529056.1:17117-17726 GCF_008692635.1 Crocuta crocuta | reverse complement strand
GTAGAGTCAGCGGCTCAGTATTTTTTAATAGTTAAGCTAAGCTATGGTTATACCTCAGAAATTAACTAGGATCTGAGATTATAGTCAATAAACTTGTTAATTTCTATGTGTTTATATTTTGGTTCCCCGCCCCCTTTTTTAAATAGTTCAGAAGTCAAAAGTCAGAAGTTCAAAATACACCTTGTGGGTATTATAAGGTAAAATCAAAATCAAAAGGTCAGCTGGGCTGATTCCTTCTAGAGGTTCCAGAGGAGAATTTGTTCCTTGCCTCTTCCAACTTCCAGAGGATAAGGCTAGTAGCCATATCACTCCAATCTCTTGCTTCTGTCTCCACATGTCCTACTTATACAGGCGGGTCTCCCTTTGGCTCCCTCTTATAAACAGGATACCTATGATTACATTTAGGGCCCACATGGATAATCCAGAATAATCCTCCCCATTTNNNNTTCCCATTTCAATCTCTTTAATTTCATCATACTTGTCAATTCCCTTTTGTTATATACGGTAACATTCACAGGTGCCAGGGATTAGGGCCTGGATATCTTTGGGGACCATTTTTCAGCCTTCCACAGTCCATCCTCTGGCCCTTAAAGATTCATATCCCTCGCA
>NW_027529056.1:16099-16603 GCF_008692635.1 Crocuta crocuta | reverse complement strand
GCGAGACTTTATACTTGGTTTCTTGGCCTCTCATTCCATGCAAGCACAGCTTAAAACTCAGCAAACGTCTCAAAGGGAAACTGCGCAGAGAATGGTACTTACTTTTCTGAGATTCTTTTCAGAGTTTTGGCTGCTCAAGTTCTGGCTGTCTAAATTATTTTCTAACACCCTCATTCACCTTTATTTTTATTTATTTATTTATTTTAATGTTTACTTATTTTGAAAGAGAGTGTGCATGATTAGGGGAAGGACAGAGAGAGGGGGAGAGAGAATCCCAAGCAGGCTCTGCACTGTCAGCACAGAGCCTAATATGGGGCTCAATCTCATAAACTGTGAGATCACGACCTGAGCTGAAACCAAGAGTTGGATGCTTAACTGACTGAGTGATCCAAGTGCCCGCCCCTCACCTTTATTTTTAAAATATAGCCATTGTGGTTGTTCTTAGTATGAAGGTTAGTCCAATACAAGCAATTTCATGGCTGGAATCAGAAAGTCTACTTTATT
>NW_027529056.1:15526-16079 GCF_008692635.1 Crocuta crocuta | reverse complement strand
TGTAGATCTTTGAAACTAGGAAACATGTTATATTCTCTGAAAATACAGGCATAGAATACAAGTTATAGACACTCTCATTCCAAAACGGAGAAAATGGAAGGAAGGAGTCAGGAACCCCGAACAGTTTTAAAATCTAACTGGGCAAACTCCATTAGGTTTTAAGGCATGGTAGTAATCCTCTGTGATTTTAGGCTCTGCCATCTGGGCCCAAGGCACCTCCCTTGAAGTCATCCTTTCTTTTTCTTGAAGAGTAGCACTAGTTTACTGCTTAGTAGTTTTATAAGCCTGCTTCCTGGCTATAGAATTTTGGAAGTCCAATATCCTTCTTTAATCCTGTCCCCTCTCTGTCCATTTCAGTCCAATTTTGCAGTGTTTCTGCACATGTAACATTCTCAAAAACGTTGTGAGTATTGTATATATGTCATGTGGGTTCATGCCATTAGCCAAGAGGGTCCTCTCCAAGATCTTTCTGTATAATAATATCTCTATTCCTAGATTCTGCTGAGGATGGTTGAAGAGATCCGTGAATCACAAGCCTATTCTCTTTAAAGAG
>NW_027529056.1:9052-15271 GCF_008692635.1 Crocuta crocuta | reverse complement strand
TTTTCAGCCATACCCTTGACCTTTTTTTTTTTTTCCAGAGCATGCTTTCCTAACAGCAAATCTCCTAATTTTGTCTTTTCCAATCTGATAATTTCACCAAGTCTTGGTTTCTTTTTGCTTACTTGTTCTTCCTTCAATTTACCTCTTGCCTCATGCATTTTACTATAAGCAGCAAGAAAAAGCCAGGTCATGATTTCAACACTCTGCTTGAAAATCTCTTTAGCTAAATATCCAAGTTCATAATTTGTAGTTGTGTTTTCCACATCACTATAGGACACAATTCAGCTAACAATCTCCTGCTGTCACTCTATAACAGGATCCTTTTCCTCCAGTCTGCAAGAACATGTTCCTCATTTCTTTCTGAGCCCTCACCAGCAACGCCTTTAGCATCCAAAAGGTTTAAGGCAATATAGACTTTTTCTTTCATGTGGCTCACAATTCTTCCAGCCTCTATCCATTACCTGATTCTGAAGCCACTTCCTCATTTTTATATATTTGTTACAGCATTACCCCACTTCTCAGTACCAAAATCTGCATTACTTTCCTATCCCTGCTATTAACAAATATGACAAACTTAGTGGCTTAAAACAACACATATTCATTCTCTGAACGTTCTGGAGGTCAGAAGCCCAACATGAGTCTTGTAGGACTAAAAACAAAATCAAGGTAGTTGGGGAGAGGGAGGGAGGCAAGCCATGAGAGACTCTTGAATGCTGAGAACAAACTGAGGGCTGATGGGAGCAGGGGAGAAGGTGATGGGCATGGAGGAGGGCACTTGTTGGGATGAGCACTGGGTATTATATGGAAACCAACTTGACAATAAACTAAGGGAAAAAAAAACAACAAAATCAAGGTGTCAGCAGGGCCAGTTTCTTCTGGGAATTCCAGGAGAGAATCTGTACCTTGCCAATTCTAACCACTAGGGGCTGTGAGCATCCCTTAAAAATCTTTGGCTCATAGCTGCAGCACTCCAATTTCTTGTTCTGTTGTCACGTGTCCTACCTTCTATACTATGAACTCCTTCTGCCTTCCTTTTATAAGAACATTTGTGATTTATATTTAGGGTCCACCAGGAAAATCCAGGATGAGCCTCCTTATCTCATGCTCCTTAAATTAATCATACTTGAGAATCTCTTTTGCTATATAAGGTAATATCCACAGGTTCCAGGAATTAGGACTAAGATAAATTTGGAGGCCATTATTCAGTGTTCCACAAGGGTAGTTTAGAAATTTTGCAGATCCTTTCTTTGTTTTTTCTTTAATTGTTTATTTGTTTTAGTTAACAGCATAGTAATTTGTTTAATGTAATATCTGTAACAAATTGTATAAATCTGTAATTTGTAGTAATTTGCTTAATGTGTCTATCACAAAGTTTAATAACTAAAAATTGCAGACTGGCAAGAAGGCGGGGAAGTAGGGAGCTCCATGCATTTCGCTTGTACCCATCTTTCAAACAGAGAAGGCCTGAAGTCATAGGACACTGAGCCACAGGAGTTTGGGAAGACAAAGAGACAGAATACACTGGGAAGGAAACATCATAAGTGCTTTGCATGTTAATTGGATTTGTCTGTGTGTCTGTGTGCCTTTGTTTCCTGTATGGTTGTCTGTCTGTTTTCTTTTCCAGGGTTACCTCAAGAAACAAGCCAAAGTACCTATGGTAGAGAGTCCCAAATACTACTATAAGTAGGGAAACAAAATAACCAAAGACTCAACAAGAGAAACCAAGAGACACCATTCAAACAACACTTCCTGAATGGACAGGCCCTAATTAATACAGCAGCACCCGCAGGAGCAGAGTACATAACAAGTTTTTAAAATAAACAAGAGAGAGAAAGCTACNGGCAGGCCAGAAAGGAATGGCAGGAAATCTTCAATGTGATGAACAGAAAAAAATATGCAGCCAATAATTCTCTATCCAGCAAGCCTGTCACTCAGAATAAAAGGAGAGATAAAGGTATTTCNACTAGAACAAACTATCTTAAAATTTGTATGGAACCACAAAAGACCGCGAATAGCCAAAGTACTTTGAAGAAGAAAACCAAAACGGGAGGCATTACCATCTCAGACTTTAGCCTCTACTACGAAGCTGTCATCATCAAGACAGGATAGTATTGGCACAAAAACTGACACGTAGACCAATGGAATACAAGAGAGAACTCAGAATTGGACCCAAAAATGTACAGCCAACTAATCTTTGACAAAGCAGGAAAGAGTATCCAATGGAAAAAAGACAGCCTCTTTAGCAGATGGTGCTGGGAGAACTGGACAGCAACATGCAGAAGAATGAAACTAGATCATTTTCTCACCCCCCACACAAAAATAAGCTCAAAATGGATAAAGGACCTGAATGGGAGACAGGAAATCCTCAAGAATGGGAGACAGGAAACCCTCAAAATCCTAGAAGAGAAAGCAGGAAAAAAACCTCCTTGAGTTTTTTTCTCAACTGCAGCAATTCCTTACTTGACACATTCCCAATCGCAAGTGAATCAAGAGCAAAAATGACNGGGCACGAAGGAGGACACTTGTTGGGATGAACACTGGGTGTTATATGTAAACCAACTTGACAATAAACTATTTCAGGAAAAATAAATAAATAAATAAAAATTGCATAGTAATTTAAGTAAGTTTTAGGTTAAGTGAATTTTTAAATTTTGTCAACCTATTCATTATATTACAAAGTATTAAAAGACCTAAAAACAAGTTCCTTGGCTATTACTTTACATAAAATTAGTATGTATTCAAAACATAAATATAGGTTTCAAGAAAGGGGAGAACATGTTAGTTAAGCATGCACTTGGAATGAAGATACAATATTGTTTGCTAACGGTTATGCCATAGGTACCAGACTTCTTAAACACATCTAAAATTATTAAGCCTGGTCAGGATATATTGGATTAGAAACTTAGGTTCCAGAGACTCCAAATTCCTTTTCAGATCCAGTTGAATAAAGCAGTTACAAAACCAAGAAAAAATAAAAAGGAAAGAAACCAGCCTGTATTGAATAATGTTTTGATTATTACAATGATTATAAAGGCCAATCTCCTTACCTAGGCTGGAATAAACGTGGCTAAGAATACGGGCTGGTTGTACTCTGATAGGGTATACCTCAGCAATGGTCTCCACATCCATTCCCTTGTCCTTCAAAATGGTCTTGATTTCTTCTGTCTCAGCCAGAATGGAAACTAAGAAAGAAAGGAAGAAAGATGTGGTCAACAGGAATTTTATTTCAATAGGAACCTAAAAATCTCTCAAGGCCACAGAATTTCTTTTGAATGGAAGAGAAAGAAAATGGGAGGAAATCAAGTTATTGAGGAACTTTGATGAAACAAGTACCATGCTAGGTACATAAAACTATTATCTAAATGGAAAAGGAAAAAGGATCTCTTGACTAGAGTATTAGATTTTGCTTTTTTGGCTAAGTACCTATGTACTCCTAGAGATTCCCACACTCTCTTTACATCTGAGATTCCATGTGTAAGTAGGAAAAAAAAATCCAATGTGAGGTGTGTTATAGCTTTGGTAACAATTGATTCTCCAAAGCTCTTTTCTATCCTTACTCTTAAGACCAGACAGGATTTTGAGGGTAATAAAGAATAAGAATTACTCTATACCTAGAGAATGGTAGAAGATAAAGTAAACCAGAAATACAGAATTGAGGTACCAGAGTTAAAATTGTGTGTGGTTCTTTTGGGAGCTAGGGGAAAGGGATTCTACTTCTCTAGATTCTGAGCCTGCCATGCCTGGACAGCTCCCTTTTCTTCCTTTTATATTCATGTCTCTGAAGTGGTTATCATACTCACAAAGGAAGAGGCCAGGCCATCCTGACTCTTTTGTTTACTCTCCCTCTAGGGGACAGATAGCTGGTTGGGGGCTACTAATCCTAGTGGGGCCTCAACTAGTTTGACACTAAACACCAGGGGCAAACATGTCCTCTCTTCCCATTCCTCTAGTGCTGGTAGATGTGTTGAACTGGATAATGGGAAAATGAAGGTACCATTTGGTTCATTCAAGTTTACTAGCATTTTCTATGTTGAGTATCTAGGGCAAAAATCTAGTAAACAGAGTGCCACTTTCTTTATCTTTGCCATTATCTTTTGTGTGTTATCTTTCTATCTTGGGGGCCTTATGGTATCGTGTTGCCGTGGTCTGGGTCAGGATATGCAGGATATGGTGATCATAGAGTCCCGTGGACATAACACAATCTTGATTACTTAGAACTACAAACACGAAAATGACAAAGATTCTCCAGGGAAAATGTACAAAGGGAGAATGATAATGTGGCTAAGGAAAGTCCCGGAAAACACATGTGGTTATCCATTCATTTATTAACAAATACTAATTAAGCACCTAAGTGGATGAGGTACTATGCTAGGCATTATGGATAAACAGATGGATAAATTAGTCTCTCTCTTAAAGAGCTTACAGTGTAATGGAAGGGACACATACATAAACTGATTATAAAATAAGCTGCTAGGTAAACAAAGATATACACAAAACATTATAAGCCACCCAAGTATGACACCTATCATATCAGGGACTGGTAGGGAGTAGTTTCAGAAAAGGTCTTCTGAGAGAGTTGATATCTTAGCTGAGTTTGAAAGAATGGATGTTAGCCAGGAGAAAGAGAGGAATAGGAATGGGAAAATCTATTTTAGGTAGAAGGTACACAATGGTCATAAAACATGGAAATGAAAAAAGAATGTGTATGTGTTGGTGGTGGGGAACTACATACATTTCAGTATTGCTGTAGCATAAAATACCTTGCATGGTGGTAAGAAAAAGAATCCGGTAAGGCAGACACAGTCTAGATATTTATGGAGGGCATATATGTCACTTTAAGTATTTTGTATTTTATCCTTGGGTAATGATTTCCAAACTTAATTCTACTAAGCTTCAAGGATCTGCAGAGGGCAATGCAGTTGGTAGCAGGAGGAGGGAGGACTGAAAGAGAGTCAAATGAGCAACACTCTGGGGCACCAGGAATACTTTCAACCCCAACAGCTGAGCTCTTCTTTTTTTTTTTTTACTTTATGTTTTATAAAAACATTTAGAAAATGACACCTATGTGCTAGGCACTGCCAAATGCTAGGGGTACAGAGATAGGCATGATCCCTGGAGAAAATGACACTGACACTGAGTTCTGTTAGAAGGCTGAATGGAAATTAATCTGGCAAAGGTGAAGGTAAAAGTATGAGAGAAGCTGTCCCAGACAGAAGAAAAAGCACAAAGACTCAAGGGCAAAATGGAACAAGGGAGATATAGGAATTATATGATGTTCTTTACAGCAGGAGCATGAAGTGTGAAGGGGAGATGGTAAAAATTGACAATGGAGACAGGGTCAGACACCAGATCCTCAAGGGCCTTATAAACCATATGAAAAAGGTTGGCAATGGAAACCCTTGTAGAGTTGTAATCAGGAAAATAATATGTCCATATCTGTACCTTAAAAAACATATTAATGCTGATGATTAAAGAATAAGCTGATACACTGTAGTGGGCCTACTCTGAAGACAGAGAAGCCATTTAAAAAGTCTATTGCAGTAATGCAGTGAAAAATGCTTATTACCTAGATTAGGATCATGACATTGGTACTGAAGAGGACTGTACAGATTTCAGAATCATTTAGAAGGTAAAGAAATCAGGATTTGTTAACTGGTTAAATATACGAGGTGAGAGATGGGGAGATACTGAGAATGATTCTCCATGAATTTATATGTGTAACTGAGAATGTTGTGTGCCTTTAATGACACAGGAATATAGGGAGAAAAGCAGGCAAGAATGATGTAGTAGTAAGAGGGTGATTTTAGACATGCTGGGTTTTTTTTTTTTATTTTGACAGAGAGAGAGCAGGTAAATAAGCAGGGGAAGGGCAGAGAGAAAGAGAGAGGGAGACAGAATCCTAAGCAGATTCCACCCTCAGCCCTGATGCGGGGATTGATCTCATGACTGTGAGATCATGACCTGAGCTGATATGAAGAGTTGGATTCTTAACCAACTGAGCCACTAGACATGTGCCTCTAGACATGCTGAGTTTGAAGTGCATGTGAGACATTCAAGTGGGGCTGTCTTAAAGGACAGTGATTTGGATTCAGGAATTATTAGCATACAAAGAGATGAGATGGGTCAAGGAGAATACACAGGGAAAAAGATAAGAGAACTCAGAATACAACCTTGAGAAAGTTCAACGTGTAAGAAATGGGCAGATAAAAAAAAAAGCCT
>NW_027529056.1:0-8876 GCF_008692635.1 Crocuta crocuta | reverse complement strand
GGCAAAGAGGAGTTCTTATCTCAAGGCTTGCATTTTCTCTATGGTATAGGAGGTAAAGTCATCTTCTGAGAGGGAAGAAGTTGAAGTAGGGAGAGGGAGAAGGTTTGGAATAGAAGGAGGCAGAGAGATCAGAACAAATATTCTAAGTAAGAAAATCTATGGATATAATCCCTAGGAATATCAACAGTTAAGGGGCAAAGAGAAGAAGAAGCCCAGAATGAGGCAGAGAAATGCAAAATTCAGGTTTAAGGAGACCCAAGAGATGGTATCACAGAAGGCATGCAAGTTAAGAGTTTCTGGAAAGATAATAAATGAAACAAAAAGATCTACTAGGATACAGATTGAAAAATATCTACTGAATTTTTCAATAACTTTAGCAAAAGCATTTTCAGAGGAGTAATAAGCCACATTTAAAAGGACTGTAGAATGCATGGAATACAAAGAAGCGATATTCAGGTGAGAAAGGAAGGATAGGATTACTAGAGGGTGATGGGTATGTAAATGAACTAAAAAACAGAACCAACAGAGAAGAGGAGTTTGAAGATTAGAGGAAAGAGTAGGTTTCTAGCAGGGCTGGGGTTCAGGATAGGATCAAGCATTAGAAGGAGGATTCAGTCTTGAAGAAGAGAAGAAACACCTTTTCTGAGACTGGAGAAAAGGGGGCAAGGATAAGTAAAGATATAAGTAAAAATGTGGTGGGAGGTTGGGAAACAGACAGGGATCATAACATTAAAATTATCTAGCTAGAGTAAGATATTTACCCTTGTTAGCAGGCCAAGAAAAAGGATGAAAACAAGGGATGGGCTTGAAAACAGAAGATTTGGAATAGTGGCTGAAAAGAATGAAAATGCTGAGTAACAGTAAGAACAAAGACTAACAAGGAGCACTGTTGGCCTAGCTGGGTTGGAAACTGTAGAATTACAGTGCAACCATGTGCTGATTTGTGTGATTTTTTTTTCCAGTAGATTTAAGCAGGCCAGATATAGGATCAGAAAATGCAGAAAGGAAGAGGCTGAGAAGATGACAGACTACAAGGACCCTATGATCATCTCGTCCCATAGACACAACTATATAACAATCACATCAGTATAAATAACCCAGAAAACAATATGAAGACTGGCAGAACAAACTCCACAACTTAAGGTAGAGAAGAGGCCACACTAAAGAAAGTAGAAAGGGTGAAGATGTGGTTTGTGAGCAAAACAGACTGTGGCCATCTGTAGCACGGAGGGAGCCAGTGATGCAGAGAAGGACAAAAAACAGATTATTACACCAAGGAGCCCAAATGGGGAAAATGAATCCCCATAACACTTGGCTTTGAAAGCAAGAGGGGATGAATTTTGTAAATTCCTACAACCAGCAGGACTTTAAAGCGTGGAATTTTAAAAATCAGCAGTCTCAGCTCTAGGAGAACCCAGAGGGCATTAGGAAGTAGAATTCCTGCCCTTTAAGAAACTGCAACAAAACCCAACAGTGATATAGTGTGGAAGCAGCAGTTTGAAACACACTAGGGATGGATGGGAGGGAGAGTTATTTACTCATCTCAGAGCATGTCCCTGAGAGGTGGGGATCACAGTGAGACCCTTCCAAGAATAAAGGAGACGGCAGGTACCATTTCCTTCCCCCACCATTCATCAACACATGACCACTGGCAGGGACCAGCAGAGTGCTGCAACTTGCTATCTAACTTGCTTACACCAAGCCCTGCCATTCCCACTTTTGGGTGGATCTGCCCTTCCCAGTCATGCTTGCTTCAGTCATGGCACTGCAGGTCCCCTCCCCCAGAACACAGGTATATCCCACCAACACCTTATATCCCAATCCACATGTTCTGTGGGACTAAAGTTCCAGTGCCAGTGGCAGGTCTCATTTTGCAAGCTGACAGGTACACATCTTGCTAAAACATGCCCCACACAGCCAGGAATTAAACACTGCTCATAATAGGCAAGGAGAGCCTCTGCAGACAACTGGACTGAAGGAAAAAGAGGTCACGACTCAAGAGTAGGGCATACACAGCACACATAGGAGATCCTTCCTGAAGCTCCAGGTCCTGGGGAATAGGACTCTACACTGCAAGACACTACAGGACCTCTTCTTCATAAGGCTATTATCATTAGGAACAACAGAAGTAGGTGACTTTCCTAACAAAGAAAAAGGCATGGAGAGTTAAACAAAATGAGGAGACGGAGGAATATGTTACAAAAGAAAGAAAAGGACCAAATCACAGCAAGAGACTTAACTAAAGCAAATATAAGTAGTATTCCTGATAGAGAATTCGAAGTAATGCACTTTTAAAGATATTTGTTGAATTAGAGAAAAGAGTGGAAGCCATCAGGGAGACCTTTAACAAAGAGACAAAAAAAAATAACCATCAAAGATGAAGAAGACAATAACTGAAATTAAAAATACACATGATGGAATAAATGGGAACCTAGAGGAAGTAGAAAAACAAATTATTGACCTGGAAGACAAAGTAATGGAAAACAATTAAGTTGAGTGAATGAGAGGGAAAAAATATTATACAAAGTGAGAACAGTCTTAGGGAACTCAGGGAATCCATCAAAATAATAACATTCACATTAGAGATATCCCAGAAGAAGAAGAGAGAGACTAAGAGGTAGAAAATTTATTTGAAGAAATAACAGCTGAAAATATCCCTAATCTGGAGAAGGAAACATATCCACATCCAGGAGGCACAGAGATCCCCACAAAAATGTCAACCCTAGGAGGTCCACACAGAGACACATAGTAATTAAAATGGCAAAAAGTAGTGATGAATAATTTTCACAGCAGCAAGAGAGAAGACAGTTACATATAAGGGAAACTCCATAAGTCTATCAGCAGATTTTTCAGCAGATTTTTGCAGACTAGAAGGGAGTGGCATGGCATATTCAAAATGTTGGAAGGGAAAAATCTTCAGCTAAGTATACTCTATCCAGCAAGGCTATCAATCAGAATAGGAGAGATAAAAAGTTTCTCAGACAAATTAAAACCAAAGGAGTTCATGACCACTAAACCAGCTCTACAAGAAAGGAGTGGAAAGGAAAGATCATAAGTAAGAGTATGAAAAGTAATAAAATAAGTATTTTACTTACAAAAGCATTAAAAATAAGTATTTCTGCAAAAGTCAGTCAAAGGATTCATAAAATAAAAGGATGGAGAATATGACACCATACACCTAAAGTGTTGGGAGGGATTAATGAAGAATGGGTTCAAACTTAAATAGCCATCAATATATAGAACAGTATAGTCAAAAGATGTTACNAAATAAAAATTTAGTAATAGATTTGCAGAGAATAAAGAGAAAGGAATCCAAGTATATCACTAAAGAAAGGCAACAAACCATGAAAGAGCATACGAGAAGAAAGGATCCGCGGATAAACTACAAAAAAGCCCACAAAACAAGTAACAAAATAGCACTAACTACATATCTATCACTAATTACTTTGAATGTAAATGGACTAAATGCTCCAATCAAAAGACAGGGTGAAAGGATGGAGGAAAAAAAGATCCATCTATATCCTGCCTACAGGAGACTCCTTTCAGACCTAAAGATAGCTGCAGATTGCAAATGATTGTCAAAAGAAAGCTGGGGTAACAATACTTATATCAGACAAACTAGACTCTAAAACAAAGGCTTTAACAACAGACAAAGAAGGATACTATATAATAATAAAGGGAACAATCTAACAAATGGATGTAACAATTATAACTGTTTATGCATCCAACATGGAAGCACCTGAATACACAAAAAAATTAATAACAAATATAAAGGAACTGATAGTAATACAATAATAGTAGGAGACTTTAACACCCCACTTACACCAGTGGACAGTTCACCCAAACAGAAAGTCAACAAGGAAACAGTGGCTGTAAATGACACACTGGACTAGGTGCGTTTAACAAATGTTTCAGAGAATGCTATCACTAAACAGGAGAATAAACATTCTTCTCAAGTACATATGGAACATTCTCTGGTATAGATCACAATTAGGCCACAAAACAAGTCTCAACAAATTTAAAAAGGGCACAGTCATACCATGCATCTTTTTTGACCACAACACTACGAAACTAGAAATCAACCACAAGAAAAAAATCTGGAAAGACCATAAATACTTGGAGGTTAAATAACATGAACAATGAATGGGTCAATCAGAAAATAAAAGAAGAAATAAGAAAGTACACACAAACAAATGAAATGAAAACACAATGGTCCAAACTCTTTGTGATGCTGCAAAAGTGGTTCTAAGAGGGAAGTTTACAGCAATACAAGCCTATCTCAAGAAGCAAGAAAAATCTCAAAGAAAAACCTAAATGTACACTTAAAGGAGGTAGAAAAAGAAGAATAACCAAAACCCCAAACCAGCAGAAGCAATGAAATAATAAATAAAAAATAGATTAGAGCAGAAATAAATGATATAGAAACTAAAAATCAATGGCACAGATCAATGAAACCAAGAGGTTATTCTTTGAAANAGCAGAAGACAGGAAATAATAAAGATTAAAGCAGAAATCAATGCTACAGAAACAAAAAAACAAACCAACAAACAAAAAACAAACCAGTAGAACAGATCAATCAAACCAAAAGCTAGTTTTTTGAAAGAATTAACAGAACTGATAAACCCCTAGCCAGTTTGAAAAAAAAAAAAGTGGGGCACCTGGGTGGCACAGTTGGTTAAGCGTCTGACTTTGGTTCAGGTCATGATCTCACCACTCATGAGTTTGANAAAAAAAAAAAAAAAAAAAAAAAAAAAAAAAAAAAAAAAAGAATTACAGGCCAATCTCTCAAAAATATACATGTAAAGATTTTCAACAAAATATTAGCAAACAAATCCAATAATACATTTAAGAAAAAACATTCACCAGGCTGACCAAGAAGTTAAAGAGGAAGTTAAAAGGTACATGGAAGCCAACGAAAATGATAACACCACAGCCCAAAACCTCTGGGATGTATATAAGAGGGAAGTATATAGCAAACCAGGCCTTCCTAAAGAAGGATGAAAGGTCTCAGATAAACAACCTAACCTTACACCTTAAAGAGCTAGAAAAAGAACAGCAAATAAAACCCCAGGCCAGCAGAAGACAGGAAATAATAAAGATTAAAGCAGAAATCAATGCTACAGAAACAAAAAAACAAACCAACAAACAAAAAACAAACCAGTAGAACAGATCAATCAAACCAAAAGCTAGTTTTTTGAAAGAATTAACAGAACTGATAAACCCCTAGCCAGTTTGAAAAAAAAAAAAGTGGGGCACCTGGGTGGCACAGTTGGTTAAGCGTCTGACTTTGGTTCAGGTCATGATCTCACCACTCATGAGTTTGAGCCCCATGTCGGGCTCTGTGCTGACAGCTCAGAGCCTGAAGCCTTCTTCCAATTCTGTGTTTCCTTCTTTCTCTGTCCCTCTTCTGCTCACACATTCTCTCTTTCTCTCAAAAAGAAATAAATATAAAGAAAATTAAAAAAAAAAAACAAAAAGGAAAGGACCCAAATAAATAAAATCAAGAATGAAAGAGGAGTAATCACAAGCAACATAGCAGAAATACAAACAATAATAAGAGAATATTATGAGGAATTATACACCAAGAAAATGGACAATCTGGAAGAAATGGACAAATTCCTAAAAACGTATAAACTACGAAAACAGGAAGAAATAGAAAATTTGAACAGACCCATAACCAGTAAAGAAATAGAATTAGTAATCAAAAATCTCCCAAAAAACAAGAGCCCAGGGCTAGATGGCTTTCCAAGGGGCTTCTACCAAACATTTAAGGAAGAGTTAACACGTATCCTCTTGAAGCTGTTACAAAAAATAGAAATAGAAGGAAAACTTCCAAACACTTTTTATGAAGCCAGCATTACCTTTATTCCAACACCAGACAAAGACCCCACTACAATGGAAGACTATAGACCAATTTCCCTGATGAACATGGATGGAAAAATCCTCAATAAGATAGTAGCCAAATAGATCCAACAGTACATCAAAAAAATTATTCACCACAACCAAATGGGATTTATACCTGGGATGCAGGGCTGGTTCAATATCCACAATCAATGTGATTCATCACATCAATTAAAGAAAGTACAAGAACCACATGATCCTCTCAATGGATGCAGCGAAAGCATTTGACAAAATACAGCGTCCTTTCTTGATAAAAACCCTTAAGAAAGTAGGGATAGAAGGAACATGCCTCAAGATCACAAAAGCCATATATGAAAGACCCATGCTGATATCACCCTCAATGGGAAAAAACTGATAGCTTTCCCCTCTAAGGTCAGGAACACAACAGGCATGTCCACTCTCGCCACTGTTATTCAACATAGTATTGGAAGTCTTAGCCTCAGCAATCAGACAACACAAAGGAATAAAAGGCATCCAAATCAGCTAAGAGGAAGTCAAATTTTCACTCTTCACGGATGACATGGGTTTTCTATATGGAAAACCCAAAAGATTCCATCAAAAAACTGCTAGAATGGATCCATGAATTCAGCAAAGTCGCAGGGTATAAAATCAATGCAGAGAAATTGGTTGCATTCCTATATACCAATAATGAAGCAACAGAAAGAGAAATCAAGGAATTGATCCCACATACAATTGCACCAAAACCCATAAAATATCTAGGAATAAACCTAACCAAAGAGGTGAAAAATCTATACACTGAAAACTATAGAAAGTTTATGAAAGAAATTGAAGAAGACACACACAAAAAAAGGAAAAATATTCCATGCTCCTGGACAGGAAGAACAAATATTGTTAAAATGATAATACTACCCAAAGCAATCTGCATATTCAATGCAATCTCTATCAAAATAACACCAGTATTGAGGGGGGCAAGATGGTGGAGAAGTAGGGAGCTCCATACATTTCTCTCGCCCCCATCTCTCAAACAGAGAAGGCCTGAAGCCATAGGACACTGAACTGCAGGAGTCTGGGAGGAAAAGAGACAGAGTTCACTAAGAAGAAAACCTCATAGGTGCATGAGTGCGAACTGGGGAAGAAAAAAATGTGCTGGGACCTGGAGACACGGAGGGAGGGGAGGGAACCCCCTTTGCAGGGAGCTGAAGAGAGTTGAGGGGAAAAGAAAGAGTGTTTGAAACTACTCATAGAACTGTCGCTAGAGAAGAGGAAAACCTCGGCCCAGGACAGAGAGGGATCCTATTTCTAGATGTGGTGTTTTCTTTGGGCTGAGTGCCCCAGTCCCAGGTGGCGCCAGGAGAAACTGTTCCGCTGCTCTCCCGGCTCAATTCCCAGCTGGGAAGCGGCCTGTCCTGAAACTGCTCTGCTGCTCTCCTGGCTTGATCCCCGGCTGGGAAGCAGCCTGGCCTGGGGGATTACATTTCGGGCTGTATCAATAAAGCACGTGGACTGAGACCTGGAAACGAGGCGAGGCTTGGGACATAGAACACAGCACACCTTGGCTATGCTTGCGGTCCAAGGAGATCAGACCCAAAAGGGTGATTTGCAATGCTAGGTTTGAGAAGGGACTGGGGCGCCACCATTTTTCTTCCCACAACTACCAAAGCAGGACCTCAGTGGAGGCTAGACCTGCCTACACCAAACTATGCCCATCCCTGCTAGAGAGCTACTTTTTTTTTTTTTACCTAACCCTGGGGCAAGACAAACATGGATGCAATGCTGTGATTAATTCTAGATCAATTCTTTCTATTCAGATACATTTTCCCTTATCTCATTCATATCCCTCCCTTCTGATGGACTGGGCACTCTGGTCATTGGTTTGCTTAAACAGTCACATTCAATCCATCCTCTACATGTATATTCTACACCTCCACCATTACCTTCCTATCGCTCTCTCTCTGGAATAATCAGACTATATAGTTTCTCTGAGTAACACTATCTGTGTTTCTTTCTCCTCGGCTCCTAGCATATTCTCCTTTTTCTCTCTGAATTAAGCCTCTTAGTCTCTCTGCCTTGTCATTGTCCAATTTCGCTTTCTCCCCAACCCTGTCATTTCTCTCTTTGTACATGCTCTTCCATCAGCACTGCATACACTCTGCTCTTTATTTGTACCTTGGAATTCTGGTTTTATGCTTTTAGACTGTCCTTTGTCTTTTCGGGGTTTTTTCTTTCTTTTTTCCTTTCAGTTTGCATGTTCATTGCATTTGTCTGTGCGTTTCCGTGCCTTTGTTCCCTGTGTATTTGTCTCTCTGTTTTCCTTTCCAGGATTACCTCAAGAAACAAACCAAACGGTGGAGAGTCCCAAATACCACTACGAGTAGGGAAATAAAATAACCAAAGTCTCAACAAGAGAGACCAAGAGAAACCACTCAAAGAACACTTCCTGAAGGGACTGGCCATGGACAGTTAATAAGCCTTCTTTAATAAAGCAGTACTCGCACGTGCAGAGTGCATAACAAGCTTTTAAAACTAACAAGAGGCAGAAAGCTACCCAAAATGACGAAATGGAAGAACTCTCCTCTAAAGAAATTCCAGGAAGAAATGACAGCTAAAAAACTGTTCAAAACAGATATAAGCAACATAACTGAACAAAAATTTAGAACAACAGTCATAAAATTAATCGCTGGCTTGAAAAAGGCATGGAAGACATCAGAGAAGCTATTGCTACAAAGACAATAGACCTTAAAAATAGTTGTGATGGATTTAAAAATTCTATAAATGAGGTGCATAATAAAATGGAGGTGTCAAATGCACGGATTGAAGAGTCAGAGAGGAGAAAAGGTGCATTAGAAGACACAATTATAGAAAAAGAGGAAGCTGAGAAAAAGAGATAAACTGATCAGGAGCACAAAAAGAGAGTTTGAGAACTGAGTAATGCAATCAACTGGAACAATATCTGTATCATAGGAATTCCCTAAGAGGAAGAGAGAGGGAAAGGCACTGAAGGAGTCCTTGAACAA
>NW_027529055.1:381-865 GCF_008692635.1 Crocuta crocuta | reverse complement strand
GACAAAATACAGCATCCCTTCTTAATAAAGACTCTCCAGAAAGTCGGGATTGAAGGAACTTACTTAAACATCATGAAAGCCATCTATGAGAAGCCCTCAGCTAACATCGTCCTCAATGGGGAAAACTGAGAGCTTTCCCCCTGAGATCAGGAACACGACAGGGATGTCCACTCTCACCACTGTTGTTTAACATAGTGCTGGAAGTCCTAGCATCAGCCATCAGACAACAAAAAGAAATAAAAAGCATCAGAATTAGTAAAGAAGTCAAACTTTCACTTTTTGTAGATGACATGATACTCTACATAGAAAACCTGGCAGATTCCACCAGAAGCCTACTAGAACTGATCTAAGAATTCAGCAAAGTTCCAGTGTACAAAATCAACGTACAGAAATCGGTTGCATTTTTATACACCAACAATGAAGCAACAGAAAGAGAAATCAAGAAACTGATCCCATTCACAATTGCACAAAAAAACCATAAAAT
>NW_027529055.1:0-228 GCF_008692635.1 Crocuta crocuta | reverse complement strand
CAAAGCAATCTACACATTCAATGCAATCCCAATCAAAATTGCACCAGCATTCTTCTCAAAACTAGAACAAACTATCCTCAAATTTGTATGGAACCACAAAAGACCCCGAATAGCCAAAGTAATATTGAAGAAGAAAACCAAAATGGGGGGCCTCACCGTCATCCCAGATTTTAGTCTCTACTCCAAAACTGTAATCATCAAGGCAGTATGGTATTGGCACAAAAACAG
>NW_027529054.1:0-1198 GCF_008692635.1 Crocuta crocuta | reverse complement strand
TGCAGGCAATATCTTAACCACATCTGGGTTTTCCCAGATGTATAAGTATGACATCAGGATGAGGACACCCTTTGAGGAGACTTGACGTCACACTGATGACATCCCTTGAGGAGATTCATATGGCACACTTCTTCAGGACATAAAAACATTCACAAAGGAACTCACAAAAGAAGACAACCCAGTACCTCCACACATAGTACCAGGCTCTACCACCTCAGTTAAATTCTTGAAAATTATTTGGTAAGTCAAGGGCTGTTCTAGTCTTGACAGTGTCGAGAAACAGCTTTTGGCCTTCTTGGTACCCACATTGTTCAAAGAAGCCTAAAATCTTTTAGACAATTTTTTTGGACTGTGGAGGCAACACTCCTCATAATACAAATCTTATTTAAGTCCATTTGTTCTGTTACTTTAAAATAGGCTCACCTTGGATGAGATGCCCTGCAACAAACGGCTCTAGAATCTGTCACATAGAACCCGTACTGCTATTAGGCCCCCAGGGATTGTTTTGCTGTAGAGGCTTTAATTACCTACCCTCACACCTCTTGGAGTCCCTGGAACATCCATGATGGCCATTAGCTGCCCATGCACTTCNTACAAGGAATTGCCCTCCTTGACCCAATGCTATATGCCGTTAGTATGGCACACCCTAGACTTTCTTGGAAAAATAGACTTTCTCAGATCCTGAACCTGTGACTCTCCATATCCAGCTGTCCATGATGCCTTTGATCATGAGACTAGCACTCTGCAAGCTCGACATGGCTAGTGATAACCCCTTGCTACAGGATGGAGCCAAAACTGGACTTGCTGCATAACCCACCTACAGGAGAGGGTTAACTTCCCTGTGCTCAATCCTGGTGCCAATACCATAGTGCTAGAANGAGATTATCTCTCACTTAAAAACTTTGAATACCTGGGGAGGCCCTAAGGATCAACAGAGTGAATGACAAAGGGAGTTCCCTCACTTAACCAATGATATTATCACTGTCACACTTACTGGGGCTTGCGTGAGAGCTGCTGCTTTTCATCCCTCAAGCAGAATGTTTCTGATAAAGGATAGGACTCAAGGGTTAGTTCAATTGGCCAAACTTTAGGCAGTCCTCTTAGCACTGAATGTCTTGGCCAACCACTGGCCTCATTTACACAGATCTTTGGATCACTGCCAATGGTCTGAACATCTGGTCTGGCCAATGCAAACAAT
>NW_027529053.1:0-1122 GCF_008692635.1 Crocuta crocuta | reverse complement strand
GGTGAGAGTGGACATCCTGTCGTGTTCCTGATCTCAGGGGGAAATCTCAGTTTTCCCCTGTTGAGGATGAAGTTAGCTGAAGGCTTCTCATAGATGGGTTTTNGGATTTTTGCATCCGTATTCATCAAGGATATTGGCCTGTAGTTCTCTGTTTTTTGCGGGATCTCTGTCTGACTTGGGAATCAGAGCGATGCTGGCTTCATAAAATGGGAGTTTTTCTTCGGTTTCTATTTTTTGGAACAGCTTGAGAAGAATTAGTGTTAATTCTGTTTTAAACGTCTGGTAGAATTCCCCAGGGAAGCCATCAGGTCCATGGCTCTTATTTGTTGGGAGATTTTTGATCACTGAGTCGATTTCTTCTCACTAGTTATGTGTCTGTTTATATTTCCTATGTCTTCCCGTGTGAATTTTGGTAGTGAGTATGTGTTTAGAAACTCTTTGGCATATAATTTTTCATAGTATTCCCTGATAATTGCTTGTATTTCTGAGGGGTTGGTTGTAATAAGTCCATTTTATTTCATGATTTTGTCTCTTTGGGTACTCTCTCTTTTCTTTTTGAGAAACCTCGCTAGAGGTTTGTCAATTTTGTTTGTTATTTAAAAAAAAACAACTCTTGGTTTCATTGCTCTGTTTAATTGTTTCTTTGGTCTCTATGTTGTTTATTTCTGCTCTGATTTTTACATTTTCTCTTCTTATACGGGGTATAGGGCGTTCTTGTTGCTCTGCCTGTAGTTCCTTTGGGTAAGCTGTTAGATTTTGGACTTGCATTTTTTCTAGTCTCTTGAAATAAGCCTGGAGTGCAGTGTACTTTCCTCTTAGGACTGCCTTTGCCGCATTCCATAGATTTTGGATTGTTGTGTTTTCATTTTCATTTGTTTCCATATATTTTTTAATTTCATCTCTAATTGCCTGATTGGCCCATTCATTCTTTAGTAGGGTGTTCTTTAACCTCCATGTTTTTAGAGGTTTTCCAGACTTCTTCCTGTGATTGATTTCAAGTTTCAAAGCATTATGATCTGAGAGTGTGCATGGTATGATCTCAATTCTTTTATATTTATTGAGGGCGGCTTTATGTCTTAGTATGTGATCTGTCTTGGAGAATGTGCCATGTGCACTTGAGAA
>NW_027529052.1:551-803 GCF_008692635.1 Crocuta crocuta | reverse complement strand
GTCTTTTTCAATTTCCTTCGTAAGTTTTCTATAGTTTTCATCATATAGACCTCTTGTATCCTTGGTTAGGTTTATTCCGAGGTATTTAATGGTTTTTTGTGCAATTGTGAATGGGATCCGTTTCTTGATTTCTCTTTCTGTTGCTTCATTGTTTGTGTATAAAAATGCAACCGATTTCTGTACATTGATTTTGTACCCTGCAACTTGGCTGAATTCTTGGATCAGTTCTAGTAGGCTTCTGGTGGAGTCTGT
>NW_027529052.1:0-262 GCF_008692635.1 Crocuta crocuta | reverse complement strand
AGAGTCTTTATTAAGAAGGGATGCTGTATTTTGTCAAATGCTTTTTCTGCATCTATTGACAGGATCATATGGTTTTTATCTTTTCTTTTATTGATATGATGGATCACATTGATTAATTTGCGAATGTTGAACCAGCCCTGTAACCCAGGAATGAATCCCACTTGATCTTGGTGGATGATTATTTTTTATATGCTGCTGGATTCGATTCGCAAGGATTTTGTTGAGTATTTTTGCATCCGTATTCATCAAGGATATTGGCCTG
>NW_027529051.1:0-544 GCF_008692635.1 Crocuta crocuta | reverse complement strand
CAAAAAGCAGAAACCCAAAGCAGCAGTGCTCATCTCCCGCCACCAAGTTCCAAGAAGACAGCATCCACGCCAAAATCTCTACCCATACTTTGGGTGCTGCTTACAGCTTTGAGGGTCAAATGGATGTTTCTGGGATAAACTAGTGTCCCCACATGTCTGGAAATGTAGAACAGCAAGGGTCATTTTGGTAGAAGTTTTATGGACTTAATACCAAATTAACAAACTAGCATATTCCAGATAGGATCACCCTCCNTTCCCCCTCCACTAGAGGCTGCATACTTGTATGTGAAGAACTGCAGAATGAGAAAGGATGGAAATCCCAGTATCCACACATAATCATAGCCTTTGTGGCTCCAAGTTCTGCCTCTGAGCTCCCGCCTGTGGTCAATGTGCTTCTCTCCTGACAATAGGGTCTTCTCCTCTCTGGAAGTGCTATCCATGGGCACAGAGACACATGGGGCGATGGAGATCTTGAGGTCCAACAGAGGACAAGGAAAATCATGCTCTTAGAGAAACAGGTAACCTACACATGTTAATTGTGTTC
>NW_027529050.1:585-807 GCF_008692635.1 Crocuta crocuta | reverse complement strand
ACTACCCAAAGCAATCTACACATTCAATGCAATCCCAATCCAATTTGCACCAGCATACTTTTCAAAACTAGAACAAACTCTCTTAAAATTTGTATGGGACCACAAAAGACCCCAAGTAGCCAATGTAATACTAAAGAATAAAACCAAAACGGGAGGCATCACCATCCCAGACTTTAGCCTCTACTACAAAGCTGTCATCATCAAGACAGTATGGTATTGGCA
>NW_027529050.1:0-275 GCF_008692635.1 Crocuta crocuta | reverse complement strand
TGACACATCCCCAAAAGCAAAAGAATCAAGAGCAAAAATAAACCGTTGGGACCTCAAGATTAAAAGCTTCTGCACAGCAAAGGAAACAATCCATAAAACGAATAGGCAACCAACGGAATGGGAAAAGATAGTTGCAAATGACATATCAGATAAAGGGTTAATATCCAAAATCTATAAGGGACTCACCAAACTCCACACACGAAAAACAAAGATTCCATTCAGAAATGGGTAGAAGATATGAACAGACACTTCTCCAAGGAGGACATCCAAATGGC
>NW_027529049.1:0-349 GCF_008692635.1 Crocuta crocuta | reverse complement strand
GCCCTCAGTTTGTTCTCAGCATTCAGGAGTCTCTCATGGTTTGCCCTCCCACCCTCTCCCTAACTATTTTTCCCCTTCTCCTCACCCATGATCCTCCGATATCTTCCTCCTAATCCACCTATATGTGCAAACAANCTTGGGTAAATTCCTAGCACTGCTACTGCTGGGTCATAGGGGAGTTCTAGTGTTAATTTTTGAGGAACGTCCATACTGTTTTCCAGAAGGGCTGCACCAGTTTACATTTTCACCAACAGTGTAGGAGGGTGCCCGTTTCTCCACATCCTCTCCAGAATCTATTGTCTCGTGATTTATTCATTTTAGCCACTCTGACCGGCGTGAGGTGGTATCT
>NW_027529048.1:0-543 GCF_008692635.1 Crocuta crocuta | reverse complement strand
TCTATATATAGAAAATATATATAAATATATAAACATATAATATATAAACAGATAAGACATATATTTATATATATTTCTCTGGAGAACCATGCTATAGTGTGGAGTACATACCATAACAAATTTTAACAATTTTTTAAGTCTCAGGTGCCTGGGTGGCTTAATCAGTTGAACATCCGACTTCAGCTCAGGTCATAATCTTGCAGTTTGTGAGTTTGAGCCCCATATCAGGCTTGCTGCTGTCANGCTGCTGTCAGCCTGTCAGCACAGAGCCTGCTTCAGATCCTCTGTCCCCCCTCTCTGCCCCTCCCTCACTTTTGCTCTCCCCAAATTAATAAATATTTAAAAAATTATTTGTCTCAGCTTATCTCTTATACAAAATAATAAAATCACCTATATCATAGAGTTGTTAAGAGTAAAAATAGAAACGGGACAATCAAATTACTTAACAAAATATCAGACAAATCATAAGTACTTAAAAATATTAGTCTTTGTTCATTTTCTACTATTGTAATTATCCAATTGCTGTATCCCAGGTATAACCTT
>NW_027529047.1:0-1410 GCF_008692635.1 Crocuta crocuta | reverse complement strand
TGTGTGTCCTCTGGTGTCTGATGAGATGTGACCTCTGTGTAAAGCTTCGCCTACACGCCCTGCAAACATAGGGCTTCTCCCCTGTGTGTATCCTCTGGTGTCTGATGAGATGTGACCTCTGTGTAAAGCGTCGCCTGCACTCCCTGCAAACATAGGGCTTCTCCCCTGTGTGTGCTGTCTGGTGTGCAATGAGATCTGACTCATGACTGAAGTCTTTTCTAAGCTCATTGCAAACAAAGGGCTTTTCCTCTGTGTGTGTTCTCTGGTGTCTGCTGAAATGTGATCTATCATTGAAGCCTTGCCCACAGCCTCTATATTGGATTCTTATAATTTTTGACATTTCTACCCCCATGAATAACTTGCCTGTATCCTCTGAATTCAAACTGTGGCCTGTGCTGGGCCCTTCTTCCACCATTCCCTCACACACTGTAGAGCTCCCCATTTGTCCTTTGCATGGGGTGGAAAATGCCCTTGAAATTCTCCTCTGCTTTATACTTTTAAGCAAAGGTCTGGACCTTTCTTTGACCTCTTGACCTTTTGCTTTGTCATTCCAGCTGTGTGGATCAGAATGTTGCTGCTGCTGCTGATTCTGATCGCCTGGGCAGGGGTTCTCTGGTTGGAAATGTTTTCTTGCAGATATTCGTGGGAGGCCCTGAGAAGACTGCTTGCATTCCATATGGTGGCTGAGGAACTTCTGACTGGAGACAGCCAGAGAGCAGGAGGGACATCGATGGATCTCTGGCTTTGGTTCTGCTGAAAGAGGAAATTTTTGGTCAGGTAGATGTTGTGTTGTATGCTTTGTCTCCTGGTAAGGCCTNTGGTAAGGCCTGCCCCACTACTCATCTTTACTGTGCTGACAATGCAAGATCTGTCCCCTACCAAATGTTCTTTTATTTTTCAATTCCACTCTTACTTACTACATCGTCTGAGTAAATCCAGAAAGCCCATATCAAGGGTCTTTTGTATGTATTGCCCAGATTAGGTACCTTCAAGTAGCATCAGAGGCAGCTTCCCTCCTTATAGAGATGGAACTACAATGACCTTTCTTCACATACAAGCACCTTCTAAGTCATATGACTCTGTGACAGTGTCTGCACTGATTTTATTCTACTGAGAGGCAACAGCCCTTTGATGACTCAGATGGAACGTGGCAGTAAATAGGAACTTGAGCTTCCCCATTTAAAAAGACATAATTAAGGACCAATATATGTCCGGATCTCTATCTGAACATGGGATTTAGATTGGACGAGACAGAGCAGTGCGGTCTCATGGCTCCTGCTGCCCCAACTAGGTTATAAACTGCTTCTCTTTCATTTTCCACAAACCATAACATGAAAATATATCCTTCATACTTTATTTTATTCTGTCTTAGCTCATTTAAAATACAGCAGGAAGTCCTTTCAAAATATT
>NW_027529046.1:0-862 GCF_008692635.1 Crocuta crocuta | reverse complement strand
TATAGCCAATTCCTATGCTGAGTTTCTGAATAAAGTTTTAAGGCACAAAAATACATTTTATTCCACTGTAGTATAATTTAAGCTTGATTACGAAAGTGCATATGGTTATCTTTAAATTCAGTGTATGTGTTTCAAGCTTATAGAATGAAATTTGCAGGTCTGAAAAAAGATTTGAAAAAAGTCACACATCTGGATGGGTGATATATAGTTGCGACAAAATTGCTCTTCTCTTTAATCCCCGGAGAGAAGAACAAGATTTGTTCCAGCAGGGATTTTGTGGAGGTTTCATCTTCCTTTCTTTTTTATTAAAAGCAACTGTGTATTGATTTCTAAGCACATCTTGACATGTTAACATCTTGTTTTATGTTTTCTTTAGTTATTTAAGGTCACTGATTTGAGTAAATCTTAAAAAAAAAAAAAAAAACCTNAAACAAACAAACAAAAACCCTAGGAATGGAAGACTTCACAGTAGAACAATCTTGAATTAGCTGGTAGTAGTTTTCGTTTCTAACATTGAATATTCATTGAATCACATTTATTCCATTGACTTTTCTTTTTCTACTTTTTTTTTAGTTTTTTAATAATGGATTTGGGGAAAGTGGCAGAGGGAGAGAGAGAATCCCAAGCAGGCTCCAAGGCCGACATGGAGTCCGAGGAAGGGCTCAACCCCATGACCATGGGATCCTGACCTAAGCCAAAATCAAGAATTGGACCCTCAACTGACTGAGCCACCCAAGTGCCCCTCCACTGAGTTTTCAGTGAATGATTTTCTTACTGTTAGCTAACGGAGTGGCAAAGATGCACCAGTGGCTGATTAAAATGAAGAATGCCTATTAACTCAGCCAACATTCGTGATTTGTAT
>NW_027529045.1:367-557 GCF_008692635.1 Crocuta crocuta | reverse complement strand
CTAAGAGGAAAGTACATTGCACTCCAGGCCTATTTCAAAAAATTAAATAAAGTGCAAATACAAAATCTAACAGCTCACCTAAGGGAACTAGGAGATCAACAAGAGCACCCTAAACCCAGTAGGAGAAGAGAAATAATAAAAATCATGGCAGAAATAAACAATATAGAATCCAAAAAAAAAAAAAAAAAAC
>NW_027529045.1:0-323 GCF_008692635.1 Crocuta crocuta | reverse complement strand
AAAAATAAACAAAATTGACACACCTCTAGCCAGGCTTCTCAAAAAGAAAAGAGAGAGAACCCAAATAGACAAAATCATGAATGAAAAGGGACCGATTACAACCAACCCCTCAGAAATACAAGCAATTAACAGAGAATACTATGAAAAATTATATGCCAACAAATTGGACAATGTAGAAGAAATGGAAAAATTCCTAAACACACACTCACTACCAAAATTCACATGGGAAGAGATAGAAAATATGAAAAGACCCATAGCTCGTGAGGAAATCAAATCAATTATCCAAAATCTCCCAACAAATTAGAGCCCTGGGCCAGATGGCT
>NW_027529044.1:0-822 GCF_008692635.1 Crocuta crocuta | reverse complement strand
TGTGTGTGTGTGTGTGTGTGTGTGTGTGACTGTGTCTGTATAATTTATTTTGTTTATATTCATCATTATATATTTTTGCTTTTATTTCTATGGAACAGCGTCTGAGAAATGAAATTGTTTAATTAAAGTTTATGTGAACTCTTAATTTTAACAGATGCTACCAGATTGAATTCCAAATGCCTTTACTACCTCACATATCCCTCAGCAAATGTATGACATAACATGTTACCCTCTATCACCCTCCAGCAATATGTGATAACATTGAATTATCCTCNATTCCTGTTGTTTTAATTTCAGTATCCCTGTCCGTGACGTTAGTAACTACACACTTGTTCACTGGCAAAGTCAATTTCTTCCTCTGTGAATCTTTCTTACACTTTAGAAACACTTTCAGTCAGGTGTTTGGTGTTTTTACTTAATGTATAGGAAATTTTTATGTTTTGTTAGGTATGAGCCCTTTATCTGTAATATGTACTACTACAAGTATATTTTTCTCTATTATTTGTCTTTTGGTTTTGCCTGTACGTATGCCATGTGATTTGAAGATTTAAGTACTCGACTAGGCCAGTCTTTCCTCTAGAGTGTCTGCGTTTCCTGGTTAGAATAGAAAGTTTTCTTGACACTTAGATCATACATAAGTTTCCAAAATATCTATATTAATGTTATTTCAACATTTTCATCTTTAATCATGCATAATATTATTTATTTTTCTGTGAGAGAACAGTACAAACTTATTTTATTCTATAATCTTATTTTTTATGAAAATTCCAGTTAATTGCGTACAGTTTAATATTAGTTCTAGGTGTACAATACAGTGATTCA
>NW_027529043.1:0-552 GCF_008692635.1 Crocuta crocuta | reverse complement strand
AAGGGATGAATAAGGACATTATATAATAATTACAGGGTCCATACATCAGGAAAAACTAATAATTATAAATGTCCATGCACCGAATATGTGAGCACGTAAATATTTAAAACAATTAATCACAAACAGTAACAAGCTTATAGATAAGAATGTGCTAATAGCAGGGGACTTTAATACTCCACTTACAGCAATGGATAGATCAACCAGATAGAATATCACTAAAGAAACAATGGACTTGAATGACACAATGGACCAGATGGATCTGACAGATATATTTAGAAGGCTGCAATCCTAAGGCCAAGGAATACACTTTCTTCTCAAGTGCGCGTGNTGCGCATGGCACATTCTCCAAGATAGATCACATACTGGGACATAAAGCAGCCCTCAATAAATATAAAAGAATTGAGATCATACCATGCACACTGTCAGATCATAATGCTCTGAAACTTGAAATCAATTACAGGAAGAAGTCTGGAAAAGTTCCAAAAACACCCTACTAAAGAATGAATAGGCCAATCAGGAAATCAGAGAGGAAATTAAAAAATATATGGAAAC
>NW_027529042.1:0-289 GCF_008692635.1 Crocuta crocuta | reverse complement strand
ATCACTTATTCTCCTTTCTGCCTCTTCAATCCGTTCATTGGACGCTTCCAGTTNTCGTCATTTTGGTTAACTTTCTATCTCTTGTTAATTTTAAAAGCTTGTTATACACTCAGCCCCTGCTAGTTGTACTGCATTAGAGAGGGCACTTTTGACTGTTCAGGGCCTGTCTGTTCAGGAAGTATTCTTTGGATGGTGTCTCTTGGTTTCTCTTGTGGAGCCTTTGGTTCTTTTGTTTCCTTACTGATAGTGGTATTTGGGACTCTCCCCCATGTGTAGTTTGGCTTGTTTC
>NW_027529041.1:12002-12529 GCF_008692635.1 Crocuta crocuta | reverse complement strand
CTTCAGCACCAAGGAGCTCTGGGGCAGGAGACCAACAATGGGCCCAATATTGTGCACACCATGAACGCCTGCGTGAAATGCAGCGGGAGGGCGATACCCGAGTCCCTCCCTTCAAGGGACCCTTGGCCTCCTCTAAGAGGAACGGGTCACCGGCAGCGCAGGCGCGCCCTGCATATGCTGACCGTGCCCAAGGCGGTGCACTCCCCCGCAGCCTCCTGCACGCGGTGGAATTGCTGATGCACTTGCATTCACCCCGCAGCCTCCAGCATGTGCCTCCCTGGGTACCCGGGCTGCCAGCTTCTGCTCCTCCGGGCGCGCTCCACTGGAGCCAGGGACCCACCGGGAGCTGTCCCACAAGCAGCGCAGGCACACACTAGCGACCTGCCGCCGCAAGCACTGCTGGGAAAGGAGGCGGGGCCACGCCCCGACCTCGCCACGCATGCGCACCTACCCCAGGGGTCCCTGCAGCGCGCGCGTGTTTGCGTCCGGTGCTCCTTCCAGTCCTCGCAGTCCATTGGCGCCTGTTA
>NW_027529041.1:0-11315 GCF_008692635.1 Crocuta crocuta | reverse complement strand
CTGCCCCCCCCCTCCGGACTGTTCCACTGCTGTCAGTGAAGCTCCCACAAAACCCCCACTGAACCACTCCTCCCGGAACCCCCATTGGACCACCCCTCACGGGCCCCCTCTGGAGCGCCGCTCTCAGAGTCCTCTGGGACCTACCCACACAGACCGGCCCTGGCTGCAGCAAGCCCGAAGCCGGGAGGGAGGCACTCCTGCCCCCTTGCCAACTGTGACGGCCTCTTTGGCCTCTTGACCCCTGCTGGGGCCAGCCCTGCCTGCCTTACGGAGCTGGAAGTGCATGGGCTCTTTCTTTTTGGCTCATTTGAAACGTTCTTTTTCTGGCTAGGCCACGAGCTCAAGCCAGGGACATGGGTCACTGTGCCAGGCACGACAGAACTGTTGAGGTTTTGATGATCTTCCCGCTCCCGAGGACCCAGCACCAGCCAGTGGGATTCCCCCCAACCCACGACCCACATTTGGTTTGGAGGCTGCCTGCCGCACCAGCAAGACACAGACAGATACCTGCTCTTGGGCTCACAGCAAACACCGTCTACGCACATGCACCCAGTGCCACAGCCCCACTGGTACTTCTCTGGGCGCCCCCAGTGGGCCATCAAGACCGACCAAGAACCGGCCGGGCGGGAATGCGGGGGGGCCAGAAACCCAGAGAGGAGGGAGGGGCTGTCTGGCCTCCTGGCCCCCAGTGACCCATCCCAGGCTCCCAGGAAGAAAAGCTAAGGGGAGAGGTGGTTGCAGGTCCCACAGCCCACAGGAAGCAAGCAGAAAGGACGTTTAGCAATGTGTCACCGTAGGTTAACCTTACAAATAACACAGAAAGTTGTTTTCTCAGCACAAATGAGCTGATCTACGAATGGCACACAACTGCCCTTTAGGACATGCAGGCTGTGGTGGAACCTTAGGCAAGTCCAACAAAAGTCAGAGTCCTTAGGTTGTAGGGAAGAAGGAGGAAGTTGATGGCACTGTTTTGAAGGAAAGCCACTGGAGAAAAGGAAGACTCAGGCTGATGGTTTCTCATTGGCCAAGTGGCAGGGGTGGTTGCTGTCTTGTGAGCCGCCCCTGGTGGGGCCTGTACCTGGGAGTCTCTCCTGTGGAGGACTCTTCTGTTGGGCCTGTGATTGAGAATTCTTCCTGTACTTGAAGCTGAGAGGCAGGGCCCCCTTCCAGCCTCCAGCCTCCAGGAGGGTAAGCTGTACCTATCGCTGTCACGGGGAAGGGGAGGCTGGGTGGCCTACAGCCAGTTCTTCCCCCAGTCAGGCCCTGGTGGCAAAAGCCCAATGCCCATGCAAAGCCCACAGGATTGGCTGTTGTGGTCACTTTTCCCTGGCCCCACTTCAAGGACAGGACCCAGGCTTCATGCACCCAGAGGGACACAAAGCACATGAAGGGAGGCACAAATACAAAGCAATGGCCAGGAGGTCTGTCTGGATAAAGCAGGAGGCTGTCATGCCCAGGGACCTGACAGCGCCCTGTGGGATCCATTTACAGGGAGAGAACAGCAGGTGTTGGGGTAATCACGCCTCTCTGAGTAGGTGGCATGGTGGCCACTGGTCCAAAGGGGACAAGAGCAAGCCCACCCTCTGATGCATGAACAGGAAGGACTGCCTTCCACTGCTTGCTACTGAGCTGAGGATGTTTGTTACAAAGCATGGTAACAAAGTGACAACTGATGGCCAGTTACTCTAACAGAAATCTGGGTCTATTTGAGAATAGCTGAAAACATTGAAATGCAGGACGTTCAAGATAGGACCAACCACATGCGGGNTGCTGTCAGTGAAGCTCCCACAAAACCCCCACTGAACCACTCCTCCCGGAACCCCCATTGGACCACCCCTCACGGGCCCCCTCTGGAGCGCCGCTCTCAGAGTCCTCTGGGACCTACCCACACAGACCGGCCCTGGCTGCAGCAAGCCCGAAGCCGGGAGGGAGGCACTCCTGCCCCCTTGCCAACTGTGACGGCCTCTTTGGCCTCTTGACCCCTGCTGGGGCCAGCCCTGCCTGCCTTACCGAGCTGGAAGTGCATGGGCTCTTTCTTTTTGGCTCATTTGAAACGTTCTCTTTCTGGCTAGGCCACGAGCTCAAGCCAGGGACATGGGTCACTGTGCCAGGCACGACAGAACTGTTGAGGTTTTGATGATCTTCCCCCTCCCGAGGACCCAGCACCAGCCAGTAGGATTCACCCCAACCCACGACCCACATTTGGTTTGGAGGCTGCCTGCCGCACCAGCAAGACACAGACAGATACCTGCTCTTGGGCTCACAGCAAACACCGTCTACGCACATGCACCCAGTGCCGCAGCCCCACTGGTACTTCTCTGGGCGCCCCCAGAGGGCCATCAAGACCGACCAAGAACCAGCCAGGCNGGGCGGGAATGCGGGGGGGCCAGAAACCCAGAGAGGAGGGAGGGGCTGTCTGGCCTCCTGGCCCCCAGTGACCCATCCCAGGCTCCCAGGAAGAAAAGCTAAGGGGAGAGGTGGTTGCAGGTCCCACAGCCCACAGGAAGCAAGCAGAAAGGACGTTTAGCAATGTGTCACCGTAGGTTAACCTTACAAATAACACAGAAAGTTGTTTTCTCAGCACAAATGAGCTGATCTACGAATGGCACACAACTGCCCTTTAGGACATGCAGGCTGTGGTGGAACCTTAGGCAAGTCCAACAAAAGTCAGAGTCCTTAGGTTGTAGGGAAGAAGGAGGAAGTTGATGGCACTGTTTTGAAGGAAAGCCACTGGAGAAAAGGAAGACTCAGGCTGATGGTTTCTCATTGGCCAAGTGGCAGGGGTGGTTGCTGTCTTGTGAGCCGCCCCTGGTGGGGCCTGTACCTGGGAGTCTCTCCTGTGGAGGACTCTTCTGTTGGGCCTGTGATTGAGAATTCTTCCTGTACTTGAAGCTGAGAGGCAGGGCCCCCTTCCAGCCTCCAGCCTCCAGGAGGGTAAGCTGTACCTATCGCTGTCACGGGGAAGGGGAGGCTGGGTGGCCTACAGCCAGTTCTTCCCCCAGTCAGGCCCTGGTGGCAAAAGCCCAATGCCCATGCAAAGCCCACAGGATTGGCTGTTGTGGTCACTTTTCCCTGGCCCCACTTCAAGGACAGGACCCAGGCTTCATGCACCCAGAGGGACACAAAGCACATGAAGGGAGGCACAAATACAAAGCAATGGCCAGGAGGTCTGTCTGGATAAAGCAGGAGGCTGTCATGCCCAGGGACCTGACAGCGCCCTGTGGGATCCATTTACAGGGAGAGAACAGCAGGTGTTGGGGTAATCACGCCTCTCTGAGTAGGTGGCATGGTGGCCACTGGTCCAAAGGGGACAAGAGCAAGCCCACCCTCTGATGCATGAACAGGAAGGACTGCCTTCCACTGCTTGCTACTGAGCTGAGGATGTTTGTTACAAAGCATGGTAACAAAGTGACAACTGATGGCCAGTTACTCTAACAGAAATCTGGGTCTATTTGAGAATAGCTGAAAACATTGAAATGCAGGACGTTCAAGATAGGACCAACCACATGCGGGACCAGAGAACACAGGAAAGTTGCTTCACAGCAAAAAAGGAAGAAGGTGGGAGGGGCTGCTTTGAAGGAAAACCCTTCAAGGAAAGTGAGTGCCAGAGTGGTGGTGCTTTCTGATTGGCTGGGCTGTGACAGTCTCTCAATGGCTGGCCTGTGAGTGTTTCTCATTGGCTGACTTGTTGCCAGGGCTGGAGAAGATTTTCTCCCTGCTGGGGTAGAATACGGAAACCTCCTTCAGAATGGAGTCCCGAGGCTTGAATCCTGAGCTCTCATGCCCTACAGTCCCTTACAGAGGAACTTTTTAATTTCTGGGGAGCTGTTTCTTTAATTATACATTCTATCGGCCTTTTTTCCCCCCTTTGGTTATTTTTTTTTTTGAGGACATTGTACATCCATATGCAATAGTAAGTAGTATCACAGAGAGCCAGTGTCCCCTTCACTCGGCTTCCCCTAGGGGTGACATATTGCAAGGTTCTACAGCAAGATCACAGGCAGGACCTTGCCAGCCTTATAATTTAAAGAGAAAAAGCCTACTATTGAGGGACGGAGCCAGCAGACATTCCCTCTGAACCTGAGGAAAGGGGAGGGCTCGGCCCTCAGTGCAGCCCACAGGCTCTCAGTCCCACAGCCCTGCAGCAGGTGGGTGGGGTGGCTGAGAGAACGCCCTCAGGTCGGCTTGTTGGGCAACCTGCGCACAAGCGGACCCTTGGATGTCGCACCACTGACATACCCCTCCTTCTGGAACTCCCCCAAGCACTGGATGGCCCAGGCCCTCATGCCACCAGGTCGTGCGGCCGAGCCCTGGTTCTAGCCCGTGGGCAGGATCTACTGTCCAGGGCAACGCACCAGTCAGACTTGTCATTTTGGGCCCTGCCCGTTACCACTAGAGCTGCCTCGTGGAGCGACCTGGGCAGACCTGGCTGGGACAGGGGTCAGCAAAATGGGGTAGACTGCCTCTGTGTAGAAAAGCAAACTCCACGAGGGACACACCTGCAGGAAAGTGATGAGAAATTGGGCACGAAGGGCTGAGAGGCCTCTCAGGCAGGCGCGGCGAGGGCGGGTGTTTCCTAGCACGACCACCAGAGAAAGAGGATTCAAGGTGAAAAAGTGGAGTGGGCAAGGGAGAGCATCCCCAGAGAAGCCCCGAGAGGCACACACAGCGTTGCACTGAAACACGGCAATCCGGGTGTGCAAGGAGGGTCGGAAGGGACGTGGATGGACTTCTGAGGCAGAACTGGACAGTCCACAGAAAATGCTTTCTATGATATCAGTGACTTAGCTCACGCTAGTCGTGCTTTAGATTTTATCCTTAGAAAGACACAGGCCCCCAAACGGAACCCCTAGTGCTAAGCCCAGAGCTTCTTTCAGCCTCCCCTAGGAGTGGAATTTTAAGCGAATCTCTTTGGAATTTCCTCATCAGAACTCATCTTCCTGACAAGGTAGAAGCTAACATGCCTGATAAGAGCCCTGCTTCCCTAAGGAAGGTGACCTTGCCAGAAACAATCCACCCTTAACTTCCCCGTCCCCCTTCTTGCCTGTGAGAACCTTCCCTCTTGGGCAACTTCTCCGAGCTCCTTCCTTCTGCCGAATAGGATTCTGCCTCAGCCACGATGTGTTGAATTACGCCAGTTAGATCTTCAAATTTACTCACTTGAATTTTTTAAAATTTTTTGCAGGATGCGAAAAATTCCCCCAAATTGCCACGAAAAAGAGTGAAAAGTTGACCCCCAATCATGTTGCTTCAACCCAAATAGAAGCTCCATGTGATTTCAGAAAAGAAAATCACCTAGGCCGCATTCTCCAATCTTCAATGTGTGAAACTAAGTGTCGCTGAGACAAACCACAGGCAAAGCTGGCCAGGTGGAGGTCTGCCCAGGGGGTCTGGCAGGAGGTCGCCAGTGGGGCTCCTTGGGGCCCTTGGGGAACACTCAGTCCGCTAGGAGGGCCGTGCTGCTCGGATCTGCGTTTGCCACAGTTCTGACCCGGATCACGGGGAGAGGTTTTTGGCTCTTTGAAATGTAGCAAATAAACTTTTAAGTTCATCTTAAGACTACGATGAAATAGTGAAGAAGTTCCAACAAGAACCCACCCTTCATGTCCAGAAATGTCACTTACACGTCATCAGTAACGTCAACAGTGCGGTCTGGCACAGTCTGGCACGTGATGCGCTAAGAGTCAGTGGGATATGGGTGTGGACCCCTGGCTGCCTCTCAGGGAGGGGTCCAAGAGCTGGGTCTCTGGGGTTGACAGGGAAGCCGTCCTGAGCCTGGGAGGTGACTCAAACCAAGAGGAGCTGCCACCGGGTGCCAGGCGGGCCGGGCAAAAAGAAAAGGGACGTGCGGGTGTCAGGGAACTGAAGGGACGGCGAGGTGAGGACAAAAGATGTCCACGTTGTGCAGGAACCACCCTGGTTATTCCTGCCCTGGGTGCCTCAGCCCGGGTTGCGGAGAGAGACAGGGGGCATTCCTGTCCTCCTCCCGGTGCAGGAGGCATTTGGGGTCTGTACTCCAGGAGGGCGGACCTCAGAAAGAGGGGGCCTCCGTGAAACATGTGTGCAAAGTCTCGTGGAGGCCTGTGTGGCTACAAGTGTGCCCCAGTCCAGAGCACGCCTGATCTGTGTCACAATTTCCAGGCTCCAGGGCACTGTGCCTGAGCTGTGACCAAGGGCCAGAAGCCAGCCCTCCGACCACTTGACCGCTCCCCTGATGGAGGGACCGGGGCTGGCGCCCCTCCCTGACACCCAGGGCCTCTGCACAAGCTCCAGCCCCAGCCTCTCGGTGAGGTGGAGCCCAGGACCCAGGGACCCAGGGGAAGGCCCGCGGTCCCAACCTGCCTTTTACCCACTTGGGGTAGGGCAGGCTTTCAAATAACTGGTTTTATTGGGGTGCAATTCACATGCAATAAATCGCACCCAATGGGCCTCATTTTCTGGAAATTATACCTCTGTGCATCGCAGAATCCTCATCCACAGGTGACCAGACCCCAGGTCCCTGCTGGAAGCTATGGTCTCAGGCTGGTCACCTCCTTCCGGACACCTACTGACCACCGGTCTCCTAATGGGGCCTGAGCGCAGGCTGGGCTCTCCGGGACCTCTGCTCGTAGTGTGAGGGCCTGTGTTCAGCATGAATGCCCCAGCAGACGTGGGGCTGGTGAGGGAGGCGGTGGTGGGGAGAGTCCTGACAGGGGCTCCTGGGAGGGAGGGGCGTTCTGGAAGCGGCTGCTCAGGACAAGCCACACAGAAACCTGAGTGCCTCGCATCCCGCAAACATCTCCTCCCAGCAGCCCGCCTCCCGTGTGGCCTGGCAGCGGGGCACAGAGAAAGCGCATCCTCTCTCGGGGAATCGGCAGGGGATGGTGTGTCCGGCTGGCTGGCACTGTGCCTTTGTCGAGCAGAACCAGTGACTTAAAAGGAGCACATGTTTCAGTGTCTCCCTGTGGTCCTCACAGGGAGGTGAGTCCGCCTCCACGAGGCCCATCCTGCCTCCTCTTGAGGTGATGGACGGGGCTGGGATCGTGCTTGCTCGCCAGGCGAACCACGGAGCCCCCCACTCACCTTTCAGCCTGGCAGCTGCAGCTCTGCTCCCCGGGTGGGGTGCCAGCCTCCTCCGGCCGCCAGAACAAAGTCCCACAGACGTGGTGGCTTGTAGCAGCTGAAAGTTAGTCTGGGCTGATTAGGAATCTGCTTCCCTTCGCTTAGGAGGCGCACGGCGGGGGACGGTGGGGGGCCTACAGCCTCCAGGGGCGGCAGGGGACCTGCATGGCTGCTTCTCGGGTTCCAAGTAAGAGGAAGTGGAGAGCCCCCTACCCCTGCCGTGGCCACCACCAGGCAGTGAAGAGAGGTCCTTGGCGGCAGAACTGGGGGCAGAGCCAGCAGGCTCTGCTGAGCGATTGTCACTGGCTTCATGGACTTGAACACCCGATAGCGCCTCTGAGCTTCTGGGGACGGTGAGCCCATCGCCGGCGGGCACCTGCGTCACCCGCCCTTGGTGCTCGGCTTTCCCCACCATGCCTGGCCCAAGAGGCGCCCGTGGGGTATCTGCTGGGTCCGCTGTGGCCTCCACGACCAGCACAGGGGGTGTTCGGGGGAGAGGGCGCTGTGCCACATCGCTGCCGCGCTCATGACTCACCCCCATCCCGCGATGCGGAGCCCTCCCTGTGCTTCGTAGCAGAACTAAGGGACATGGTCCGTGGAAAACTCTCGGCCGGTCACACTCTGTTCTCAGCTGTTTCCAATTTTCCTCTCAGTATTTTATACGTACGTTTCAGCTCTTTTAAAGTAAAGAAAATAATTTGAGGAGTGGTCTTTAAACATTTTGATCACTCGCCCATTGGGAAAAAGCATCTGAGGAAATTCCCTTAAAAATATGTAATCTATTTAATTAAAACTATGCACATGATTAACTGCACTAAAATAGTAAAGATTAAATTGACTACAAAACATCCATGAAAATGAGAAAGATGAGATACAATGAAATAAACAATATTTTGAAATCTTCACTCATTATTACAAAATGTTTGGCCCTACATTTCACATTCTAAATAATTTAAAATTAATAATTTTAATAGCACAGGGAGGCTGGTGTGAATGAACATCCTTCGTGACTTCTAACACCGTGGTCTGGCCCACTCGCTGTGAGCCCGGGACTGCACGGCTCTCGTCCACAACGGGCTTGCTTCCACACGTGGCTGTCACAGCTACAAAGAACACCTCAGAAAACTATGTAAATTCGCAGATTCGAACACAGAAGGGCACCTTCAGCTGCGTGTGCAGAATCGTGGCCCGTCAGCTGCACACAGGCATTTGTTGACACCCCATCCTGGCTGGAACCCATCCCTGGTCCCGCACACCCGCTAGGGAGGGTCGCACTAGTGTGTCTTTAATAAATGGGTTCAAAACGCACTGAAACATTTTATTTGGAAGACTCTTTTCTTAACAGACTGCAACACTTCGTTTCTACCTTGTAGAAAAGAGCCAATAGGACCCTTGCTGCAGGTGACAAATTGAACAGGTTTTGGCACCAAAGTCACATGTCATGAAATCAAGTCTTGGGTTTCAGAGCACATCACCTGTTTCTTATACAGGCAGGGCTTTTGTCCCTGGTTACTGACAATTTCGCATTTCCCTGGAAGGGACAGGTCCCACGAGTTCTTCTGCTCTGTTAAACATGCAGGCTAGCCCTGCGCTCGCAGGCCTGAGAAGGGCATCGTGATCCTCAGCCTCCTGTGTCTTGGATGTGGCCCGTGAGCAGCTTGCGGGAGCAGCCCAGGGTCCGCCCCATCCGGGGGCCTCCTGGGGCTGTGCGCGGCTGGTCGTGGGGCTGTGCGTGCGTGTGCAGGTGTGTGTGCACCCGTGTGAGGTGTGCGTGCATCACACTGCGTTGTACGGATGTGGCACACTCGGGTCCACAACTTTTAAGCCCTCATGTAGTTTGGGACGGCCGGTTAGTTAAAAGGAAGCCTCCTGTGTAAACCACAGCAGTGGGCACAGGTCACCTGAAATGCAGCCCTCTGGGACCTGAGGGCTCCCCTCCAACCTCTCTGGCCCTACCCTGCCTCTCCCTGTGGAACCGGACCCCACAGCCAGGGTGTTGTTTCCACTCGGATCCCAAGGCCGCCCTTGTAGCCCACACCCTGGGGCTCTGGGCCCTACAATTCCTTGCCGGCCTTCCTGGGAGAGCTCCTAAGGCCCGGAGGGGGGCGCCCCAAGGCAGAGCGAGGCACCGGCGTGTGTCCCAGACGGGGGGGGAGGGGCTGTTTTCCAAATGTGGTGAACAGGGCTTGGCTGAGAGGGCTGGGTCGCCCACCTGCGGGGGGACAGTGCTGGGGAGGGGAGGAAGGGAGTTGGGGGGCTCAAGGCTGCCGTGGCCCCCCTGACAGCCGGGGGAAGGCCTGCTGGAGGCATTCCCCCTGTGCCCAGAGAGACAAAGGGGCAGGGACGCTCACCTGCTACGCCACTTTGTGCAACATAAAGGAGGTTCCCCTGTGGTGGGCAGAGCCTGCAGGGTGCTGCTCGCTGTGGTCCCGGCCTGGGAAGAGCGTGGACAGCACACAGCGTCCCGTGACCCAGGGCAAGGACGGCCCACCTGTCTCCGTCTCCTTGGGGGTGAGTGGCCTGGTGCCACCACGGGGGCGGGTCACGTGTCCTCCTGGTGTCGAGTTAAGAGTTGGTCCTGCACCCCGGATCATTCTAGGGGTGTCCCACGGTGCCCACGCCTCATGTGGGGGCCTGAAGCTCCCTCCCTTTGTTCCCCCTGACCTTTAGTGTCACCAGTGAGTCACGGACTGCTGTTTTACGCCTGGCTGCTGACACTCAGCTGCTCGCTGCTTCCCGCCCCACTGTGTCCACAGGTCCTGCTTCCTCCCATCCCTTCCTCCCAGGGCTCCAGGGACTGGGACGTGCTCCTGCCTGCTGGTCTAGAGCCACTCAGACACCGATGGAGTGAATGCCCCGCGTGTGTTGTTCTCTCTCAACAGGGCTCTCTGTCTGCACAGCGACTGTGTGGTCTCCTGCTCACAGACATGGGCGGTCACTGGCGCTGCCCCTGGACGTGTACACTTCCCCGTCCTGACTTCTCCACGGCTCCTCTTGGTGGGGATTCTGTGGTTTGGTTTTGCTCGAGTCTCAGACTGGTGCTTCCACAATTTTTCATCCTCGGTTGTTTCTGTCATGGGCTGGATCGTGTCCCCAAATCCAGAGCGGAAGCTCTGACCCCCAGCAACTGAGAAGGTGGCAGTATTTGGAGACAGTGTCTTTAACCAAGATGTGAGGAAGGCAGAACAAGGTCATGGAGTGGCCTGTTCAGATAGGACTGGTGTCCTCATAACAAGAGATGAGGGGACACACACACAGAGGGATGCCCTCGTGAGGACATGGCGAAAGACGGCCGTTCACACGCCCCAGAGAGGAGCCAGCCCTGACTACACCTGGACCTTAGACATCCAGCCTCTGGACGGGGAGACATCGATGTCTGTCGTTGAAGCCTCCTGCCTGTGGTGCTTTGTTATGGCAGCCTTAGCAGACTCATCCATGGTCCGTTCCCGGAAGTTCTCAGTCATTATCTTGGAGCGTCGCCTCTGTCTCAACGCCTCTCCTCAACGCCTACGGCGGATCATCTTATCCAGTTTTTCATATCTTTTGATGGCACAGAATTTCAACCCTTTTTAATCTTTATGTGCTGTTTTCTGGATGATATTTCTTTCTCTATGTTCTGGCGCATTGAATCCTATTCCTGCACGGTCTCATCAATTTTTAACCCTTTCCTCGAGTTTGTAATTTCTGTGAATGTTTTCATTTCTGATGGTTCTAAATTACTTGCTTCTTTACAAGTGTTGCTCATTCTGTGTTTATGTTTCCTTTGAGCTGACTGCATGTCTACGTTCTCAGGTATCCTTGGTTCACAGATGCAAGTCCCGTGGTCTCCTGCTCAGATGACTCTTCTGGTCGACTCATCTTCTGGCTTGGAGACATGCCCTTCCTGGAAGGCATGCATGATTTTTCCTTCCTTGGCACCCGGGATTCTAATGACGTGACACAATTTTTATTCTAATTCCTTATCTTGAGACCCACACCCCAAGTACAGGTGGAAATTCATACCTCGCATGGCCACGAGTCACATGCTCAGAGTTTCTGTTTCTTTCGTGAGCCTTTTCAGGTTGACCTCCGGGAAGATGGAAAACTAACACTTCCTTGCTAATTTCTTGGAGCAGCAGGGAGAATTTCTCTGGTCTTGCTTCATGGATGAGGGGCCCTTCAAGCTTCCACCGGATACGGGAGTCTGTGATCCCTTGACCCTACCCCTTATCTGA
>NW_027529040.1:0-578 GCF_008692635.1 Crocuta crocuta | reverse complement strand
AGAAGGAGCCTGCACTCTTGTGGGTCTGATGCACACAGTCTCAGTAGTATCGATGGGAATGCCCCCTTCTTATTACAAATTGCAAACTACAGTGCAAAGAGGGCCAATGACTTGTCATGTGATATCCAAATGGCAGCTCTGGGACTTCAGTGCAGTTTGTTTAGGCTCTTGTTTACTCTAGCCTCACTTTCTCCAATGCCATCTGCTCTCAGTCTTGTCCCAATATCAAGTAGCATTAGTTGAAAATCCCAAATTCTTGCAAACCTAACCTCTGGACTCCATGTCAAAGGCAGAGTTGCCTGCCCTACTAAGGGTTGTTCCATCAGCCTGATCNGAGAAATTCCTCTTTTTTTTTTTTTAATGTATGTTTATTTTTGAGAGAGAGAGACAGAGCATGAGCAGGGGAGGGGCAGAGAGAGGGAGGTGCAGAATCTGAAGCAGGCTCCAGGCTCTGAGCTGTCAGCACAGAGCCCAATGCAGGGCTCAAACCCACAGACCATGACATCATGACCTGAGCTGAAATCAGACACTTGACCAACTGAGCCACCCAGGCTCCCCAGGCAAATAGATTTTAAAAT
>NW_027529039.1:0-561 GCF_008692635.1 Crocuta crocuta | reverse complement strand
TACAGGGTCTATCCATCAGGAAGAACTAACAATTTAAATGTCTACGCACCAAATATGGGAGCACCTAAATACTTAACACAATTAATCACAAACAGAAACAATCTTATAGATAAGAATGTGCTAATAGTAAGGGGCTTTAATACTCCACTTACAGCAATGGATAGATCAACCAGAGAGAAAATCACTAAAGAAACCATAGACTTGAATGACACATTGGACCAGATGNAGATGGATCTGACAGATATATTTAGAACTCTACATCCTGAGGCCAAGGAATTCACTTTCGTCTCAAGTGCACATGTCATATTCTCCAAGATACATCACATACTGGGACATAAAGCCGCCCTCAAGAAATATAAAATAATTGAGTTCATACCATGCACACTCTCAGATCATAATGCTTTGAAACTTGAAATCAATCATAGGAAGCAGTCTGGAAAACCTCCAAAAACATGGAGGTTAAAGAACACCCTACTAAAGAATGTTTGGGCCAATCAGGCAATTAGAGAAGTAATGAAAAAATATATGGAATCAAATGAAAATGAAAATACAACAATCCAA
>NW_027529038.1:0-535 GCF_008692635.1 Crocuta crocuta | reverse complement strand
TGGGAATCAGAGTGATGCTGGCTTCATAAAATGAATCTGGAAGTTGTCCTTCAATTTTTATTTTTTGGAATACCTTGAGAAGAATTGGTATTAATTCCGTTTACCTGCCTGGTAGAACACCCCTGGGAGGTCATCATATCCAGGGTTCTTATTTGTTGGGAGATTTTTGATAACTGATTCCATTTCTTTACCTGTTATGGGTCTGTTCAGATTTTCNTTTTCTATTTCTTACCGTGTGAATTTTGGTAGTGAGTGTGTGTTTAGAAATTTGTCCATTTCTTCTAAGTTGTCTAATTTGTTGGCATATAATTTTTCATAGTATTCCCTGATAATTGCTTGTATTTCTGAGAGCTTGGTTGTAGTCAGTCCATTATCATTCATGATTTTGTCTATTTGGGTGCTCTGTCTTTTCTTTTTGAGAAGCCTGGCTAGAGGTTTGTCAATTTTGTTTTATTTTCAAAGAACCAACTCTTGGTTTCATTGATCAGTCCAGTTGTTTCTTTGGTCTCTATGTTGTTTATTTCTGCTCTGATTT
>NW_027529037.1:0-537 GCF_008692635.1 Crocuta crocuta | reverse complement strand
CTCTCCTAGAAATAAATAAAAATTAAAAAAAATTAAAAAAAAGAAATATAAAAGAATTCAGATCATACCAGGCACCCTTTCAGATCAAAATGCTATGAAACTTGAAATCAATCACAGGAAGAAGTCTGGAAAACCTCCAAAAACATGGAGGTTAAAGAACACTCTACTAAAGAACGANGAACGAACGGGCCAATCAGGCAATTAGAGAAGAACTTAAAAAATATATGGAAACGAATGAAAATGAAAATAATCCAAACTCTTTGGGATGTGGAAAAGGCAGTCCTAAGAGGAAAATACATCGCACTCTAGGCCTATATCAAGAAATTAGAAATTAGAAAAAGCACAAATACAAAATCTAACAGCACACATAAAGGAACTAGAAGCAGAGCAGCAAGAAAAACCCAAACCCAGCATAAGAAGAAAAATAATAAAGATCAGGGCAGAAATAAACAATATAGAATTCCCCCCCCCCCAAAAAGAACCTCACAGTTTAACAGATCAATGAAACCAAGAGTTGTTTTGAAAAAATAAACAAAA
>NW_027529036.1:0-803 GCF_008692635.1 Crocuta crocuta | reverse complement strand
CCACATAGGGGGACCCAGAAGGTAAAGGAGGAATGAAGTGCTGAGTTGGTAAAACCACTGACCCAGGAAGCCACAGCCAACAGGTGGCAGAAACGAGGGTTCATGACCACAGCGTAATGCAGGGGTCTACAGACAGCTGCATAACGGTCATAGGACATGACCACCAGGAGGACACACTCTGTGGTTCCCAGTGCAAGGGCAAAGTAAAGTTGAGTCATGCAACCAGCATAAGAGATGGTCTTTCCCGGGCCCCAGAGGTTGACCAGCNGATGGAGCTGGTAGTGTAGCAGAGATCCAGAAAAGAGAGGTTGGAGAGGAAGAAGTACATGGGAGTGTGGAGATGGGTGTCCAGGTACGACAAGACAATGATAAAGAGGTTGCCTATCAATGTCATCAAGTAGAACATCAAGATAAGTACAAAGAGAACTACTTCCAGATGTGGCCAATTAGAAAAACCCAGGAGAACAAAGTAGCCTTCAGAACTTACATTTTTCCCCATTGTCATTTTTTCCAGTACCTGGAGAAAGAATCATAAACTCAAAGGCTGCCCACTCATCATCAAATACCCGGAGAAAACCTATACCATTTCCAAATATGCTCTTGTTACAGTAACATATTTAAAGTTTTATTTTTATGTTTTATTCAGATAGTTTTATTATATGTTTCATTCAGATATTTTTCCTGTTGTGTTTACAATCAATAACTTCTCAAGTGAATGGGATTTTTAAAAAATAAATCCCTGAGTTAGTAATGGATACATAAAAATTAAAGATTAAGTTACATATCCAGGAAGAAAATTTTCA
>NW_027529035.1:0-4098 GCF_008692635.1 Crocuta crocuta | reverse complement strand
AAATACATAAAAGGGTCAAAAAGGAGAAAAGAAAAGGAAAAAGGAGAAAACTGATGGACACAGAACGGTTTAAAGCATATAACCGTNCCCTTCTTGAACCAAGCGCTGCACCTTGCTTTTTTGGGCGTGTAAACTCCCCGTACCAGGGGCGCAGACAAAGTTTTTGTACTCTTCAACTCAGGCCAGTCCCAATCTCCAAATCCCAGTCCATGCGCCCCACTGAAATTGCCTTAGACACAGCTTCCCAGGCACCCCCCTCGGGCAATTCCAGGCCCCCTGCCGAGCTCTGGGGGCGGAGTCAGAATCGCTGCTTCCTTCTCTGGGTCGGGCTGGGGAGCATCGCTGGGGCCTGCCTGCCGGGTGCATGGAGCCCGCTGGAGTGAGGAAAACCGGGTCCCTCTATGGCTCGTCACCCGAAACACGAACTCACAGGCAAATTTCTCAGTTTTTAGCTCTTTGCCTTCCCTCTAGAGCTCCAGCCAGCCTGGAGCGAGGACACCCGGTGTCCGCGTGCAGCTCTTCCAGGGTCCCAAGCCCACCGGGAGGACAATGGCGTTAGGCGCGCTGCTACTCTAGAAGTCCAGCCCGCCAGGAGCCCGCACAAAGATGGAGTCTGTGCGCTCAGCCCCTCCGGGACCAGTTGGCACGAGGGGATCTGGCATGCAGGTATTTGGCAAGTACGGTCTTTGTATGCTCCAAGCGGAGGTTTTTCTGTTTTGGACTCTCTCTTTTCCCCCTCTCTCTCCCCATTGAGGGGGATCGCCTCCAACCCTGGAGTCTCCAATCCCGGCCCGATTTTATCTTCCCCGGTTTGCACTCACATTAGAAGGCTTCTCAGTGGATTCTGCGTCCTTTTTCTCCCAGTCTCTCATGTTTTGTAAGGTTTCCAATGGCTTCAGATCTTTCCCGTGTGATATATGGGCGTGAGTGCAAGTACGGAGCTCCTTAATTCTCCGCCATCTTGCCTGAAAGATCACATATGGCCTTTTTTATGTTGAGGTACCTTTCTTCTAAAAACAATTTGTTAAAAAATTTTATTATAAAAGGATTTTTAATTTTTCAAATGTTTTTTCTGCATCTATTGAGATATTAATATGATTTTTATCTTTCATTCTATTAATGTATATCACATTTATTGATAGGATTGATAGGTGTATGTTGAACCATATTTGTATCCCAAAGATCAATCCTACTTCCTCAGGAATCCTACAATTCTTTTAATGTGATTATTAATTTAGTTTGCTAGTACTTTGTTGAGAATTTTTCCATTTATATTAATCAAGGATTTTGGTATACAGTTTATTTATTTATTTAATTATTTATTTATTTTGAAAGAGAGAAACAGAGCAAACAGGGGAAAGACAGAGATAGAGGGAGAGAGAGAATCCTAAACAGGGTCCACAATGCCAATGCAGCGCCTGAAGCAGGACTCAACCCACGAACCGTGAGATCATGAACGAACAGAAACCAAGATTCAGAAGCTTAACCAACTGAGCCACCCAGGAGGCCCTCTTTACTTTTAATGTCCTTATCTAAGTGTGATATCAGAGTGATTATGGCTTTGTAAAATTTGTTCAAAAATCTACCTCTCCTCTTCAACTTTTTGGAAGATTTTGAGAAGGATTGGCAATAATTATTTCTTAAGTATTTCATAGAATTCACCTGTTAAATCATTTGGCTTTGGTCTTTTTCTTTGTTGAGAGGCTTTGGATTACTGTTTCAATATCCTTAATTGTTATTGGTCTGTTCAAATGTTCTATTTCTTCCTGATATAGTCTTCCTTTGTGTTATGTACCCAAGAATAATCCATTCCTTTTAGGTTATCCAATTTGTTGGCATACAATTCTTGATAGTAGTCTCTTATGATACTTTGTGTATCTCTGGTATCAATTGCAATGTTTTCTCTCTTTTTTAAAAATAGTTTTTTGCCAAGTTGGTTTCCATATAACACCCAGTGTTCATCCCAACAAGTGCCCTCCTCCATGGCCATCACCCCCCTTCCTCTCTCCACCACCCGCATCAGACCTCAGTTTGTTCTCAGCATTCAAGAGTCTCTCAGGTTTGCCTCCCTCCCTCTGCCCCACTAATTTCCCCCCTTTCATCTCCCCCACAGTCCTCCGTTAAGTTCTTCCCATACGTGAAAATATATGGTAGCTGTCCTTCTCTGCCTGACTTATTTCGCTCACGATAACACCCTCAAGTTCTATCCATGTTGCCATATATGGCCAGAATTCATTCTTTCTCATTGCCACGTAGTATTCCATTGGATAGATAAACACAATCTTCTTGATCCATTCTTCAGTTGATGGACACTTAGGTTCTTTCCATGTTTTGGCTATTGTTGAGAGTACTGCTATGAACATTGGGGTACATGTGCTCCTATGCATCAGCACTCCTGTANTGCATCAGCATTTCTGTATCCCTTGGGTAAATTCCTAGCAGTGCTATTGCTGGGTCATACGGGAGTTCTATTGTTAGTTTGTTGAGGAACCTCCACACTGTTTTCCAGAGGGGCTGTACCAGTTTACATTCCCACCAACAGTGTAGGTGGGTGCCCGTTTCTCCACATCCAAGCCAGCATCTAGAGTCCTCTGATTTGCTCATTTTAACCTCTCTGACCAGTGTGAGGTGGTATCTCAGTGTGGTTTTGATTTGTATTTCTGTGATGAGCAGGGATGCTGAGCATCGTTTCATGTGTCTGTTGGCCATCTGGATGTCCTCTTTGGAGAAGTGTCTGTTCATATCTTCTCCCCATTTCATCACTGGATTGTTTGTTTTTCGGGTGTGGAGTTTGGTGAGTTGCTTATAGATTTTGGAAACCAGCCCTTTATTTGAGATGTCATTTGCAAATATCTTTTCCCATTCCGTCGGTTGCCTATTAGTTTTATGGATTGTTGCCCTTGCCCTGCAGGAGCTTTAAATCTTGATGATGTCCCAATAGTTTATGTTTGCTCTTGATTTCCTTGCCTTTAGGGATGTGTCAAGTAAGACATTGCTGCGGTTGAGGTCAAGGAGGTTGTTTCCTGCTTTGTTATCTAGGGTTTTGATGGTTTCCCGTCTCACATCAAGTCCTTTATCCATGTAGAGTTTATTTTGTGTATGGTGTGAGAAAATGATCTAGTTTCATTCTTCTGCATGTTGCTGTCACTTCTTCCAGCACCATTTGTTAAAGAGGCTGTCTTTTCCATTGGATACTCTTTCTTGCTTTGTCCAAGATTAGTTGGCTGTACATTTGTGGGTCCAATTCTGAGTTCTCAATTCTATTCCAGTGGCCTACGTGTCTGTTTTTGTGTCAATACCACACTGTCTTGATGACAGCTTTGTAGTTGAGGCTAAAGTCTGGGATGGTGATGACTCCCGTTTTGGTTTTATTCCGTAATATTGCTTTGGCTATTCGGGGTCATTTGTGGTCCCATACAAATTTTAGGATAGTCTGTTCTAGTTTTGAGAAGAATGCTGGTGCAATTTTGATTGGGATTGTATTGAATGTGTAGATTGTTTTGGGTAATAATGACATTTTAACTATATTTATTCTTCCAATCCATGAGCATGGAATATTTTTCCATTTCTTTGTTTCTTCAATTTCCTTCATAAGCTTTCTATAGTTTTCATCATACAGACCTCTTACATCCTTGGTTAGGTTTATAACTAGGTATTTTATGGTTTTTGGTGTAATTGTGAATGGGATCAGTTTCTTGATTTCTCTTTCTGTTGCTTCGTTTTTGGTGTATAAAAATGCAACCGATTTCTGTACATTGATTTTGTATCCTGAAACTTTGCTGAATTCATGGATCAGCTCTAGTAGGATTTTGNATCAGTTCTAGTAGGCTTCTGGTGGAGTCTGTCTGGTTTTCTATGTTGAGGATCATGTCGTCTGCGAAAAGTGAAAGTTTGACTTCTTCTTTGCCAATTCTGATGCCTTTGATTTCCTTTTGTTGTCTGATGGCTGATGCTAGGACTTCTAGCACTATGTTAAACGGTGAGAATGGACATACCTATCGTGTTCTTGATCTCAGGGGGAAAGCTCTCAGTTCTTCCCAGTTGACGATGATTTTAGCTGAGAGCTTCTCATAGATGGCTTTTATGATGTTTAAGTAA
>NW_027529034.1:0-550 GCF_008692635.1 Crocuta crocuta | reverse complement strand
TCAGGCCCGCCAGGACGGGAAACACGAGGTAGCCCACGCTGGCTGTTGAGCAAGTCAGCCCAGGAAGACTGGGATAGAGACAAGAATCAGAAGAAGTCCTCATGCACCCATAGGAAACCTCTGGAGGTGTAGGGAAGTTTTGTAGGCTACTTTTTTGTTGTTGTTGTTTAATATAATTTATTGTCAAATTCGTTTACATGCAACACCCAGTGCTCATCCCAACAAGTGCCCTCCGCGGTGCCCATCACCCATTTTACCTCTCCCTCNACCCCTCCATTCACCCTCTGTTCTCTGTATTGAGGATTCTCTTGTGGTTTGCCTCCCTCCCTCTCTGTTTGAAACTATTTTTCCCCTTCTCCTCCGCTATGATCTTCTGTTAATTTTCCCAAGATCCACGTGTGAGTGAAAACATAGGATATCTGTGTTTCTCTGACTGACATATTTCACTCAGCATAATACCTTCCAGTTCCATCCATGTGGCTACAAGTGGCATGATTTCATTCTGTTCTTACTGGAAAAGAGTGTGTATTCTGCTGCTTTAGGATGACAA
>NW_027529033.1:0-487 GCF_008692635.1 Crocuta crocuta | reverse complement strand
CTCTCCCTCTATTCTGAATGACAGGCTTGCTGGATAGAGGATTCTAGGCTACATATTTTTTCTGTTCATCACATTGAAGCTCTCCTGCCATTCCGTTCTTGCCTGCCAAGTTTCAGTAGATAGGTCTGTNTGTCACCACTCTGATAGGTTTCTCTTTCTATGTTAGGGCCCTTTTCTCCCTAGCTACTTTCAAAATTCTCTCTTTGTCCTTATATTTTGCCATTTTCACTGTGATATGTTGTGCAGAAGATTGATTCAAATTACGTCTGAGGGGAATTCTCTGTGCCTCTTGAATTTCAACATCTGCTTCCCTCCCTAGATAGGGGAAGTTCTCTGCTATAATTTGTTCCAGGGCTCCTTCAGCACATTTTCCTCTCTCTTTCTCTTCTGGGATTCCTATGATACGGATATTTTTCTGTTTGATTGTATCGCTGAACTCTCAAACTCTTCTTTCATGGGCCTGGATCAGCTTCTCTCTTCTCGCTTT
>NW_027529032.1:0-653 GCF_008692635.1 Crocuta crocuta | reverse complement strand
GCGGAAGCCCAACGCGGCTCTGGAGCTCGCACAACGTGGGAACCCAACGTGGGGCTCAACCTCGCACACCCCAGGAGCCCAACGCAGAGATTCAACACGCACACCCAACTATCCCGAAATGGGGCTCAAATTCGCACCCAGAAGGAGCTGGGCCCAGAGCTCTAACTCGCACACCCTGGGAGCCTGATGTGGGGCTCAAACTCGCCACCGGCAGGAGTTTGCACGCCTGGGGAGACCAATGANTGAACGCACAGGCCCGGAATGTCCAACGCAGGGCTCGAACTCGCACACTGAATTAGTCCTACGTGGGGCTCGAACTTGCACAATCGGGGAGCCCAACACGGGGCTCGAACTCTCAGATGGTAGGAGCCAGAGGCAGGGCTCAAACTCACACACCCCGGGAGACCGACTAGGGGCTCAAATACCTATAATGGGAGAGCAAACCACGGGGCTCGATCTCACACACCCCATGAGCCCGATGTGGGGCCCCTGCTCTCCCACTGCAAAAGCCAGATGTGGGGCTCGAACTTGGACACCCTGCAACCTGACACGGGTCTCAAACTCACAAAACTCGTGAGCCTGATTTGGGGCTAGAGCTCGCACACTGAGGGAGCCCGTCTCAGGACTTGAACTGGCACACCCCGGGAGCCCAG
>NW_027529031.1:0-1225 GCF_008692635.1 Crocuta crocuta | reverse complement strand
TTTTATGTGCTGTTGGATTCGATTTGCAAGTATCTTGTTGAGGTTCTTGCATCTGTATTCATTAAGGATATTGGCCTGCAGTTCTCTTTTTTTGTTGGGTCTTTGTCTGGCTTGGGAATCAAAGTGATGCTGGCTTCATCAAATGAGTCTGAAAGTTCTCCTTCGATTTCTATTTTTTGGAATAGCTTGAAAGAATGGGTATTAATTTCGTTTTTAAATGTCTGGTAGAATTCCCCAGGGAACCCATCAGGTCCAGGGCTCTTATTTGTTGGGAGATTTTTGATAACTATTTGATTTCTTCGCTCATTATAGGTCTGTTCAGATTTTCTATTCCTTCCTGTGTGAATTTTGGTAGTGAGTGTGTGTTTAGGAATTTTTCCATTTCTTCTAAGTTGTCCAATTTGTTGGTATATAATTTTTCATAGTATTCCCTGATAATTGCTTGTATTTCTGAGGGGTTGGTTGTAATAAGTCCATTTTCATTCATAATTTTGTCTATTTGGGTGCNATTCATGATTTTGTCTATTTAGGTGCTCTCTCTTTTCTTTTTGAGAAGCCTGGCTAGAGGTTTGTCAAGTTTGTTTATTTCTTCAAAAAAACCAACTCTTGGTTTCATTGATCTGTTCAACTGTTTCTTTGGTTTCTTTATTGTGTATTTCTGCCCTGATTTTTATTATTTTTCTTCTCCTACTGGGTTTGGGGTGCTCTTGTTGCCTCCCTCTAGTTCCTTTAGGCAAGCTGGTAGATTTTGCACTTGCACCTTTTCTAATTTCTTGAAATAGGCCTGGAGTGCAATGTACTTTCCTCTTAGGACTGCCTTTGCCACATCCCATGGAGTTTGGATTGTTGTATTTTCCTTTTCATTTGNTTCCATATATTTTTATATTTCTTCTCTAATTGCCTGATTGGCCCATTCATTCTTTAGAAGGGTGTTCTTTAACCTCCATGTTTTTGGAGGTTTTCCAGACTTCTTCCTGTGATTGATTTCGAGTTTCATAGCATTGTGAGCTGAAAGTGTGCATGGTATAATCTCAATTCCTTTATATTTATCGAGGGCTGCTTTATGTCCCAGTATGTCGTCTATCTTGGAGAATGTGCCATGCGCACTTGAGAAGAAAGTGAATTCCGTAGCCTCAGGATGTAGAGTTTTAAATATATCCGTCAAATTCATCTGGTCAAATGTGTCATTCAAGTCCATTGTGTCTTTATTGATTTTCTGCCTAGT
>NW_027529030.1:0-553 GCF_008692635.1 Crocuta crocuta | reverse complement strand
GGCAAACCATGAGAGACTCTTGAATGCTGACAAAACCTGAGGACTTATGGATGTGGGGGGGAGGGAGGGATGGGCATGGAGGGGGACACATGGGTTGCGCACTGAGTGTTATGTGTTAACTAATTTGACAATAAACTATTTGTAAAAATTTAAAAAAAAATCTCTTAAATACAGAGAACAAACTGAGGGTTGATGGAGGGGTGTGGGCGAGGGGAAAATAGGTAATGGGCANTAAATACAGAGAACAAACAGGATTGATGAGGGATGGAGAAGAGGGGACAGTGGATGATGGGCATTGAGGGGGCAATTGTTGGGATGAGCACTGGGTGTTGTATGTTAACCAATTTGACAATAAATTATTTTTTAAAAAAGTGCTAAAAAAAATCCAATCAAAGCCTTCTGGTGCCTTCCTCAAGACTCCTCTGGAGTTCCAAGGTTAACCCGTGCCATGTGGAAAATCTTCTGTCTCTGGTAAGGGAATTGATTGTAGGAAGCAGAGTAAGATGGTAGAGGAAGGCATGGACTTTTTTTGTTTTTCATTTTTTGTTTTTTC
>NW_027529029.1:504-2707 GCF_008692635.1 Crocuta crocuta | reverse complement strand
GGACTCCTTCAGTGCCTTTCCCTCTCTCTTCCTCTTCTGGAATTCATATGATATGGATATTGTTCCGTTTGATTGTATTTCTCAGCTCTCAAACTCTTCTTCCGTGTTCCTGGATCAGTTTATCTCTCTTTTTCTCAGCTTCCTCTTTTTCTATAATTGTGTCTTCTAATTCACCTATTCTCCTCTCTGCCTCTTCAATCCATTCATTGGATACCTCCATTTTATTATGCATCTCATTTAGAGCATTTCTTAATTCATCACAACTATTTTTAAACTCCATAGTCTTTGTAGCAATAGCTTTCTGATGTCTTCCATGACTTTTTCAAACCCAGCGATTAATTTTATGACTATTGTTCTCAATTCCTGTTCAGTTATGTTGCTTATATCTGTTGTGAGCAGTTCTTTAGCTGTCATTTCTTCCTGGAATTTCTTTAGAGGAGAGCTCTTCCGTTTCGTCATTTTGTCTAGCTTTCTGTTAGTTAGTTTTAAAAGCTTGTTATGCACTCTGCACCTTCGAGTACTGCTGTATTAAAGAAGGCTCTTTGATTTTCCAGGGCCTGTCCATTCAAGAAGTGTTCTTTGAATGGTGTCTCTTGGTCTCTCTTGTTGAGATTTTGGTTATTTTATTTCCCTACCCGTAGTGGCATTTGAGACTCTCCACCATGTGTACTTTGGCCTGTTTCTTGAAGTATCCCTGGAAAAGGAAACAGACAGACAAACACACAGGGAACAAAGGCACACAAATGCACAGACAAATTCAAGAAGCATGGAAACTGAAAGGGAGAAAGAAAAAGAAAAGAAAGAAGGGAAAAAAGAAAGAAAAAGAGGAAGGAGGAAAAACAAATAATAAAAAGAAAAAGAAAGGAGAAAAGAATAAAACTCAAAAGACAAAAGACAGTCTAAAAGCATAAAACCAGAATTCCCAGCTACAAATAAAGAACCAGGAGTATGCAGTGCTTATGAGAAAGCATATATGAAGAGAGAAATGACAGGGTGGAGAGGAACCAAAGTTGGAAGAGAAATGACCAGGCAGAGAGACTAAGAGGCTTAATTCAGAGAGAGAAAGAGAAGAATATGGTAAGAGGTGAGGAAAAATAAATGAAGATAATGTTACTCAGAGAAACTATATAGTCTTATAACTCCAGAGACAGAGAGTAAGGTTCCAGTGGAGGTGTAGTATANTCTCTGGAGGGGATGGGCGTGGTTTGGTGTAGGCGGGTCTTAGCCTCCACTGTGTGCCCAGGCAGCTCCCTGAGGTCCTGCCTTGGTGGTTGTTGGGAGAAAAATGGCAGCGACCCAGTCCCCTCTCGAACCAAGCGTTGCAACTCACTCTTTTGGGTCCGATCTCCTTGCGCCATGGGCGAAGCCAAGGTGGGTTGTGCTCTATGTCCCAAGCCTGGCCTTGTTTTCAGATCTTAGTCCCCGCGCCCCACTGATACTGCCAGAAATATAAACCCGCAGGCCGAGTCCCTCTGAGCAGTTTCAAGCTTCTTGCCTCCCCACTGGGAATCAAGCCAAGCCAGAAGAGTGGCAGAGCGGCTTCAGGCACGCTGCTTCCCTTCCATGTTGAACTGGTGAGCAGAGGAGCGGTTTCTCCCAGCGTGTCCTGCTCAAGGTTAGTTGCACAGCTGGAAACCAGATCCCTCTGTGTCCCGAGCCGAGGTTTTTCTCTTCTCCAGGGACAGGGACAGTTCCTTGAGCAGTTTCAGCCTCTCTTTCTTTTCCCTTGGACTCACCTTGGTTCCCCGCAAAGGGGGCTCACTTCCCTCACTCCGTGTCTCCAGGTCCCTGTCCGTTTTTTATCTTTCCCAGTTCGTACTCACGCTATAAGGTTTCCTCAGCAGACTCTGTCTCCTTTTCCTCCCAAACTCCTGGATTCTGTAAGAGTTCCTATGACTTCAGGCCTTATCCGTTTGAGAGATGGGGGTGAGTGAAATGTACGAAGCTTCCTACTTCCACCATCTTGCCTTCCAGAATTTTTTTTTCAAGATTACTTGGAGTCTTTTGTAATTCCATACAAATATTAGGATTACTTGTTCTAATTGTGTGAAAAATGCCATTGGTATTTTGATGAAGATTTAGCTTTGGGTACTATAGTGATATTAATAACATTGGTTTTTCCTATCCATGAGCGTGGAATTTCTTTCCAATTGTTTCATCTTCAATTTCCTTCTTTTTTAAAGGTTTTATTTAAACTGCATTT
>NW_027529029.1:0-294 GCF_008692635.1 Crocuta crocuta | reverse complement strand
CCCATTGCTCAATTGCTTTGTTTCTTAAATTCCACATATTTGTGAAATCATATGGTTTTTGTTGTTACTCTGACTGACTTATTTCACTTAACATAATACTCTCTAGTGTCATCTACGTTGTTGGCAAATGTCAAGACTTAATTCTTTTTTATGGCTGAGTAATACTTTATTATACATTTACATATATATATACATGTTCTTTTTTGTTTATTTTGTTTATTTTTTTAATTTTTTATTATTATTTTTTCCTTTTTTAAAAACAGTTTATTGTCAAGTTGGTTTCCATATAACACC
>NW_027529028.1:0-514 GCF_008692635.1 Crocuta crocuta | reverse complement strand
TGATCTCAGGGGGGAAGCTCTCAGTTTTTCCCTGTTGAGGATGATATTAGTTGAGGGCTTCTCATAGATGGGTTTTATATTGTTTAAGTATTTCCTTCTATCTCGACTTTCTCGAGAGTCTTTATTAAGAAGGGATGCTGTATTTTGTCAAATGCTTTTTCAGTATTTATCGACAGGATCATATGGTTTTTATCTTTTCTTTTGTTGATGTGATGTGTCCCAGTGATTGATTTTCGAATACTGNTGAACCAGCCCTGTAACCCAGGAATGAATCCCACTTGAGCTTGGTGGATGATTCTTTTTATGTGCTGTTGGATTTGATTTGCAAGAATCTTGTTGAGGATTTTTGCATCTGTATTCATAAAGGATATTGGCCTGCAGTTCTCTTTTTTTGCTGGATCTCTGTCTGGCTTGGGAATCAGAGTGATGCTGGCTTCATGAGATGGGTCTGGAGGTTTTCCTTCAAGTCCTGTTTTTTGGAATAGCTTGAGAAGAATTGGGATTAATTCTGTTT
>NW_027529027.1:0-529 GCF_008692635.1 Crocuta crocuta | reverse complement strand
TGGAAGAAATGGACAAATTCCTAAACACACACACACTACCAAAACATAAATGAGAAGAGATAGAAAACATGAACAGACCCATAACTAGTGAAGAAATTGAATCAGTTATCAATAACCNACCTCCAACAAATAAGAGCCCTGGGCCAGATGGCTTCCCTGGGGAATTGTGCCAGACATTTAAATGAATTAATCCTCTTCTCAAACTATTCCAAAAAATAGAAATGGAAGGAAAACTTCTGGACTCATTCTACGAAGCCAGCTTCACTTTGATTACCAAACCAGACAGAGACCAAGCACAAAAAGAAAACTACAGGCCAATATCCCTGATGAATATGGATGCAAAAATCCTCAAAAAGATACTAGCAAATTGAATTCAACAGCATATAAGAAGAATTATTCACCATGATCAAGTGGGATTCATTCATGGGTTACAGGGCTGGTTCAATATTCACAAATGAATGTGATACATCACATTAACAAAAGTTAAAAACCATATGATTCTATCAATAGATGCAGAAAAAGCATTTGA
>NW_027529026.1:282-585 GCF_008692635.1 Crocuta crocuta | reverse complement strand
TAAAGTCTGGGATGGTGATACCTCCTGGTTTGGTTTTATTCTTCAGTATTACTTTGGGTATTCAGGGTCTTCTGTGGTTCCACACAGATTTTAGGATAGTTTGTTCTAGTTTTGAGAAGTATGCTGGTGCAATTTTGATTGGAATTGCATTGAATGTGTAGATTGCTTTGGGTAGAAATGACATTTTAACTACATTTGTTCTTCCGATCCATGAGCATGGAATGTTTTTCCATTTCTTTGTGTCTTCTTCAATTTCCTTCATAAGTTTTCTATAGTTTTCATCATATAGATCTCTTGTATCCT
>NW_027529026.1:0-219 GCF_008692635.1 Crocuta crocuta | reverse complement strand
GTGAATGGGATCAGTTTCTTGATTTCTCTTTCTGTTGCTTCATTGTTGGTGTATAAAAATGCAACCGATTTCTGTACGTTGATTTTGTACCCTGCAACTTGGCTGAATTCTTGGATCAGTTCTAGTAGGCTTCTCGTGGAGTCTGTCTGGTTTTGTATGTAGAGTATCATGTCTTCTGTGAAAAGTGAAAGTTTGACTTCCTCTTTGACAATTCTGATG
>NW_027529025.1:0-882 GCF_008692635.1 Crocuta crocuta | reverse complement strand
TCGAATTTGTATTTTTGGACATGTGATAATTTGCCCCTTGGGTGATGTTCTCCATACCCAGTGGCCACTGTGCTGCTTGTCAGTATCGATTGCTCACTCTTCTAATACCCCCGAGCTTTTAACAGGGCCCTTCCCTTCTACACTCTGTCTGTTGGTTGTTTCATCCCTGGTGCCAGCATGGAGCATGGACACGAAGTGATCTCCCACTTCTGTACCTCATGCATCATCCTGTCCCCTGAGATCCAGATTTGTCTGTGGCTTTGAAGGATGACCAGCAGGAAGCCGACACTGAACACGTCCCAAGCCCGCCTCTTCATGTGCCGTGTTCCTTTGGTCTCCACTGCAACCCAGCACCAAGTCGTCTGCAAGCGACCTTCTGAACACATCCTGTATGCATCCCCTTGTGGGCTCAACTACTGCTGCTGTGTTCATGTCCAAACAATCTCATTTCTTGCCTTCATGGCACTAACTCGGGCCTGCTCCTCTTCCTCCAACACCCGGGCTGCTTCCCGCCTTAGGACAGTGGTGATCACAGTTGTCTCTGCCTGGAAGGGTCCCTCCTGGATCCTTTTATGGTTGGTCCCTTCTAACCATCAGGTTTCTGCTCCATTATCGCCTTCTCAGAGAGGCTCTCCCTGACCACCCTGTGTAAAGTAGGGTGTTGCTGGCCTAGGACTGGGTTATTTCCTTCCTAACACTTAACCCACTACGTCTTTACTCCTTGGTTGGTTTTCTCTCACTTCTGCGATAAGGGCTAACTTAGAAGCTTGTAGAAGAGTACCAAGCATGGATTTTTGTTGTAGTTGTTTATTTTGAGAGAGAGGACCCACAAGCAGAGAGGTGCAGAGAAAGAGAGAGTGGACAGAGGATCTGAAGCCGACT
>NW_027529024.1:0-498 GCF_008692635.1 Crocuta crocuta | reverse complement strand
AGGCCCTGCCAAAGGAGACTTCAGCACAAAAGGCAGAGCTAATTGGTTTAACCCGAGCCCTCCAACTGGCGGCAAAGATACATGTTAATATATACACAGACTCTAAATACGCCTTCACCACTCTCCACGTACATGGGGCCTTATATAAGGAGAAGGGTCTAATAAATTCAGGAGGAAAGGACANAACATAAAATATGGTAAGGAGATCCTTGAACTCTTAGATGCCGTGTGGGCTCCTAAAAGTGTGGCAGTCATGCATTGCCGGGGACATCAAATGGGGGGATACCACGGCTGCACTGGGAAACCGAAAGGCTGAGTGAGAGGCAAAGCTAGCAGCTTCCAAAGGAGCCATAAAATCAGCGGCTTAACTGCTGCACTGTTCCCTAACCCACTGACAGAGTGGGACCCTAATTACTCACACCATGGAAGTACTTGGTTTAAGACTGAGAGTGACAACTACCTCCCGGGTGGATGGTGGAAATTTGAAGATGGCCGAAT
>NW_027529023.1:400-469 GCF_008692635.1 Crocuta crocuta | reverse complement strand
GAAAGAAAGAAAGGGAAAGGAAAGGAAAGGAAGGAAGGAAGGAAGGGAGGAAAGAAAGAAAGAAAAGAA
>NW_027529023.1:0-386 GCF_008692635.1 Crocuta crocuta | reverse complement strand
AAGGAAGGAAGGAAGAAAGAAAGAAAGAAAGAAAGAAAGGAAAGAAAGAAAGGAAAGAAAGAAAAAGAAAGAAGGAAAGGAAGAAAGGAAGAAAGGAAGAAAGAAAGAAAGAAAGAAAGGAAAGAAAGGAAAGAAAGAAAGAAAAGAAAAAAAAGAAAAGAAAAGAAAAAAGAAGAAAAGAGAAAAGAAAGATGGAAGGAAAAGAAAGGAAAAAGAAAGAATGGAGACATTCTAAAGAAAATTTGAAAGTTAAGCGGTGCCTGGGTGGCTCAGTCAGTTGAGCGTCCGACTTCAGCTCAGGTCATGATCACACGGTTTTTGAGTTCAAGCCCCACAGTTTATGAGTTCAAGCCCCGCGTCGGGCTCTGTGCTGACTGCCGGCTCAG
>NW_027529022.1:0-489 GCF_008692635.1 Crocuta crocuta | reverse complement strand
CCAAGCTGGGAAAAGAAGTAAACGTTGAAATACAAGAGGCTCAGAAGACCCCCCTCAGACTTAATTTGAATCGACCTTCCGCAAGGCATATTATAGTAAAAATGGCAAAATATAAGGATGNGTTGTCTACAAGAAACTCACTTTAGACTGGAAGATACCTTCAGATTAAAAGTACGGGGATGGAGAAATATACATACTGCTACTGGAAATCAAAACAAAACCAGAGTAGCGATACTTATATCAGACAAACTGGACTTTAAATTAAAGACAATAACGAGAGATGAAGAAGGACATTACATAATAGTTAGAGGGTCTATCCATCAGGAAGAAGTAACAATCATAAATGTCTATGTACCGAATATGGCAGCACCTAAATGTATAAAACAATTAATCACAAACAGAAACAGGCTCATAGATAAGAATGTGCTAATAGCAAGGGAATTCAATACTCTGCTTACAGCAATGGATACGTCAACCAGACAGAAAATC
>NW_027529021.1:1027-1226 GCF_008692635.1 Crocuta crocuta | reverse complement strand
ATGAATGGATATTTTAAACATTTGGAAAGCTGTAAGATGGAGTTGACTGAAAAGACTCGATTCCAAGTCCCCAAAATGTAGATATGTGTATATAGGTAAAAATCGAAAGAAATTATCTTCAAAGTCTTACATCTTTAAAAATTTTTTTATATGTTTGTTTATTTTTGAGAGACAGAGAGAGAGAGAGAGAGAGAGAGAG
>NW_027529021.1:552-782 GCF_008692635.1 Crocuta crocuta | reverse complement strand
GCTACAGTTTGTACATGACACTCATAAATAACTGGCAAGATACATAATACTAAAGGTAATTTAGTATTTTTAAAAACTTTGACTATTAAATAATGAACCAATTTTTGAAAAAATAAACAAAATTGATAAACCCCTAGCCAGGCTTCTCAAAAAGAAAAAAAAGAACACCTGAATAGACAAAATCATGAATAAAAATGGATTTATTACAACCAATCCCTGAGAAATACAAG
>NW_027529021.1:0-311 GCF_008692635.1 Crocuta crocuta | reverse complement strand
CCTGGGCCAGATGGCTTCCCTGAGGAATTCTACCAGACATTTAAAGCAGAGTTAATACCCATTCTTCTCAAGCTATTCCAAAAAATAGAATGCAAGGAAAACTTCCTGACTCATTCTACGAAGCCAGCATCACTTTGATTCCCAAGCCAGGCAGAGACCCAGAGAAAAAAGAAAACTACAAGAACTACAAGCCAATATTCTTGATGAATACAGATGCAAAAACCCTCAACAAGATACTAGCAAATCGATTCCAACAGCATATAAATAGAATTATCCACCATGATCAAGTGAGATTCATTCCTGGGTTACAG
>NW_027529020.1:0-537 GCF_008692635.1 Crocuta crocuta | reverse complement strand
TCTCCCAGCACCATCTGTTAAAGAGGCTGTTTTTTTCCATTGAATGTTCTTTCCTGCTTGGTCAAAGATTAGTTGGCCGTACATTTGTGGGTCCAATTCTGAGTTCTCTATTCTATTCCATTGATCTATGTGTCTGTTTTTGTGCCAATCATACTGTCTTGATGATTACAGCTGTGTAGTAGAGGCTAAAGTCTGGGATGGTGCTGCCTCCCGTTTTGGTTTTCTTCTTCAATATTACTTTGGCTATTCGGGGTCTTTTGTGGTTCCATTCAAATTTTAGGATAGTTTGTTCTAGCTTTGAGAAGAATGGTGGTGNNNNTGGTGCAATTTTGATTGGGATTGCATTGAATGTGTAGATTGCTTTGGGTAGTGATGACATTTTAACAATATTTATTCTTCTGATCCATGATCATGGAATGCTTTTCCATTTCTTTGTGTCTTCTTCAATTTCCTTCATAAGTGTTCAATAGTTTTCATCATACAAAACTCTTATATCTTTGGGGGCGCCTGGGTGGCTTAGTCGGTTAAGCGTCCGAC
>NW_027529019.1:533-768 GCF_008692635.1 Crocuta crocuta | reverse complement strand
CAGCATCTAGAGTCCTCTGATTTGCTCATTTTAACCACTCTGACATGAAGTGGTATCTTAGTGTGGTTTTGATTTGTATTTCCCTGATGAGGAGGATGCTGAGCATCGTTTCATGTGTCTGTTGGCCATCAGGATGTCCTCTTTGGAGAAGTGTCTGTTCATATCTTCTGCCCATTTCTGGATTGTTTGTTTCTCGGGTGTGGAGTTTGGTGAGTTCCTTATATTTTGGATACTA
>NW_027529019.1:0-434 GCF_008692635.1 Crocuta crocuta | reverse complement strand
AAGCTTTTAATCTTGATGAGGTCCCAATAGTTTATTTTTGCTCTTGATTCCCATGCTTTTGGGGATGTGTCAAGTAAGAAATTGCTGCGGTGGAGGTCAAGGAGGTTGTTTCCTGCTTTCTCCTCTAGGGTTTTGATGGTTTCCCGTCTCACGTTCAGGTCCTTATCCATTGAGTTTATTTTTGTGCATGGTGTGAGAAAATGATCTAGTTTCATTCTTCTGCATGTTGCTGGACAGTTCTCCCAGCACCATCTGTTAAAGAGGCTGTCTTTTTTTCCATTGGATATTCTTTCCTGTCTTGTCAAAGATTAGTTAGCTGTATACTTTTGGGTCCACTTCTGAGTTCTCAATTTTATTCCATTAGTCTATGTGTCTGCTTTTGTGCCAACACCATAGTGTCTTGATGATGACAGCTTTGTAGTAGAGGCTAAAGT
>NW_027529018.1:0-1304 GCF_008692635.1 Crocuta crocuta | reverse complement strand
TGCTGTGTTTGAGGTCAAGGAGGTTGTTTCCTGCTTTCTCCTCTACGATTTTCATGGTATCCCGACTCACATTCAGGTCCTTTATCCTTTTTACTTTATTTTTGTGTTTGGTGTTAGAAACTGATCCAGTTTCATTCTTCTCCATGTTGCTGTCCAGTTCTCCCAGCACCATCAGTTAAACAGACTGTCTTTTTTCCATTGGATACTCTTTCCTACNGGCTTTCGGGGTCTTTTGTGGTTCCATACACATTTTAGGATAGTTTGTTCTAGTTTTGAGAAGTATGCTCATGCAATTTTCCATTTCTTTGTGTCTTCTTCAATTTCCTTCATAAGTTTTCTATAGTTTTCATCATACAGACTTCTTATATCTTTGGTTAGATTTATTCCTAAGTATTTTATGGCTTTTTGTGCAGTTTTGAATGGGATCAGTTTCTTGATTTCTCTTTCTGTTGATTCATTGTTGGTGCATAAAAATGCAACTAATTTCTGTACGTTGAGTTTGTATCCTGCATCTTTGCTGATCTCATGAATCTGTTCTAGGAGGGTTCTGGTGAAGTCTGTTGGGTTTTCTATACAGAATCTCACATCGTCTCGAAAAGTGAGAATTTGACTTCTTTGCCAATTCTGATGCCTTTTATTTCCTTTTGTTGTCTGATGGCTGATGCTAGGACTTCCAGCACTCTGTGAAACAACAGTTGTGAGAGTGGCCATCCCTGTCGTGTTCCTGATCTCAGGGGTAAAGCTCTCTGTTTTTCCCCTTTGAAGATGATGTTACCTGAGGGCTTCTCATAGATGGCTTTTATGATGTTTAACTACGTTTTTTCTATCCCGACTTTCTTGAGAGTCTTTAATAAGAAGGGATGCTGTATTTTGTCAAATGCTTTTTCTGCATCTAATGACAGGATGATATGTTTTTTATCTTTTCTTCAGTTGATGTGATGTCTCACATTGATTGATTTGTGAATATTGAACCAGCCCTGTAGCCCAGGAATGAATCCCACTTGATCTTGCTGGATAATTCTTTTTATGTGCTGTTGGATTCGATTTGCAAGTATCTTGTTGAGGATTTTTGCATTTGTATTCATCAAGGATATTGGCCTGTAGTTCTCTTTATTTGCTGGGTCTGTGTTTGGCTTGGGAATCCATGTGAATTTGGCTTCGTTGAATGATTCCGGAAGTTTTCCTTCCATTTCTATGTTTTAGAGTAGCTTGAGAAGAATGGGTATTAATTCTGTTTTAAATGTCTGCTAGAACTCCCATGGGAAGCCATCAGGTCCAGGGCTTTTATTTTTTGGGAGATTTTT
>NW_027529017.1:25377-26264 GCF_008692635.1 Crocuta crocuta | reverse complement strand
TTTTCTCCCAATCTCTCAGGTTTTGTAAGGTTTCTAATGGCTTCACATATTTTCCGTGTGGTGTATGGGCGCGAGTGCAAGTACGGAGCTCCTTACTTCTCAGACATCTTGCCCCCTCTATAATTTCTCAATGACAAGTGTCAAGGAATGCATGACAACGGGCTGCTTCCCAAGCTCACACTCTTTACCTCTATATTTGACTGCTTCCCAAGAGCAGACAAAACATTTCTGGTGATGCGGAGGTACCCGTGTTCCAGGAAAGCCAGCAAATCTCTCACCCCCAGCGTTGCAGGCACCCCTTGTCCTCAGACATACTGAAATAAATTTCTTGGCCCAAGGCAGAGTCATTCGTGCCCCGTGTGTCTGCTTAAAGTTATTGGCATGTAAGGATTTATGATCACCAATTCTGTTGATTGTTTTCTGGCTCTTTTGTAGACTCCCATTTCTTTGCTAACAAGCATAACATAAAAACATAATCCTATGTTTTTTCTTGGATTTTGTGTCTTTTTGTATCATTTTGCTTTGACAGATTTATCCTATTCTTTTGTGTAATTACTACAGTTTTCTTCCTTTGTGTATAACAGGAGGCTCACATAAAATATCTCAAAATTATCTTAAAACATCCTATGTTGTGTTGTATGTAAGCAATGAACCACGGGAATTTATCCCAAATACCAGGAGCACACTTTACACACTGTATGTTAGCCAGTTTGACAATAAATTATATTAAAGAAAGAAAAGAGCTAAAATAAGTGCTAAAAGAGAATATTTATAGCAAATGCACTATTATCCATAACAAAAAGCAGTATAAAAACAGATTCACAGCCCAATTTTAATGATTCATTTAACGTATTACACATTGTCAAGAGAGTTTGAAAAACATGTCC
>NW_027529017.1:24984-25293 GCF_008692635.1 Crocuta crocuta | reverse complement strand
GTATTGTAGTTATAGTTCATTTTACTATACTGATTTTTAACTTTAGCCTAAAGTTGTAAGTAAATTGAGCACCACTATTACCATATTAAAAATATAACTTTGTCTATAAATTTACAATACCAGTGAGTTTTATGCTACTTTTTAATATTTTTATGATGTTAATTAGCATCATCTTACTTCCACTCAAAAAGCTTCTTATAGAATTTCTTGGAAGGCAGGTATGTTGGTGACAATCTCCCTCAGTTTTTGTTTGTTTAGGAAAAGCTTAATATTTCATGTTTTTATGAAGGGAACATTTGCTGTGTTTAA
>NW_027529017.1:13351-24969 GCF_008692635.1 Crocuta crocuta | reverse complement strand
CTTTTATGTTTTAATGAAGGGCAGCTTTGCTGGGTTTAGATTTCCTGGGTGACAGTTTTATTTTAATGTTTTGTGTATATCACCCCATTTTCTTTTGGCCTGAAAAGTTTCTGTTGAGAAATCACCTAGAGTCTTATGGTGGGTCCATTGTGTGTAACTTGTCTTTTCTCTTTTGCTTTCAATATTCTTTGTCATTTGGGGGAAGCAATTTAATTATATGTATTGGTGTAGCTTTATTCCATTTTAACTTATTTCAGATTCCTTGGGCCTTCTGGTACTTTATGTCTATTTCTCTCTGTAGGTTTGGGATGTCTTCAACTGTTACTGCTTTAAATATATTTTCTTTCTCTTTCTCTTCTTTTTCTGTAGTTTCCATAATGTGGATATTGTTTATTTTTATTGTGTTCTCTAATTCCCATAGACTTTCTTTACTATTTTTCATACTTTGTTTTGTTTTGTTTTTTTATTCCTCTTAGTGGCTAATTTCAAATGTCCCACCTCTGGGTCAGTGATTCTTTCTTCTGCATCATCAAATCTACTTTTGAAACTGTATTAAATTCTTCATTCTTTGTATTTTTCAGGTCTAGGGTTTCTGTTCCCCCCCCCATGGCTGTTATTTATTTGTTAAACTTCTCATTTTGTTCAATCATTGTTTTCTGAATATTATTTAATTGTCTGACTGTGGGTTCTTATAGCCCACTACACATATTTAGGTGAATTATTCTGAATTTTTTTTGTCTGAAACTTGTTGGAAGTGTATTTATTACCTTTGGTGGTTTCATGTTTACCATGTTTTTATGCTCATTTATTCCTTACATTGTTTTCTGAGCATTTCTGTAAGTGATATGAACAGACACTTCTCCAAAGAGGACATCCAGATGGCCAACAGACACATGAAACGATGCTCAGCATCCCTCCTCATCAGTGAAATACAAATCAAAACCACACTGAGATACCACCTCACACCAGTCAGAGTGGCTAAAATGAGCAAATCAGAGAACTCTAGATGCTGGCGAGGATGTGGAGAAACGGGCACCCTCCTACACTGTTGGTGGGAATGCAAACTGGTGCAGCCCCTCTGGAAAACAGTGTGGAGGTTCCTCAGGAAACTAACAATAGAACTCCCTTATGACCCAGCAATAGCACTGCTAGGAATTTACCCAAGGGATACAGAAATGCTGAGGCATAGGAGCACATGTACCCCAATGTTCATAGCAGCACTCTCAACAATAGCTAAAACATGGAAAGAGCCTAAGTGTCCATCAACAGATGAATGGATCAAGAAGATGTGGTTTATCTATACGATGGAATACTACATGGCAATGAGAAAGAATGAAATCTGGCCATGTGTAGCAACATGGATGGACCTTGAGGGTGTTATGCTGAGCGAAATAAGTCAGGCAGAGAAGGACAGATATCATATGTTTGCACGTATAGAAGGATTAGGAGGAACTTAACAGAGGACCATTGGGGAAAAGATGTGGAGAATTAGTGGGGGAGAGGGAGAGAGGCAAACCATGAGAGTCTCCTGAATGCTGAGAACAAACTGAGCACTGATGGGTGTGAGGAGATAGGGGGGAGATGTGCATGGAGGAGGGCACTTGTGGGGATGAGCACTGGGTGTTGTTTGGAAACCAACTTGACAATAAACTATATGTAAAAAAAAATCAACATTTATTGGCCAATTAATGTTAGAAATCATGAATTCAATGGATTAAACTATGGTCTTTTTAACAGAAAAAAAAACTGCAAGTGAAGGATAAAATCAACAAAACTAAAAGGCAACTACAGGATGGGAAGAGATGTTTCAAATGATATATATGATAACGGGTTAGTATCCAGGATGTATAAAGAACTTATACAACTCAACACCTAAAAACCAATTAATCCAAAGAAAAATTTGGAATTAGACATGAAGATATATTTTTTCAAAGAAGACATCCAGATGGCCAACAAATTCATGAAAAAATGCTCAACACTTTCAACATCAGGGAAATGCATTTCAAAATCACAATTAGATACCACCTACACCTCTCAGAATGGCTAAAATCAAAAACTCAAGAAACAAACTTAGTGAGTGGAGAAAAAGAAACCATTGTGTACAATNTCCTTCTGTGACTCCCTCTCTCTCTGACACTCCCCTGCTCACGCTGTCTCTCTCTCTCTCTCTCTCCTAGAAATAAATAAAACATTTAAAAAAATTGAGAAATGGATCTATCCTATGATCTAGTCATCACACTACTGGGTATATACACAAGAAATATGAAACCAGTAATTCAAAGGGATATATACACCCCTATGCTTATTGCAGCGTCATTTAAAATAGCCAAACTATGGAAGCAGAACAAGTGTCCTTAAGTAGATAAATGGATAAAGAAAATGTAGTGTATATTTATATACACATATAATGAAATATTATTCAGGCATAAAAAAAAGAATGAAATCTTGCTATTTACAACTACATGACTGGCTCTAGAGAGTATAATGCCAAGCAAAGTAAGCTAGGCGGGGAAAGACAAATACCAATGAATTTCACTCATATGTAGAATGTAAGAAACAAAGCAAGTGAATAAAGGAAAAGAAAAAGAAACAAACCAAAAAATAAAAAAACAGACTCTTAACTATAGAGAACTAACTGATGATTAAAAGAGGGCAGGTTGGTGGGAGGATGGATAAAATAGGTGAAGGAGATTAGGAGTGCACTTGCCTTGATGAGCACTGAGTAATATATGGAACTGTTGGATCGCTATATTGTACACCTGCAACTAATATAGCACTGTATGTTACCTATGCTGGAATTAAAATTTTTTAAACAAAAAATAAATAAAAATACTATCCTACAAAAATAAATAAATGGTATAAATGAGAGAAGCAGTCTCCCAACTGGAAGTACCTTTAGAAAGGACGATCTAGTTAAACCTCTTTGCTGTACAAGTAAAATCGTAAACCCAGAGAGGGAAAGAGTATTCTCCTCATGGCTACATAGTCAAGTAAAACAGAGCTTATCTTTTACACTAGGAGTTCAAAATACTCAAAAATACTCTGGTATGGTATGACAAGACAAAGATCCACAAGAGTTTTGAGTTCAGATTTAAGGAACAGGTAGGATTTTTGTCCCTAACATCTTATTATTAGAAATTTTAAACATACAGCCAAGGTCAGCAACATAATTGATGAAGTTAGGGCAAAAGGAAAATATGGGATTTATCATTTAAAAATTAGGAAATGTAGGGGCACCTGGGTTGCTCAGTCGATTAAGCGTCCAACTTCGGCTCAGGTCATGGTCTCATGACCATTTGTGATTTCGAGTCCCGCGCCAGGCTCTGTGCTGACAGCTCGAAGCTTGGAGCCAGCTTTGAATTCTGTGTCTCCCTCTCTCTCTGCCCCCATCCCCGCTTGTCCTCTGTCTCTCTCTCTCTCTCTCTCTCTCCTTCAAAAGTAAATAAAAATTGGGGCGCCTGGGTGGCTTAGTCGGTTAAGCGTCCGACTTTCGCTTAGGTCATGATCTCGCGGTTCGTGGGTTCGAGCCCCGCTTCGGGCTCTGTGCTGACTTCCAGCTCAGAGCCTGGAGCCTGTTTCAGTCTGTGACTCCCTCTCCCTCTGACCCTCCCCTGCTCACGCTGTCTCTCTCTCTCCTAGAAATAAATAAAACATTTAAAAAAAAACACAAAAGTAAACAAAAATTAAAAAATCTTTAAATAAATTAAAAAAAATAAAAATTAGGAAATGTCTGTTAAGTTGCCAAAATACAATCCATTTTTCATTTTTCTGTTCCTGTGGGTATGCTCTCTCAGTCGTTAGGATTTTCTCTCAAATTGTCGTGGCTATTTCTATTTATTATTTTATGTTGTTCTAAATAAAGATTAATAAAAATGTAAATTGTTAGAGTGAATTTTACTATTTATCTTTATATTATGCAATATCAGTTTTAAATGCAAATATAAGAGCATCTAACTCATATGTAAGATCACCAAATTACACAATTCATATTTCATAGCTCTCACATGCATATGTATTTTGTTCATAGCATAACAGTGAAATGCACAAAACTAATTCAAATCTGTTTTATCTCATTTTTTTATATGCACACATTCTACCAACATTCTCTGCCCTTGGTTTGCATATGAGTAAGAAAAGAGTAAGAAGAAAGACAACTCTGACTTGCCTTATCTTTCTCTTTACTTCAATATCATTACATGAAGCAACAGTGGTTGGCTAATACACAGAAGTTGTGAGAGTAAAAAGTATAATAGGCATCCGAGATCATTTCTTGGAATACCATCACCTTCTTTTCACATTCAAAGCAAGCTCTGGTTTGAATAGAAGGCATAGACTCTTGGAGTTGTCAATGCTCCCTCTAATTCAGTTATACATGTAACATGTTTGCTACACATGGCCAGATTTCATTCTTTCTTATTGCCATGTAGTATTCCATGGTATAGGTAAACCACATCTTCTTGATCCATTCGTCTGTTGATGGACGCTTAGGCTCTTTCCATGTTTTGGCTATTGTGGAGAGTGCTGCTATGAACATTGGGGTACATGTGCTCCTATGTATCAGCATTCCTGTATCCCTTGGGGAAATTCCTAGCAGTGCTATTGCTGGTTCATAGGGGTGTTCTATTGTTAATTTTTTGAGGAACCTCCACCCTGTTTTCCAGAGAGCCTACATCAGTTTACATTCCCACCAACAGTGTAGGAGGGTGCCCGTTTCTCCACATCCTCGTCAGCATCTAAGGTCCTCTGATTTGCTCATTTTAGCCACTCTGACTGGCGTGAGGTGGTTTCTCAGTGTGGTTTTGATGTGTATTTCCCTGATCAGGAGGGATGCTGAGGATCGTTTCATGTGTCTGTTGGCCATCTGGATGTCCTCTTTCGAGAAATGTCTGTTCATATCTTCTGCCCATTTCTTCACAGGATTGTTTGACTTGCGGGTGTGGAGTTTGGTGATTACCTTATAGATTTTGGATATTAGCCCTTTATCTGATATGCCATTTGCAACTATCTTTTCCCATTCCGTCAGTTGCATATTAGTTTTATGGATTGTTTCCTTTGCGGTGCAGAAGCTTTTAATCCTGATGAGGTCACAATAGTTCATTTTTGGTCTTGACTCCCTTGCCTTTGGGGATGTTTCAAGTAAGAAATTGCTGCGGTGGAAGTCAAGAGGTTTGCTTCCTGCTTTCTCCTCTAGGGTTTGGATGGTTTCCTGTCTCACGTTCAGGTGCTTTATCCATTTTGAGTTTATTTTTGTGTATGGTGTGAGAAAGTGATCTAGTTTCATTCTTCTGCATGTCCAGTTCTCCCAGCACCAACTGTTAAAGAGGCTGTCTTTTTTCCATTGGATACTCTTTCCTGCTTTGTCAACTGTTGTTTAACATAGTGCTGGAAGTCCTAGCATCAGCAATCAGACAACAAAACGAAATAAAAGTCATCAGAATTGGCTAAGAAGAAGTAAAAATTTCACTTTTCGCAGACGACATGATACTCTACATAGAAAACCCGACAGTCTCCACCAGAAGCCTACCAGACCTGATCCATGAATTCAGTAAAGTTGTAGGGTACAAAATCAATGTACAGAAAGCGGTTGCGTTTTTATATACCAAAAATGAAGCAACAGAAAGAGATCAAGAATCTGGTCCCATTCACAATTGCACCAAAAAAAAAAAACATAAAATACCTAGGAATAAACATAATGAAAGATGTAAAAGGTCTGTACGATGAAAACTATAGAAAACCTATGAAGGAAGTTGAAGAAGACACGAAGAAATGGAAAAGCATTCCATGCTAATGGATTGAAAAAATAAATAATGTTTAAAATGTCATTACTACCCAAAGAAATCTACAAATTAGCAGCATTCTTCTCAAAACTAGAACAGGCGCACCTGGGTGGCTCAGTCGGTTAAGTGTCTGACTTCGGCTCAGGTCATGATCTCACGGTTCGTGGGTTCGAGCCCCGCATCGGGCTCTGTGCTGACAGCTAGCTCAGAGCCTGGAGCCTGCTTCCGATTCTGTGTCTCCCTCTCTCTCTGACCCTCCCCTGCTCACGCTGCCAGTCTATTTCTCAGACATAAATAAAATATTTAAAAAAAAAACTAGAACAAACCATCCTAAAATTTGTATGGAACAACAAAAGACCCCAAATAGCCAAAGTAATATTGAAAAAGAGAACCAAAACTGGAGGCATCACAATCTCAGACTTTAGCCTATACTACAAAGCTGTATTCTGCCGATTTTTAAACTGGGTTATTTGTTTTTTAGGTGTCGAGTTTGATAAGTTCTTTGTTTTTTTCTTTTTTCTTTTTTTCTTTTTCNGACACAAAGAAATGGAAAACCATTCCATGCTCATGGATTGGAAGAATAAAAAAAAAAAAGAACTAACCTACAGCCAGCAATTGCTCTACTAGGTATTTGCCCAAAATATTTTTAAAACTACTAATTTGAAGGGATACATTCATCCCAATAGTTTTAGTAGCAGTATCAACAATAACNNNAATAAATATTATTATAAAGAAATAAATAATAAATACAGAATGAAATATTATTCAGCCATCAAAAATAAAGAAATCTTTCCATTTGCATTGACGTGGATGGATATAGTATATTATGCTAAGTGAAATAGGTCAGTCAGAGAAAGACAAATACCATATGATTTCATTCACATGTGGAATTTAATAAACAAAACAGATAAACATAGGGGAAGGGGAGAAATTGAGAAAGGGAAGCAAACCATAAGAGACTCTTAACTACAGAGAGAGAACTGAGAATTGCTGGATGGAAGGTGGACAGAGAATGGCGTAAGTGGGTGACGGGTGTTGAGGAGGACATTTGTGATGAGCACAGGGTGTTATATGTAAGTGATGAATCACTAAATTCTACTCTTGAAACCAAGATTACACTATCAAGTAACTAGCTAGAATTTAAATAGAAATTTAAAAAATATTTTAAAATATTTTCAAATTAATCACACACATAAATATAAAACATGAAACTATAAAAATTTTAGAAGAGAGCAAAAGAGAAAATATCCAGCCTCTTGGTTTTGGTGAAAAGTTCTTAGATATGACACTAAAGCATGAGCAACAAAAACTTTAATAAGCTCTACTTCATCAAAAGAAAAAAACTTTCACCCTATGAAAGATCCTGTTAAGAAAATGAAAAGAAAAGCCACACACTGGAGACAATATTTGCAAACCACATACCCAACAAAGGATTTGTATCTAGAATAAATAACTTTCAATCTGAACAGGAAAATATACACCAAAAATTTTTAATTAGAACATCGATAAAAAAACATGAAGAGTTACTTGATCACCATCACTGTCCACTAAGTAAATGTAAATTAAAACCACAGTGAGATGTCACCTCACACCTGTCAGAATGGATAAAATTAAAAACATGACAACACCAAATGTTGGTGAAGATATCGATAAACTGCATCTCTCATACATTATTTTAAACAAAATGGTGTATCTGCTCTGGAAAATATTTTGGCAGCTTCTTAAAAAACTAAAAATGCTATTGTCATACAGCAATCACACTTCTGAGTATTTACTCTGGAGGTAAGTAAACCTATGTTTACATGAAAACCTATACATGAATGTTCATAGCAGCTTTGTTTGTAATAGTCATCAACCCAAGTATTCTTAAATGAGTTCAGGTAAGCAAACTATGGTATGCCCAATCCTATGGAATACTATTTAGCAGTAAAAAGGAACAAACTATTAACACATGCAATAACTTTTATGGACCTCAATATGCTGAGTGGAAAAAAACTCAGAATGTCACATACCGTATGATTCTATTTGCTTAACATTCTTAAAGTGACAAAATTATAGTGATGATGAAGACATCAGTGGTATCAGATATTAGGGATGAGGGAGGGTGTAAGTATAAAGGGGTAGTACTAGAAAATTTCTTTGTGCTGGTAGAACAATTCTTTTTCCTAATTGTGGTATTTCTTAACAAATTTATAAATATGATAAAATGTCGTAGCACTTGTTATGCACTGAATTATGCTCCTTCAAATCTTATATTGAAGTCCTAACCCTCAGTACGACAGAATGTAACTGTTTGTAAATAGGATGTTTAAAGAGAAGATTAAGATAAAATGAGACCTTTAAGGTGTATCCCACTCCAATCTGATTGATATTTTTATAAGAAGATGAGATTAGGACACACTGAGTAATACTAGGGGCACATGTGCACAGAGGGATGGCCCCATGAACAGCCAGCAAGAGGGTAGCTATCTGCAAGCCAATGAAAGAGACCCTATACTTAAATCAACCCTGCCAATACCTTTATTTTATATGGACAGCCTCCTGAACTGTGAGAAATAAATTGTTGTTTAAGCCACCTGGTCTGTGGTATTTTCATTATGGCCACCCTAGCAAACTAATACAGCACCATATACCAAAAATAAAATTAATGCATATAAAAACTGGTGAAACAAAATGTTATATTAGCCTGATTGGGCTGTCATAACAAAATACCACACAACAATATTTTATCTTAAACAATAGAAATTTATTTCCTCAAAGTTCTGGAGGCTAGAAGTCCAAGATCAAGGTGTCAGGATTAATTTCTTCTGGACATCTTCCTGGTTTGTATATGGACACCCTCTCCATGTATCCTCATGTGGATTTTCCTCTGCATGCACGTGGAAAGAGATCTCTGGTGTTTCTTCCTCTTTTTATAAGGACACCGGTTCTAACAGATCAGGGTCCCACCCCTATGACCTCATTTAACCTTCATTAACTTCCTAAAACCCCTATCTCTAATATAATCACATTGAGGATTAGGGCTTCAACATAGGAATTGTAGTTGGGGGGACAGAATTCAGTCCATAACAAAGGTATAAAATTTAGTTTATAGTCTTTTACCAATATCGATTTTCTGGTTTTGAAAATGTACTGTGGTGATATAACATGACATTATTGGGAGAAGCTGGGTGAAGAATATACTAGAATTCTCTCTACTATATTTGTAACACTTTATGAGTCTAAAATTATTTCAAATTGAAAGGGTTTAAAACAACATATTTAAAAAGCAGTATTCTATGAAGTCCTGTAGTGTACAGTTCTTGTCTTGACTTTTTCCATACCACACGGGAACCAAGACAAGTTAGATCCTGGCTTCACAACTTACTGGCTCTGCAACCTTCCCCAAATAATCTAAGTTTTTTGAGCCTCTGTGTCTGCATTTTTAATAAGCAAAGCATGCATGGCAGAGCACTGCCCAGGGCATCAAGAGGATGCCTGGATCTTTGCCCATATTTTTTCTTCCATTAATTTCTTGGTAGCTTTTATAAATATTTCTTCCTATCTTTTAGTAAAATGTGGATGATCTTTAACCTACCCTCCCTCACAAAGCTGCAGTAGGGATCTAAGTTGGGAACATCAGGCTTCTGGCTCATTGATACTGTCGACTTGTTTTTAGCATTTTCTTTACCAAGTAGCAAAAATGGAAGACAAGTGGGGGGGGGTTAGGCAACAAGTAGAAAGGAAGAGGGAAAAAGCTGCCAGATAATTTTTGATAAATGAAGAAAGTGTGAGGTGAAGTAAGCATTTGACAAGAATGTTCATTAAGAAGATTAATCACCATTTCAGTGTTCCAGTCCAAAGTGATTGTGTTTACTTGTCTGGCTAGGTCTGATTTCAGAATTAAAGAAACCACCTTTCTAATTAAGACAGGATGTGGTTGGAGGTGGAGGGACAGACAAGGGTTCTTTTAAGGTTGGCCAGTAATAGAGGACAGATGGAAATGACTGGAATGCCCTTAAATAAAGCAAAAAACAACTGAGAGAAAAACTATTAAAAGAAAGTACATAAACAGTTTGACCACAAACCACCATGTTCTGACTTGCTGATAGGAGTGTAAAACTAACTTTTCAGCTTGGTTTTAAGTGCTAAACAGTAAGCACTAAAGTGACAAGGAAGACCAGTCAACGGGCACAGTCACTCCCAATATTCAGAATCTTTTTAGGCTTCCCACTACCTACCAGGAAAAGTTCAAACCACTCTGTGTTGAATGTGAGGTCCTCAGTAAGCTGGCCCAAACCTGCCTTCCAACTTTCTCTATGACTGTGTCCCAGATCCATGAAATGAGATTAATGTATTGATGGCCCCTTCAAAAACAGCATTGGACTAGCATTCAGGAGACTTAGATTCAAATTCCCACATTACTATTAACTGGCTATGTAACCTTGAAAAGAATATCACTTAAACTTTCTGAGCCTTAGTTTCTTCGTCTGTCAAGTAAGGGTAATAATCCCCACACCAATGACATCATGGGGTTTTTGTGAGGAGTGCAACAGATACAAAAGCACCTAGGAAATCCCAACAGGTTTGAAGCACTAGGTCTGTCAGCCAGGACTGTAGCATTTTCATCCTTAGGGGTCTTCAGTCACACATCTTACCTTCTTAATAAAGAATCCATTCATTCATGGGCTTTAGCGCACACACATGTGCGCATGCACAAACACACACACACACACACACACAAATCAGTATGGAACCAATCATTGCATCATTTAAGTATATCTGAATTTTCACCAAAGATGTGCCACAGAAACCTTTGGAAACTCTTGGTGAGAATGTAAATTGGTGCAACCACTATGTGAAATACTATGGAGGTACCTCAAAATATTAAAATAGAACTACCATATGATCCATCAATCTTCCTTTTGGATAGTTATCCAAAGGAGTTGAAACAGTATCTTGAAAAGATGTCTTCACTCCCATGTTTATTGCAGCATTAGTCACAATAGCATAAACCAGGAAGCAACATAAGTGTTCATCAGTGGACAAATTGATAAAGAAAATATAGTATATACGTACAATAAAATATTATTCAGCCTTAAAAAAAGAAGAAAATCCTGCCATTTGTAACAACATGGATGAATCTGGAGGACATTATGCTATTAAATAAATCAGACACAGAAATACAAATACTATAATGACACCACTTATGTGAAGAATCTAAAATAGGCAAACTCATACAAGCAGAAAGTATAATGGTGATTGCCAGGAACTAGAGAGGGTCAAAAATGGGGAGTTATTAGTTAGAGTATAAACATTCAATTATGCAAAATGAATAAGTCCTGGTGATTCACTGTATAGTATAGTGCTTATAGTTAACAATTCTGTATTCCATACTTGAAAATTTGCTAATAAGGTAGATCTTATGTTAAGTGTTATCACAAAAGTAATAATAAATAAAGAGGGAAGAAGAAAACGTGTGGAAGTAATATGGCTTAGATTGTGGTGATGGTTTCACAGATGTATACTTATCTCCAAACCCATTAAGTTGTATGCATTAAATATATACAGTTTTCCTATCACAATAGTACCTAAATAAAGTGTTTTTAATAAAATAAATTTTTAAAAAGATTATCTATGGACATGTGTTCACATCTCTTCTGTCTCATCTCCCAGACAAAAATTCATTTCTACCATTTCTGTGTACGTATATAAAATTTTATGGATTCCAATGGCCACACTATATTTTGCCTCCCTGTCTCCCCCACTAGACTATGGGATATTCAAGGGTAGGTATTTTATCTTATTAAATTTAATATGCCCAACACACAGCACAGTAAGCTTCAAAAAGTTTTAAAGAAT
>NW_027529017.1:13069-13277 GCF_008692635.1 Crocuta crocuta | reverse complement strand
TGGCTCAATCAGTTAAGCATCTGACTCTTGATTTTGGCTCAGGTCATGATCTCATGGTTGATGGGATTGAGCCATACATCAGACTCTGTGCTGACAGCCCAGAATCTGCTTGGGATTCTCTCTTTCCCTATCTCTCTCTGCCCCTCCCCCTCTCATCATGTTCTCTCTCTCAAAATAAATAAATAAACTTTTTTAAAAATTCGTTATA
>NW_027529017.1:12386-12875 GCF_008692635.1 Crocuta crocuta | reverse complement strand
AAGAGTCTGGCTTGGGCACTGGTTCTCAATCTTGGCTGCACAGTGGAATCTCCTGGGGGAGGGGGATTTTTAAATACTGATGTCTAGGTCCCCCAGCCCAGAGATTATGATTTAATTTATCTAAGATACAACTTGGCATTTGAATTTTTAATGTTCAGCTTAAATTGTTGCTCTTATGGTAGAAACATGCATGAATCAAGTAATTGAGAGTGTAATGAGTGTTTTGAAAGAGGAAGAATACAATGGGAATTTATAACCTAGTCTCAGGAGGGTTGAATTCTTATCTTTTTTTTAATTTTTTTAATGTTTCATTTATTTCTGAGAGAGAGAGAGCGTGACCTGAAGGGGTGGGGTCAGAGAGAGAGGGAGACACAGAATCTGAAACAGGCTCTAGGCTCTGAGCTAGCTGTCAGCACAGAGCCCGATACCGGGCGGCCAAACCCACAAACCGTGAGATCATGACCTGAGCTGAAGTCGGACGCTCAACCA
>NW_027529017.1:7777-12013 GCF_008692635.1 Crocuta crocuta | reverse complement strand
GAGGGTTGAATTCTAAAGCAAGTGAAAACATCATGAATGACGTGAAAATGAAAACATTCTTAGATGAAGGAAAAACAAGAATTTCTCAGTAGCACACCTTCTCTAAAAGAATGGTTAAAGAAAGTTCTTTAAACATATAGGAAATCTTTTTTTTAATGTTTTTTTATTTATTTATAGGAGAGAGAGAGAAAGACAGCGTGAGCAGGGAAGGGTCAGAGAGAGAGGGAGTCACAGACTGAAACAGGCTCCAGACTCTGAGCTGGCAGTCAGCACAGAGCCCGACGCAGGGCTCGAACCCATGAACCGCGAGATCATGACCTAAGCGAAAGTCAGACGCTTAACCGACTAAGCAACCCAGGCGCCCCCAGATAGGAAATCATTTTTAAGAAAGAAAGCTTAGAGCATCAGGAAGGAAGAAACAATCAAGGAAACATACATTTTCTTAGGGGTTTTCAAATTTAATNTTAGAGGAAATATTTAAGATTATTATATTATAAACAAGGGAAAGTTACTCCTGAACATTTATTCCAGAGAAATGAAAACTTATATTTACATAAATACCTAATATGATTGTTTATAGCAGCTTTATTTGTAATAGCCAAAAAGAAAAAAAAACAAACAACAAAAATGCCCTGCAATGGGCAAATGGTTAAACAAGGTAAAACAAACTCTGGTGCAAACATGTCATAGAGGAGGAGGAGTTAATATGGCAGAGTAGTAGAGAGACCCTGGGCTTGTCCCATCCCTCAGACACAGCTATATCAACAAACGAATCATTTTTCAACACCTAAGAAATCCATCTGAGAATTAAGAGAACAATATGCATAATTTAAGGGAGATAATGTGGCAGGTACAAGGTGTGGAGAGGGGAATTGGGGGAGAGAAAAGTCGCAGTGTAGCAGATGGGAAAGAGCCCATTTCACAGAGAGGAGAAAGACAGAGGTGGGGAGAGAGCAGTGTATGGGGTTCACACAAGAAAAGCATTCCCCCAAAACCATTACCTGAGGAATCGTGAGGAACAGATTATGACAAGTTTTTGCAAACAATGGAGCTAAAATTCTCATCCAGGTGGGCCATGGTCCACCTGGGGAGAAGGAAGGGAGTTCTGGAGGTGAACAGTGGACAACATGGTGTGGGGTCCCCTGAGTCTCACTGGGAGAGAATGTTTCCCTTCCTGGACTGCATTTGGAAGAGGGTATATTGCCTCTCTGTGGGAAAAAAAAGGCCCAGCTGGCACCTTTGAGTGGCCATTCAAACTCCCAGGACAGAGGCACAGGCAGAGGGTGGATAAAATGGTCACAGCTTTTCGCTGTGCTTCACCATAAACCCGAGGCACCTATGTGGTCATGAAACTTCTTTTCTGGAACAGAATGGTGCCTGAGGCTTTGAAGCTCTCCTCCAGAATGAGCCCTGTGAGGCTCTCCTCCAGAGGAGGAGAATGTGTCCATGCCTTTCTGAGTCCTTTAAGATTTGGAGTTTTTAATCCCAGTCACATGCCAGAGATAAAACACAGGAAATCTGTGCTGCCAGTGTGTGGCCTGCCCTGGCACAGAGGAGATGAGGTCAGAAGTCTGATGGAAGCCTAGGACACAAGAGGGGAGATTGTTTGCTTGTCTGTGAAGGTTACTTGAACAGCGGTTGGTGCAAGATCCCCATCCTGGGGACAAGAGAGCAGGATGATGCCATCTTCCCCGTGCCGACCAGTATGGGTAGACTTCACTGAGCAACATAGTACCTCAAGTGGATGCTGAAGTCGCTAACACCAACACCCTCCCCACTGTGCCCTACAGGGACATCTTTACTAAGGCAAGTCTTACTGTGAGTGAGTACAGTAGGCCTCTCTCCAGAGAACCAACGGAGTCCCCCACCCCCACATGAACCAAATCTACTGATTCTAGAGTGCTCCAAAGTGTCAGCTTCAGTTTTGATAGAAATAAGACCGTGCTTTGCTTTGCTTTGCTTCCTTTCTTCTTTTTAAATCAGATTTATAGGTTTTTGTTCATTTGTTTGTTTTCATTTCCTTTTCTCTTTTTTTTGGATCAGCGTCCCGTTTTCCCTCTTCTTCTTTCTTGTTCTCTTTTCTTTGGAATCAGGCTTATAGTTTTTTGTTTGTTTTCGTTCTTTTTTCTTTTTCTCATTTTTCAGTTTTTTAAAAATCAGGCATATTTTAACAAACAAATCAAAGCACACCTAATTAAAGGTCAAACCAACAAGGAACTACACAGAGGACTGCCCTGGGGAAAGAGCAGCCAAATTACAACAGCAGAGTGCACACAGAATACACCAGAAACAATTCCTGAAGCTCCGGATCCTGGATAGTGTAAACCCCTTCTTAATATATCATTACTCTCAGAAGTAAGAAGCATAACAACCTTTTATAGCACGCAAAAGACAGAAACCTAGGCAAAAATACAAAATGTAGGAATTCTCCCCCAAATAAAGATTAAGAAGAAGTCACAGCCAGGGATTTGGTCAAAAGAGATATAAGTGACATATCTGAACAAATATTTAGAACCACAGTCATAAGAGTATGAGATGAGCTTGAAAAAAGCATAAAAGACACAAGAGAAACCCTTCCCACAGAGATTAAAAAAAACTAAGAACTACCCAGACCAAACTACAAATTTCTATGATTGAGATGCAAAACCAAGTGGGTGTTATAACAATGAGGATGGAGGAATCAGAGGATTGAATAGGTGATATAGAAGATACAATTATGGAAAATAATGAAGCTTAAAAGAAGAGAGAAAGAAAATTGTTAAACCATGAATATGGACTTAGGAAATTCAGTAATTCCATAAAACACAATAATATCCATAGCATAGGAGTCCCAGAAGAAGAAGAGCAGGGAAAAGGGACAGAAGTTTATTCGAAAATATTATATCTGAGAACTTTCCTGAGCTGGGGTAGAAAACAGACACTCAAGCCCAAGAGGCACAGAGAACTACTCTCGAAATCAACAAAAACAGGTTAACACCAAACAGACCAGAGTAAAACTTGCAAAGTACAAAGATAAAGAGAAAATTCTGAATGCAGCTAGGGACAAAATGTCCTTAAACTACAAGTGTAGACACATAAGGTTAAGAGCAGAACTGTCCACAGAAATTTGGCAGGCTATAAGGGAATGGCATGAAATATTCAATGTAATAAATGGGAAAAATATCCAGCCAAGAATACTTTATCCAGCAAGGCTGTAATTCAGAGTAGGAGATATAATCAGTTTCCAAGTCACGCAAAAACTAAAGGAGTTCATGAACACCAAACCAGCTCTGCAAGAATTATTAAAGAGGGCCCTTTGAGTGGGGTCAAGAAAGACAAGAAAGGAACAGAGACAATCTGCAGGAAAAGCAACTTTACAGTAATACAATGGCACTAAATTCATACCTATAAATAATTTCTATGAATGTAAATGTACTAATTGGCCCAATCAAAATACATAGGGTAACAGAATGGATATAAAAAAAGACCCATCTATAAACTTCTTCCAAGAGACTCATTTTAGACCCAAGACACCTCCAAATTGAAAGTGAGAGGTGGGGGGGGAGGAGGGATGGGCATGGAGGAGGACACTTGTGGGGATGAGCACTGGGTGTTATGTGGAAACTAATTTGACAATAAACTATTTGTAAAAAAAAAAAGTGAGAGGTTGGAAAACCATTTATCATGCTATTGTACAACAAAAGAAAGCTGGAAGAGCCATACATATGTCAGACAAACTACATTTTAAACCAAAGACTTTAACAGGAAATGAAGAAGGGCACTATATCACAATAAAGGGGTCTATCCAACAAGAAGATCTAAGAACTGTAAATATTTATGTCCTGAACTAAGGGAAAGTCAACTATATAAATCAATTAATAAAAAAACTTAAAGAAACTCATTGATAATGGTACAATAATAATAGGACTTTAATACTCCACTTATGGCAATGGACAGATCATCCAAGCAGAGGATCAACAAAGAAACAATGGCTTTGAATGACACATTGGACCAGACGGTCTTAACACCTATCTTCAGACATTTCATCCTAAAGGAGCAGAATACACACTCTTTCTGCATGTACATAGAACACTCTCCAGAATAGATCATATACTAGGTCACAAATCAAGCCTTGACTAGTACTCAACAATTGACATTATATCATGCATATTTTCAGACCACAACACTATGAAAATTGAATTAAACCAAAAGGAAAAAATTGGAGAGAACACAAATAAATGGAGATTAAGAACATTC
>NW_027529017.1:0-7619 GCF_008692635.1 Crocuta crocuta | reverse complement strand
TGTTACTAAAGAATGAATGGGTCAACCAAGAAATTAAAGAAAAAATGTTTTAATGTTTTTATTTATTTTTGAGATAATAAAAATTATTATTTTTTATAATATAAAAAATAAAAAAAAATATAAAAAAAAAGTGGGGGAGGTGCAGGGACAGAGAGAGACACAGAATCCAAAGCAGGTGCCAGACTCTGAGCTGTTAGCACAGAGCCCGATGCGGAGTTTGAACTCACAGACCATGAGATCATGACTTAAGCCAAAGTTGGACACTTAACCGACTGAGCCACCCAGGTGCCCCAAAGAAAAAATTTTGAAAATACATGGAAACCAATAAAAATTAAAACATGATAGTCCAAAATCTTTGGGATGCAGCAAAGGTTGTCATAAGAGGGAAATATAGAGCAATAAAAGCCTTCCTCAAGAAGAAAGAAGAGTCTCACTCCTTGGAGCACCTGAATGACTCAGTCAGTAAAGCATCCAACTTCAGCTTAGGTCATGATCTCATGGTTTGTGAGTTCGAACCCTGCATCAGGCTCTGTTCTGACAGCTCAGAACCTGGAGCCAGCATTATATTCTATGTCTCCCTCTCTCTCTTCCCCTCTCCTTCTCACACACTCTCTCTCTCAAAAATAAATAAACATCAAAAAATTTGTAAAAAGAAAGAAGAAAAGTCTCGTATACAGTACATAACTTTACACGTAAAGGAACTGTAGAAACAACAGGGAATAAAGCCCAAACTCAGTAGAAGAAAGAAAATAATAGAGATTAGAGCAGAAAATCAGTGATATTGAGGTAAACAAACAAACAGTAGAACAAATCAATAAAATCCAATAGCTGGTTTTCAAAAGAATTAACAATATTAATAAACACTTAGACAGTTTTATCAAAAAGAAAAAATAAAGAACCCAAATAAACAAAATCACTTNTAATAAGAGGATATTATGAAAATTATATGCCAATCAACTGGGAAATCTGGAGGATAAATTCCTAGAAACATATAAACTACCAAAACATAAACAGGAAGATATATAAAATTTGAACAGACCTATACCAGTAAAGAAATTGAATCAGTAGTCAAATATCTCCCCGACAAACAAAAGTCCAGGGCCAGATGGCTTCCCAGGGGAATTCTACCAAACACTTAAAGAAGATTCAATACCTATTCTTCTGAATCTGTTCCAAAAAATATAAATGGAAGGAAAACTTTATAATTCATTCTATGAGGCCAGAATTGCCTTGATTCCAACACCAGACAAAGACCCCACTAAATAGGAAATTTACAGACCAATATCCCTGATGAACATGGATGCAAAAGTTCTCAACAAGATTCTACCAAATGGAATTCAACAGTACATTAAAAGAGTTATCCACCACAATCAAGTGGGATTTATTCCCGGGCTATGGGGCTGATTCAACATTCTCAAATCCATCATGATGATACATCATATTAATAAAAGAAAGGATAAGGACCACATGATCCTCTCAATATATGCAGAAAAAGAATTTGATAAAATATAGCATCCTTTCTTGATTAAACCCTCAAGAAACTGGGTATAGAGGTCACATTCCATATTATAAAGGCCATACATGAAAGACCCACAGCTAATATCATCCGCATTGGGGAAAATCCAAGAGCTTTACCTCTGAGGTCAGGAACTTGACAGAGATGTCCACTTTCAAAACTTCTGTTCAACTTAATACAGGAAGTCCTAACTTCAGCAATCAGACAACAAAAATAAATAAAAGGCATCCAAATAATCAAGGAAGAAGTCAAACTTTCACTCTTCACAAATGACATGATACTCTACCTGGAAAACCTGAAAGACTCCATCAAAAACTTGCTAGAACTCACATGAATTCAGCAAAGTTTCAAGATATAAAATCAATGCACATAAATCAGTTGAGGCATTTCTATACACCAATAATAAAGCAGCAGAAAGAGAAATCAATGAGTCGATCCCACTTTCAATCGCCATAAAATACTTCAGAATAAACCTAACCAAAGATGTAAAGCACCCGTACACTGAAAACTATAGAACACTTCTGAAAGAATTTAAGAAGACACCAAAAAATAGAAATATATTCCATGCTCATGGATAGGAAGAAGAAATATGGTTAAAATGTCGATACTACCCAAAGCAATCTACACATTCAGTGCAACCCCTGTCAAAATAATACCAGCATTCTTCAAAGAGCTAGAACAAACAATTCTAAAATTTGTATGGAACCACAAAAGACCCTGAATACCCAAAGTAATGTTGACAAAGAAAATCAAAGCTGGAGGCATCACAATTCTGGATTTCAAGCTGTGTTCATCAAGACAATATGGTACTGCTCTGAACCTCAAAAGCCTGGGAGAAAGGGAGACGGAGTCTGCTAGGAGGTCATCTTCATAGGTGCATGATTGGAACTGGGGGAGGTAAAAATGGGCGTGGACATGGAGACGCGGAGGGGAGGGAGCCCCTTCTGTGGAGAGACATAGGGAAGAGAAAGAGTGGTTGGGGAAACATAAGACTATATCTGGACAAGAGAAAAACCTCCACCCGGGACAGAGAGGGATCCTATCCTATCTCCCATGCTCGGAGACAAAAGAAGTTCCCTCTGGGTTAGGCGGTATCTCAAGGGGCATCAGAAAGAACCGATCCCCTGCTCTGAAGTGCCTGTCTCTTGGGATTACATTTCGGGAGGCATCATTAATGCGCACAGAGACCTTGGAATGTACCTGAGCATGTGGCATGGGAGCCAGCTCACCTTGGCTGCGGCACAGTGAGAATGAATCCAAAAGAGTTATTTGGGACACCTGATTCAAGGAGAAGGGACTGGGGGTCACCATGTTTCTCCACACAACCACCAAGGCAGGGCCTCAGGGATCAGGACCAGGGGACCTACAGTGTAGGTTACACCCGCCTACACCAAACCACACTCATCTGCGGTGGGTAGCTGCTGGGAGCCAGTACATGCTGCAGAAACAACCTCCTCTCCCCCAAGACCAAAACTGTTGCATTGGCATGATTAACTCTAGATGAGTTCTTGCTACTAAGATATATTCTCCCTTTTATTATTCTTATCTCTTCCCTCCTCTGGGCTGCTTGTTCTACTTATTGGTTTTATTAGACATATTTAATCCATCCTCTTGATGCATGGTCGACACCTCCATCTTTACCTTCTACTCTCTCTCTCTCTCACTCTCTGGAATAATCAGACTGAATAGTTTCTCTGGGTAACATTATCTTTCTTTCTCCTCACCTCCTGCCATATTCTTTTTCTCTCTCTGCCTTGTCACGATTCATTTTCTCTTTCTCTCTACCCCTGTCATTTTTCTCTTTGTATAGACCCTTCCATCAGCACAGCCTCCATTCTATTCTTTATTTGTAGCTGGGATTTCTGGTTTTATGCTTTTAGGCTACCCTTTGTATTTTGTGGTTTTTATTACTTTTATCAGTTTGCTTGCTTGTTTGATTTGTTTGTACATTTGCGTCTTATTCTTCCCTGTTTGTTTGTTTGTTTGTTTTCCTAACGAGGGTACTTCAAGGAACAAACCAAAACACACATGTTGGAGAGTCCAAAACATCACTACAAGTAGGGAAATAAAATAACCACAGTCTCAAAAAGAGAGATGAAGGGACACCATTAAAAGAACACATCCTGAACGGCCACGCCCTTGACAGTCTATGAGCCTCCTTTTTTTTTTAACAAATAGTTTATTATCAAGTTGGTTTCCATATAACACCCAGTGCTCATCCACACAAATGCCCTCCTCCATGCCCATCTCCCTGCTCCCCCCCACACGCATCATTCCTCAGTTTGAGTATTCAAGAGTCTTTCATGGTCCAGGGGNCGCACTTGGGTTGTATTGCTGCTTGACCCTGGCGGATCTGAGGCTGGGACACTTCCCCCACCCTCCACTCAACCTCCGGCAACAGGGAAGCTGCGACGAACTGAACTGTTCATGGCGGTATAACAAACCCTCTCAGGAGTAATCAGACTAGACAGTTTCTCTGGCTAACACCACCGTCTTTCTCTCACCTCTCCAACCATATTCCACCCTTGAGCTCTTTGAAAAAAGCTTCTTATCCCTTCTGCCTGTTCATTCTATCTCCAATTTTGCATCATCTCGGCCCTATCATCTCTCTCTTTCTCTATGCTCTTCAACCAGCACTGCTTACACCCGGCTATTTAATTGTAGCTGGGAAATCTGGTTTTATGCTTTAAACCAATCTTTGTCTATTGGTTTTCTTCTTTCTGTCTTTTGTTTTCTTCTTTTTGACTTTCTAATGTATTTTTATTTTCTATCATTCGCCTTCCCTCCTCCATCTTTTCTCATTACTTTTTAGTTTTCCCTCTTGGTTAGCGTGATTGTTGGATTTGTCTGTGCGTTTGTGTCCCTCTGCTCCCTGTGTGTCTGTCTGTATATTTTCTTCTCCAGGGCTACCTCAAGAAACAAGCCAAAGTACACATGGTGGACAGTCCCAAATACCACTACGAGTAGGAAAATAAAATAACCAAGGTCTCAACAAGAGAGACCAAGAGATACCATTCAAAGAACACTTTCTGAAAGGATAGGCCCTGGACAGTCAAAGAGTTTTCTTGGGTACAGCAGCGCTCACAGGTGCAAAGAGCATACCAAGTCTTTGAAACTAACAAGAGACAGAAAGCTAACCAAAATGACGAAACAAAAGAGCTCTCCTCCAAAAAAACTCCAAGAAGAATTGACAGCTAATGCACTGCTCAAAACAGACATCAGCAGCAAAACTGAACAAGATTTTTTTTAATGTTTCATTTATTTCTAGGAGAGAGAGAGAGAGAGACAGCGTGAGCAGGGGAGGGTCAGAGAGAGAGGGAGTCATAGACTGAAACAGGCTCCAGGCTCTGAGCTGGCAGTCAGCACAGAGCCCGACGAGGGGCTCGAACCCACGAACCGCGAGATCAAGACCTGAGCGAAAGTCAGAGGCTTAACCGACTAAGCCACCCAGGCGCCCCAAAACTGAACAAGATTTTAGAACAATAATTGTAAAATTAATCGCTGGGCTTGCAAAAACCATAGAGGACCTCAAAGAAACTGGCTACAAACAACATGGAGAACAAAAGTAGGCATGATGAATTAAAAAATGCGATAAATTAAATAGATAATAAACTGGAGGTGTCCAATGCACGGATTGAAGAGGCAAAAAAGAGAATAAGTGATTTAGAAGACACCACTAGAGAAAAACAAGAAGCTGATAAAAAAAAAACAGACAAACTGATCCAAGAACGTAAAAGAAGAGTTCGAGAGCTCAGTAAAACAGTCAAACGCAACAATACCGTATCATAGGCCTCCCAGAAGAGGAAGAGAGAGGGAAAGGTGCTGAAGGAGTCCTGGAACAAATTGTAGCAAAGAACTCTCCCAACCTGGGGAAGGAAGTAAACGTTGAAATACAAGAGGCTCAGAGGACTACCCTCAGACGTAATTTCAATCTATCTTCTGCACGACATATCATAATGAAAATGGCAAAATATAAGAATAAATAGAGAATTTTGAAAGCAGCTAGGGAGAAAAAGGAACATACAAAGGGAAACATATCAGAGTGGTGACAGACCTATCTGCTGAAACGTGGCAGGCCAGAAAGGAATGGCAGGAGATCTTCAATGTGATGAACAGAAAAAAATATGCAGCCAAGAATCCTCTATCCAGCAAACCCGTCATTCACAATAGAAGGAGAGATAAAAGTCTTTCCAAATAAACAGGAATTGAAAGAATTTGTCACCACTAAACCAGCCCTACAAGAAATCCTGAGGGGGACTCTCTGAGGGAAGCATTGCAAGGAACGAAGACACCAGAGACAACACCACAAGCATGAACCCCACAAAGGACACAATGACTCCAAACCAAAATATTTCAATAGTAACACTGAATGTAAAAGGGCTGAATGCTCCAATCAAAAGGTAGCAGAATGGATTAAAAAAACAAAATCCATCTATTTGCTGTCTACAAGAAACGCATTTTAAATTGGAAGATACCTACAGATTAAAAACAAGGGGATGGAGAAATATCTATCATCCTACGGGAAGTCAACAGAAAGCTTGAGTAGCTATACTTATATCGGACAAACTGAATTTTAAATTAAAGACAATAAAAAGGGATGAAGAAGGGCATAATATAATAATTACAGGGTCCATCCGTCAGGAAAAACTAACAATTATAAATGTCTACGCACCGAATATGGGAGCACCTAAATATTTAAAACAATCACGAACAGAAACAACTTTATAGATAAGAATGTGCTAATAGCAGGGGACTTTAATACTCCACTTACAGCAATGGATAGATCAACCAGACAGAAAATTACTAAAGAAATAATGGACTTGAATGACACAATGGACGAGATGGATCTGACAGATACATTTAGAACTCTGCATCCTGAGGCCAAGGAATTCACTTTCTTCCAAGTATATGTGGCACGTTCTCCAAGATAGATCACATACTGGGACATAAAGCAGCCCTCAATAAATATAAACGAATTGAGATCATACTATGCACAATTTCAGATCATGATGCTTTGAAACTTGAAATCAATCACAGGAAGAAGTCTGGAAAACCTCCAAAAACATAGAGGTGAAAGAACACCCTTCTAAAGAATGAATGGGCCAATCAGGCAATTAGAGAAGAAATTTAAAAATATATGGAAACAAATGAAAATGAAAACACAACAATCGAAAATCTATGGGATGCGGAAAAGGCAGTCTTAAGAGGAAAGTACATTGCACTCCAGGACAATTTCAAGATATTAGAGAAAGCACAAGTGCAAAATCTAAGAACACGCCTAAGGGAACTACAGGCAGAGCAACAAGAGCACCCCAAACCTAGTAGAAGAAGAGAAATAGTAAAAATCAGAGCAGAAATAAACAACATAGAGACCAAAGAAACAACTGGACTGATCAATGAAACCAAGAGTTGGTTCTTTGAAAATAAAACAAAATTGACAAACCTCTAGCCAGGCTTCTCAAAAAGAAAAGACAGAGCACCCAAATAGACAAAATCATGAATGATAATGGACTGACTACAACCAAGCTCTCAGAAATACAAGCAATTATCAGGGAATACTATGAAAAATTATATGCCAACAAATTAGACAACTTAGAAGAAATGGACAAATTTCTAAACACACACTCACTACCAAAATTCACACGGTAAGAAATAGAAAATCTGAACAGACCCATAACAGGTAAAGAAATGGAATCAGTTATCAAAAATCTCCCAACAAATAAGAACCCTGGATATGATGACCTCCCAGGGGTGTTCTACCAGGCAGGTAAACGGAATTANATTCTTCTCAAGCTATTCCAAAAAATAGAAATTGAAGGACAACTTCCAGACTCATTTTATGAAGCCAGCATCACTCTGATTCCCAAGCCAGACAGAGATCCAGGAAAAAAAGAGAACTACAGGCCAATATCCTTGATCAATACGGATGCAAAAATCCTCAACAATATCGAATCCAAAACCAAATCGAATCCAACAGCACATAAAAAGAATTATCTACGAAGATCAAGTGGGATTCATTCCTGGATTACAGGGCTGGTTCAATATGCGCAAATCAATAAATGTGATACATCACATCAACAAATGAAAAGATAAAAACCATATG
>NW_027529016.1:0-548 GCF_008692635.1 Crocuta crocuta | reverse complement strand
TGTATCCCTTGGGTAAATTCCTAGCAGTGCTATTGCTGGGTCAGGCTCTTTCCATGTTTTGGCGATTATTGAGAGTGCTGTTATGAACATTGGGATACATGTGCGCCTATGCATCAGCATTCCTATATCCCTTGGGTAAATTCCTAGNCTAGCAGTACTATTGCTGGGTCATAGGGGAGATCTAGTGTTAATTTTTTGAGGAACCTCCACACTGTTTTCCAGAAGGGCTGCACCAGTTTCCATTCCCACCAACAGTGTAGGAGACTGCCCGTTTCTCCACATCTTCGCCAGCATCTAAAGTTCTCTGATTTGCTCATTTTAGCCACTCTGACTGGCATGAGGTGGTATCTCAGTGTGGTTTTGATGTGTATTTCCCTGAGGAGGAGGGATGCTGAGCATCATTTCATGTGTCTGTTAGCCATCTGGATGTCCTCTTTGGAGAAGTATCTGTTCATATCTTCTGCCCATTTCTTTACTGGATTGTTTGGTTATCGGGTGTGGATTTTGGTGGGTTCCTTATAGATTTTGAATATTAACCCTTTATCTGA
>NW_027529015.1:0-575 GCF_008692635.1 Crocuta crocuta | reverse complement strand
AGGAAGACTTGAAAGACACGAGTTTCAGCCAGACGTGATCTAAACCGAACACGACACGGGGCGAGTTCTGGTCACGATACAATATTCAAAAATAAGGAAACACTAGGGAACTCTAGACACGCGTCAACAAGTAGCTGGTCACTTCGCCAGCCATACCCACCCTTCGGTTGCCACTGTGGCTTGCCCNCAGTGTTGACCAACCGGTCAGCATGCTTCCGTCACCTGCCTTCTCCACATACTCCCGCTTCAAGTGGGTGCCGACTTGGCCGAAAGTAGTAAGAGCCCAGAGTTAACAAAAATACCTCAGTTTAAACTCTAAACACACGCGGTACCCCTATTTAAGACCGCAAGCCTAAGTCACTGACACGTTGGCGCTGGCACTGCCAAGGAAGAGAAGCTGTAAACCGCGAGATCAGGACCTGAGCCATCCAGGCACCCCAATTCAGGTCTCTCCCTCTGGGGTCATGCGTCCCTGTCTCCACGCTTCACGGTTTTGCAGGGAGGTCCCAGGGCTGGTGGAAAACCGCCCCGGGGGCATCTAACCCAAGAAGAGGAAAGAGAAAGGGCGCCTGGGT
>NW_027529014.1:0-312 GCF_008692635.1 Crocuta crocuta | reverse complement strand
ACTGGGTTTGGGGTGCTCTTGTTGCTCTCCCTCTAGTTCTTTAGGTGCACTGTTAGATTTTGCACTTGCGCTTTTTCTAATTTCTTGAAATAGGCCTGGAGTGCAATGTACTTTCCTCTTAGGACTGCCTTTGCCACATCCCATAGAGTATGGGTTGTTGTATTTTCATTTTCATTTGTTTCCATATTTTTTTTAATTTCTTCTCTAATTGCCTGATTGGCCCATTCATTCTTTAGTAGTGTTCTTTAACCTCCATGCTTTTGGAGATTTTCCAGACTTCTTCCTGTGATTGATTTAGAGTTTCATAGCATT
>NW_027529013.1:0-892 GCF_008692635.1 Crocuta crocuta | reverse complement strand
ATCAAAAATCTCCCAACAAATAAGAGCCCTGGAACAGATGGCTTCTAAGGAGAATTCGATGAGACATTTATATAATTTTTTTCTAATTTTTTAAATTTATTTTTGGGAGAGAGACACAGCATGAATGGGGAAAAGAACCGAGAGAGGGAGACACAGAATCTGAAGCCCGTACTAGACTCTGAGCTGTCTGCACACAGCCCGATGCAGGGCTCGAACTCCNAGTAAAACTTCCCAACTCATTCTATTAAGCCAGCATCACTTTGATTCCCAAACCAGACAGAGGCCCAGCAAAAAAAAGGGAACTACAGGCTCATATCCCTGATTAGTATGGATGCAAAAATTCTCAACAAGATACTAGCAAATTGAATTCAATAGCATATACAAAGAATTATCCACCATGATCAAGTGGGATTCATTCCTGGGTTACAGGGCTGGTTCAATATTCACAAGTCAATCAATGTGACCCATCACATTAACAAAAGAAGAAGAAAGAAGCATATGATCCTGTAAATAGATGCAAGAAAAGCATTTGAGAAAATACAGCATCCTTTCTTAATAAAAACCTTCGAGAAAGTTGGGATAGAAGGAACTTACTTAAACATCATAAAAGCCATTTATGTAAAGCCCACTGCTAATATCATTAACAATGGGGAAAAACTGAGAGCTTCCCCCTGAGTTCAGGAACATGCCAAGGATGTCTACTCTCACCACTGTTGTGTAACATAGTGCTGGAAATCCTAGCATCAGCCATCAGACAACAAAAGAAATAAAAGGCATCAGAATTGGCAAAGATGAAGTCAAACTTTCACTTTTCATAGACGACATGATACTCTATATAGAAAACCCAATAGACTCCACCAGAAGCCTACTAGAACTGACCCATGAATTCAGC
>NW_027529012.1:346-512 GCF_008692635.1 Crocuta crocuta | reverse complement strand
AGCTGGAGTAGCTATACTTATATCAGAAAAACTGGACTTTAAAGTCAGTTAACAAGGGATGAAGAAGGGCATTATATAATAATTACAGGGTCTATCCATCAAGAAGAACTAACAATCATAAATGTCTACGCACCGAATATGGGAGCACCTAAATATTTAAAACAAT
>NW_027529012.1:0-290 GCF_008692635.1 Crocuta crocuta | reverse complement strand
GACTTTAATACTTCACTTACAGCAATGGATAGATTAACCAGACAGAACATCACTAAAGAAACAATGGACTTGAATGACACATTGGACCAGATGGATCTGACAGACATATTTAGAAGTCTACATCCTGAGGCCATGGAATTCACTTTCTTCACAAGTGCGCATGGCACATTCTCCAAGATAGATCACATACTGGGACATAAAGCAGCTCTCAATAAATATCAAAGAATTGAGATCATACCATGCACACTTTTTAAAAAAATTTTTTTTAATGTTTTATTTATTTCTAGGAG
>NW_027529011.1:1051-1465 GCF_008692635.1 Crocuta crocuta | reverse complement strand
AAATTTAAAAATATATGGAAACAAATGAAAATGAAAATATAGCAAACCAAACTCTAAGGTATGCTGCAAAGGCAGTCCTAAGAGGAAAGAACATTGCACTCCAGGCATATTTCAAGAAATTAGAGAAAGTGCAAGTGCAAAATCTAACAACTAGCATAAAGGAACTAGAGGCAGAGCAACAAGAGCACCCCAAACCCAGTAGACGAATAGAAATAGTAAAAATCAGAGCAGAAATAAACAACATACAGAACAAAGAAACAAGTGAACACATCCATGAAACCAAGAGTTGGTTCTTTGAAAAAATAAACAAAATTGACAAACCTCTAGCCAGGCTTCTCAAAAAGAAAAGAGAGAGCACTCAAATAGACAAAATCATGAATGAAAATGAATTTATTACAACCAACCCTTCAGAAA
>NW_027529011.1:484-903 GCF_008692635.1 Crocuta crocuta | reverse complement strand
GAAGAAATCCAATCAGTTATCAAAAATCTCCCAACAAATAAAAGCGCTGGACCTGATGGCTTCCCTGGGGAATTCTACGAGACATTTAAAACAGAATTAATACCAATTCTTCTCAAGCTATTCCAGAAAATAGAAATGGAAGGAAAACTTCCAGAATCATTTAATGAAGCAAGCATCACTCTGATTTCCAAGCCAGACAGAGACACAGGACAAAAAGAGAACTACAGGCCAATATCCTTGATGAATACGGATGCAATAATCCTCTACAAGATACTTGTAAATCGAATCGCAGCACATAAAAAGAATTATCCACAAGATTAAGTGGGATTCATTCCTGGTTTACAGGGCTGGTTCAACATTCGCAAATCAATCAATGTGATACATCACATCAACAAAAGAAAGGATAAAAACCATATGAT
>NW_027529011.1:0-200 GCF_008692635.1 Crocuta crocuta | reverse complement strand
AATTGGCAAAGAGGAAGTCAAACTTTCACTCTTCGCAGATGACATGATACTCTACATCGAAAACCCGACAGACTCCACCAGAAGCCTACTAGAACTGATGCAAGAATTCAGCCAAGTTGCAGGGTACAATATCCACGTACAGAAATCGGTTGCACTTTTTTACACCAACAATGAAGCAACAGAAAGAGAAATCAAGAAAC
>NW_027529010.1:0-466 GCF_008692635.1 Crocuta crocuta | reverse complement strand
GCAACCAATGGAATGGGAGAAGATATTTGCAAATGACATATCAAAAAGGAGTTAGTATCCAAAATCTATAAAGAACTTATCACACTCACCACCCAAAAGCAAATAATCCAGTGAANTCCAGTGAAGAAATGGGCTAAAGACTTGAACAAACACTTCTCCAAAGAAGACATTCAGATGGCCAACAGACACATGAAATGATGTTCAACATCATTCATCATCAGGGAAATACAAATCAAACCCAAAATGAGATACCAACTCACACCCATCAGAATGGCTAAAATGAACAACTCACGCAACAATAGATGTTGGTAAGGATGTGGAGAAATAGGAACCCTTTTGCACTGCTGGTGGGAATGCAAACTGGTATAGTCACTCTGGAAAACAGTATGGAGATTTCTCAAAAAATTAAAAAGAACTATGTTACAACCCAGCAATTACACTACTAGGTATTTATCCAAGGGATATA
>NW_027529009.1:0-519 GCF_008692635.1 Crocuta crocuta | reverse complement strand
GAAGGAAGAAAGAAAACAAAGAATGCAAAGAAGGAAGGAAGGAAGGAAGGAACAAGCAAAGAGAAAGAAAGAAGGAAGGAAGGAAGAAAGNGAAAGAAGGAAAGAAAGAAAGAAAGAAAGAAAGAAAGAAAGAAAGAAAGAAAGAAAGAAAGAAAGAAAGAAAGAAAGAAAAACAAAGGAGGTTAAGGACAGAGTGCTCGATCTGGCCTCGAACACAAGCACTGCCAGTTGAACGCTTGTGAAGACCTTCCTCACCAACGGGAGCCACCACGGCCACAGTTCGGGGCACAAGTGACTACTTCCGCCCCGCGGAGCCAAGCAGGGACCCTTGACGCTGGCAGACCTCACGTCACCTTTCGAATCTGTCCTACACCAGAAATGTATTGTCAGTAGAGGCAAGAATTACAGCTTGGCAAGGGCAGCACCAGCCCCGAACTGAAGCTGCGACATTAAAGAAGACCCGGGGAAGCAGCCCCGGTATCACTAAGCCACGTGCACACGGCTTCCAAACAACACCTG
>NW_027529008.1:0-511 GCF_008692635.1 Crocuta crocuta | reverse complement strand
CTGCCACCCATCCAGCCACGTCCCACCAAGTTTTTCACTCCTTCTTTGAGGAAATAAGAAGTAGTCCCCCTCCCATTTCAGTCACAGCAAAGAATTTGTTTCTGGCCCTGGCAGAGACTATAGCCCAGACTCTGAAGATCTCTTCATGCTATGTATGTGGGGGGACCAACATGGGGGATCAATGGCCATGGGAGGCCAGAGAATTAGATCCCNCCCCTCGAGCCTTATGATGGAACGAATTACCTCAGTTCTACAGCCGGGGTTTGACTCCTGAAAACCTCAATCATTGGGAAGAACTGTCTTCCCCGATGGGGGGAAAAGTTCACCATTCCTGTCGGAAACTTAACATGCCTGGGCCAAAGGTTTTATAATTCAACCACCTGGGAAACCCAATGGTGGGGGTCCCCAGGTCACCATGAGCCAAATCCTCACCCCTTGTTTCACTTCTCTCATCTCCAGGAGACACAGATGCTGCCATCGAATGGCGGGCCCCAGGGGGACTATATTGGAT
>NW_027529007.1:0-797 GCF_008692635.1 Crocuta crocuta | reverse complement strand
AATTGGATTGTATTCTATATATGACTGAAATCTTTTTGAGCAGAAGGACCTTTTTAGAGAGATGGAGCCCTGATTTTAGTGTTGAAGAAGGGAGAATGTCTCATTAATTTAGGTAATTTTATTGTTGGGAAAGGACTTTTTCATGTATTAATCCAGAATGTTCTCTCACTTAAACTTTAACTCCTACCCACAGTATATATTTGGTTATTATTTTTCCTTATCACTNAGTGCTTTGTAACTACATAAATTAAATACATAAAATTCAGCTGTATTTTATTTCATCTCATTCTATCTCCTTTAATCTCATTTTATTTCATTTCATTTGAAAAGAGAGTGCAACCTGAGGAAAGGGGTAAAGGGCGAAGAAGGGGGACAATAGTGGGGAAGAGGGAGGGAGGCAAACCATGAGAGACTCTAGAATGCTGAGAACAAACTGAGGGCAGGTGGGGGAAGGGGAGAGAGGGAGGGGGGCGATGGGCCTGGAGGAGGGCACTTGTGGGGATGAGCACTGGGTGTTACATGGAAACCAACTTGACAATAAACTATTTTAAAAACAATAAAAGGAGAGAAAGCGAATCCTAAGAAGGCTCATGCAGCCTCAGTCTCATGACCCTGGGATCATGACCTGAGCTGCTGAAATCAAGAGTTGGATACTCAGCTGACTGACCCTGGCACCCCTAACTATTCATTTGACAACAGAAATAAAAAGTGAAGAGAACACAAGTACTGAAGATTTTTCTGTTAAAAGAACGTTCATACCATTAAAAAGATATTTCAGATCTTTAGAATTAAAATGA
>NW_027529006.1:518-855 GCF_008692635.1 Crocuta crocuta | reverse complement strand
TTCTGCTCTAATTTTTACTATTTCTCTTCTTCTACTGGGTTTGGGCGTTCTTGTTGCTCTGCCTCTAGTTTCTTTAGGTGAACTGTTAGATTTTGGACTTGCGCTTTTTCTAATCTCTTGAAATAGGCCTGGAGAGCAATGTACTTTCCTCTTAGGACTGCCTTTGCCGCATCCCATAGATTTTGGATTTTTCTGTTCTCATTTTCATTTGTTTCCATATATTTTTTAATTTCATCTCTAATTGCCTGATTGGCCCATTCATTCTTTAGTAGAGTGTTCTTTAACCTCCATGTTTTTGTAGGTTTTCCAGACTTCTTCCTGTCATTGATTTCAAGTT
>NW_027529006.1:0-308 GCF_008692635.1 Crocuta crocuta | reverse complement strand
TTATTTCTTTAGTGATTTTCTGTCTGGTTGACCTATCCATTGCTGTAAGCGGAGTATTAAAGTCCCCTGCTATTAACACATTCTTATCTATAAGCTTGTTTCTGTTTGTGATTAATTGTTTTAGATATGTAGGTGCTCCCATATTCAGAGCGTAGACATTTATGATAGTTAGTTCTTCCTGATTGATGGACCTGTAATTATTATGTAGTGCCCTTCTTCATCTCTTCTTATTGTCTTTCATTTAAAGTCCAGCTTGTCTGATGTAAGTATTGCTACTCCGGCTTCCTTTTGATTTCCTGTAGCATGAT
>NW_027529005.1:0-494 GCF_008692635.1 Crocuta crocuta | reverse complement strand
GAGCACTGGGTGTTATATGGAAACCAACTTCACAATAAACTACTTAAAAAAGAAGAGATGCTGTATTTTGTCAAATGCTTTCTTATAAATGTTTTAATGTTTTATTTATTTTTGAGAAGGAGATATAGACAACGTGAGCAGGGGAGGGTCAGAGAGAGAGGGACACACAGACTCTGAAACAGGCTCCATGCTCTGAGTGAGCTGTCAGCACAAAGCCCGATGTGGNACCCACGAACAGTGAGATCATGACCTGAGCCGAAGTCAGACGCTTAACCGACTGAGCCACCCAGGTGACCCTCAAATGCTTTTTCTGCATCTATCGACAGGATCATATGGTTTTTATCTTTTCTTTTGTTCTTGTGATGTATCCCATTGATTGATTTGTGAATATCGAACCAGCCCTGTAACCCAGGAAAGAATCCCACTTGATCAAGGTGGATAATTCTTTATATGTGCTGTTGAATTCGAATTGCAAGTATCTTGTTGAGAATTTT
>NW_027529004.1:543-742 GCF_008692635.1 Crocuta crocuta | reverse complement strand
ATCCCTTTTTAATAAAGACCCTCGAGAAAGTCGGGATAGAAGGAATTTCCCTACACATCATAAAAGCCATCTATGAGAAGCCCTCAGCTAACATCATCCTCAATGCGGAAAAACTGAGAGCTTTCCCCCTGAGATCAGGAACACGACAGGCATGTCCACTCTCACCACTACTGTTTAACATAGTGCTGGAAGTCCTAGC
>NW_027529004.1:0-233 GCF_008692635.1 Crocuta crocuta | reverse complement strand
GATATAAGAGATCTATATGATGAAAACTATAGAAAACTTATGAAGGAAATTGAAGAAGACACAAAGAAATGGAAAAACATTCCATGCTCATGGGTCAGAACAATAAATATAGTTAAAATGTCATTATTACCCAAAGCAATCTACACATTCAATGCAATCCCAATTAATATTGCACCAGCATACTTCTCAAACTAGAACAAACTATCCTAAAATCTGTATGGAATCACAAAAGA
>NW_027529003.1:0-159 GCF_008692635.1 Crocuta crocuta | reverse complement strand
GTGGCTAATATGAGCAAATCAGAGAACTCTAGATGCTGGCGGGGATGTGGAGAAACGGGCACCCTCCTACACTGTTGATGGGAATGTAATTTGGTACAGCCCCTCTGGAAAACGGTGTGGAGTTTCCTCAGGAAAGTAACAATAGAACTCCCCTATGAC
>NW_027529002.1:0-1374 GCF_008692635.1 Crocuta crocuta | reverse complement strand
TCAGTTGCAAATAAAATTTGAAAAGCGTCTCGCTTTAGTGATTCACGTAATTATAGAATAAATAAAGTTTTCTTTTTTTCAGAATAAATAAACTTTTCAATATAGGTTCATCATTATAAAGATGAAATGTAGATTCCAAGTTATTAGGAGTAAATTATTTAAAACTATAGAGTGATTCAGTGTCAGATCTGGAAAGCTGTCCTCTAAATACTACAATGTAGAATTTTCTTCTGAAACAATCTCAAAGAAAAATCCTTCAGATAATTATACAGTCTGGCTACATTCGATTTAGTCTGATAATTTGTATACTTGCAGTAAGAATATACATTTATGAAAGAAGCTTTCCATTGCTTTTCTGAAAATTTTATAAAGAATCAGAGTAAACTTCTAAAAGCATTTGAATATAAAAAAAAAAAAGAACTGCAGCAGTTTTCATATACATTTGGGTTGCTTCCTCTTTTATTTTTTAGATATAATTTATTGTCCAGTTGGTTTCCATACAACACCCACTGCTCATCCCAACAAGTGCTCAACCTCCTCAATGCCCATCAATCACCTTCCCCTCTCCCATTATCCCCCGCCCCACTCATCAACCCTCAGTTTCTTCTCAGTATTTAGGAGTCTTTTATGGTTTGCCTCCCTCCCTCTCTGAAACTTTGTTCCCCCTATCCCTCCCCCATTGTCTTCTGTTAAGTTTCTCAAATAGAACACTGGAATAGTTTCATGCTGAACTTTATCAAAAGGGAACTTTCTTATCTCACTTGTAAGGGAAGAGTTCTATAAAAGATAAGATCATCCCCCCCAAAGGAACAACCTGAACTTATTGGTTCCACAAAGTCTACCTCTACCTTAGTTCTTTAAAAAGTTTGAGTATACTTTTATCACCATGTCCATAGATTGTAATTGTTTTTGCTTTCCTTTAATTTATTTAGAATTTACAGGATTGTGAAATGGCTTTTATACACTGAATCAAATGACTAAGAAGAGAAAATCCTCTGGAGTCTAGCCAAGCATAGTTAGTTCTCTGCAGTATTTCTGCTTGGAGTTATATATGAAATTTTCATCGCTCCTAATGTTTTCACAACAGATTGTACTAATACACACACACACACACACACACACACACATATGTGTGTGTGTGTGTGTGTATAATTCAGAGTACTTTAGTATTCAGGAATTAATAATCTTTTTAAAATTTTTTAATGTTTTTATTTATTTCTGAGAGAGAGAGAGCATGAGCAGGGGAGGGTCAGGGAGAGGGAGACACAGAATCCGAAGACAGGCTCCAGGCTCTGAGCTAGTCTCCAGCACAGAGTCCAACACAGGGCTCGAGCCCATGAAACGTGATATCATGACTTAAGCCGAAGTTGGATG
>NW_027529001.1:305-523 GCF_008692635.1 Crocuta crocuta | reverse complement strand
TGTGCAATTATGAATGGGATCAGCTTCTTGATTTCTCTTTCTGTTCATTCATTGTTGGTGTATAGAAATGCAACCGATTTTTGTACATTGATTTTGTACCCTGCAACTTGGCTAAATTCTTGGGTCAGTTCCAGTAGGCTTCTGGTGGAGTCTGTTGAGTTTTCTATGTAGAGTATCGTGTCGTCTGGACAAAGTGATAGTTTGACTTCCTCTTTGCC
>NW_027529001.1:0-183 GCF_008692635.1 Crocuta crocuta | reverse complement strand
GCTCTCAGTTTTTCCCCGTTGAGGATGATGTTAGCTGAAGGCTTCTCATAGATGGCTTTGATGATGTTTAAGTAAGTTCCTTCTATCCCAACTTTCTCTAGAATCGTTACTAAGAAGGATGCTGTATTTTGTCAAATACTTTTTCTGCATCTATCTACAGGATCATATGATTTTTATCTTTTC
>NW_027529000.1:558-835 GCF_008692635.1 Crocuta crocuta | reverse complement strand
AACCGATTTCGGTACGTTGATTTTGTACCCTGCAACTTGGCTGAAATCTTGTATAAGTTCTAGTAGGCTTCTGGTGGAGTCGGGTTTTCGATGTAGAGTATCATGTCATCTGCGAAGAGTGAAAGTTTGACTTCTTCTTTGCCAATTCTGATGCCTTTGATTTCCTTTTGGTGTCTGATGGCTGATGCTAGGACTTCCAGCACTATGTTAAACAACAGTGGTGAGAGTGGCCATCCCTGTCGTGTTCCTGATCTCGGGGAAAGCTCTCAGTCTTTCC
>NW_027529000.1:0-278 GCF_008692635.1 Crocuta crocuta | reverse complement strand
ATTTGCAAGGATCTTTTTGAGAATTTTTGCATCCGTATTCATCAAGGATATTGGCCTGTAGTTCTCTTTTTTTGCTGGATCTCTGTCTGGCTTGAGAATCAGAGTGATGCTGGCTTCATAAAATGAGTCAGGGAGTTTTCCTTCGATTTCTATTTTTTGGAATAGCTTGAGAAGAATTGGGATTAATTCTGTTTTAAATGTCTGGCAGTATTCCCCAGGGAAGCCATCAGGTTCAGGGCTCTTATTTGTTGGGCGATTTTTGATCACTGATTCAATTT
>NW_027528999.1:488-852 GCF_008692635.1 Crocuta crocuta | reverse complement strand
TACTCTGGCTTTCTTTTGATTTCCTATAGCATGATATATATTTCTTCATCCCCTTACTTTTAATGTAAAGGTATCTTCCGGTCTAAAATGAGTTTCTTTTAGGCAGTACATAGATACAATTTTTTTTTATCCACCCTGCTATCCTATGTCTTTTGATTGGAGCATTCAGCCCATTTACAATCAGTGTTATTATTGAAGTATGAGGGTTTAGAATTGTTGTATCTTTTGTAGGGTTCATGTTTGTGGTGGTGTCTCTTGTATCTTTGTTCCTTGCAACCTTTCCTTCAGAGGGTCCCGCTCAGGATTTTTTGGAACGCTGGCTTAGTGGTGACAAATTCTTTCCACTTTTGTTTATTTGGAAAGA
>NW_027528999.1:0-259 GCF_008692635.1 Crocuta crocuta | reverse complement strand
TATTGTGCCATTTTGACTATGATATGTCGTGCAGAAGATCGATTCAAGTTACGTCTGAGGGGAGTCCTCTGAGCCTCTTGTCTTTCCACATTTACTTCCCTCCCCAGGTCGGGGAAGTTCTCTGCTATAATTTGTTCCAGGACTCCTTCAGCACCTTTCCCTCTCTCTTTCTCTTCTGGGATTCCTATGGTATGGATATTGTTGAGTTTGATCTTATCGCTGGGCTCTCGAATTCTTCTTTCCTGTTCCTGGATCAGTT
>NW_027528998.1:307-498 GCF_008692635.1 Crocuta crocuta | reverse complement strand
AGTCCTCAGTTTTTGTCAGCATTCAAGAGTCTCTCATGGTTTGTCGGGTTTTCTATGTAGAGTATCATGTTGTCTAAGAAAAGTGAAAGTTTGACTTCTTCTTTGCCAATTCTAATGCCTTTGATTTCCTTTTGTTGTCTGATGGCTGATGCTAGGACTTCCAGCACTATGTTAAACAACAGTGGTGAGAG
>NW_027528998.1:0-283 GCF_008692635.1 Crocuta crocuta | reverse complement strand
CTGATCTCAGGGGGAAAGCTGTCAGTATTTCCCCGTTGAGGGTGATGTTAGCTGAAGGCTTCTCATAGATGGCTTTTATGATGTTTAAGTAGGTTTCTTCTATCCCAACTTTCTCTAGAGTCTTTATTAAGAAGGGATGCTGTATTTTGTCAAATGTTATTTCTGCATCTATTGACAGGATCATATGATTTTTATCTTTTCTTTTCTTGATGTGATATTTCACATTGATTGATTTGCAAAAATTGAACCAGCCCTGTAACCCAGGAATGAATCCCACTTGATC
>NW_027528997.1:160-479 GCF_008692635.1 Crocuta crocuta | reverse complement strand
GCCTTTTAGACATATGAAATTAAAGAAATTCTTCATGACTACCCATCACCACAAGAAGGGTTAAGGAAAAAGATAAATAAATCATACCATCTGGAAATCTGGATCTGAAAGAAATGAAGACAAACAGAAGAGGTAAATACGGGGTCACCTGGGTAGCTCAGTTGGTTAAGATTGCAACTCTTGATTTCAACTCAGGTCATGATCTCACCATTGTGAGATCAAGCCCCATGTTGGGCTCCAAGCTGATGGCATGGAACCTGTTTAAGATTCTCTCTCTCTCTCTCTCTCTCTCTCTCTCTCTCTCTCGCTGCCTCTCCTT
>NW_027528997.1:0-122 GCF_008692635.1 Crocuta crocuta | reverse complement strand
CTCTCTCCCTCTCTTCCTCTTGTTTTCTCAGAAAAAAAAAGAAGTGGTAAATACATGTGCAAAACAAATAATTTGATTTCTATAGCAGCAAAAGCCCACAATAACTTTTTTAAATGTAGATG
>NW_027528996.1:316-587 GCF_008692635.1 Crocuta crocuta | reverse complement strand
TACAGAGCCTCTATCTTACTTTCTTTATCTTACTTTATCCGGGGTGTCTGGGTGGCCCAGTCGGTTAAGTGACTGGCTTCAGCTCAGGTCATGATCTCATGGTTCGTGGGTTTGAGCCCCGCGTCAGGCTCTGTGCTGACAGCTCAGAGCCTGGAGCCTGTTTCAGAGTCTGTATCTCCCTTTCTCTCTGACCCTCCCCTGTTCATGCTGTCTCTCTCTCTCAGAAATAAATAGAACATTTAAAAAATGTAGTTACTTTATCCCACTTTCT
>NW_027528996.1:0-292 GCF_008692635.1 Crocuta crocuta | reverse complement strand
ATCCTGAACACCTTCCTTGCAGTTTTACTGTGACATCATGACCAGGATGGGGCTATGGTTGAACCAATCCTCTGTCATTGGACATGAAAAGTGTTTCCAGAAAGAGTTTGTATACCAGAGTTTGGCCTAGTTTTTATATAGACTAAAACATGCACTGTATTCAGTCCTCAGGGAAGTTCTCTGATCTCCTGGATTCAGGGAGAATATGTTCGCTCCACCTAACTCCTCCCATGATGTCTCAGAGCTCCCTTCTCAGCCTCCTCTCCACAGGAAAGTGCTGGGAAACCCAGGA
>NW_027528995.1:399-541 GCF_008692635.1 Crocuta crocuta | reverse complement strand
AAGCCTGGCTAGAGGTTTGTCAATTTTATTTTTTCAAAAAACCAAATCTTGGTTTCACTGATCTGTTCAACTGTTTTTTGTTTCTATATTGTTTATTTCTGCCCTGATTTCTATTATTTCTCTTCTGCTGGGTTTGGGTCAG
>NW_027528995.1:0-182 GCF_008692635.1 Crocuta crocuta | reverse complement strand
TTCTTTAGTAGGGTGTTCTTTAACCTCCATGTTTTTGGAGGTTTTCCAGACTTCTTCCTGTGATTGATTTCAAGTTTCATAGCATTGTGATCTGAAAGTGTACATGGTATGATTTCAATTCTTTTATATTTTTTGACGGCCGCTTTATGTCCCAGTATGTGATCTATCTTGGAGAATGTGCC
>NW_027528994.1:0-804 GCF_008692635.1 Crocuta crocuta | reverse complement strand
AAGAAAAGAGAGAGCACTCAAATGGACAAAATCATGAATGAAAACGGATTGATTACAATCAACCCCTCAGAAATACAAGCAATTATCAGGGAGTAGTATGAAAACNCAAGCCAGACAGAGACCCAGCAAAAAAGAGAACTACAGGCCAATATCCTTGATGAATACAATGCAAAACTCCTCAACAAAATACTTGCAAATCGAATTCAACAACACATAAAAAGTATTATCCACCAAGATCAAGGGGGACCCATTCCTGGGTTACAGGGCGAGTTCAACATTCACATTCAATCAATGGGATATATCACATCAACAAAAGAAAAGATAAAAACCGTATGATCCTGTCAATAGATACCCAAAAAGCATTTGACTAAATATAGCATCCTTCTTAATAACGACCCTCGAGAAAGTCGGGTCTATAGAAGGAACTTACTTAAACATTATAAAAGCCATTTATGAGAAGCCCTCAGCTAACATCATGCTCCACGGGGAAAAAGTGAGAGCTTTCCCCCGGAGATCAGGAGCACGACAAGGATTTCCACTCTCACCACTGTTGTTTAACAGAGTGCTGGAAGTCCTGGCATCAGCCACCAACAACAAAAGGAAATCAAAGGCATCAGTATTGGCAAAGAAGAAATGAAACTTTCACTTTTCGCATACGGCATGATACTCTACATAGAAAACCCAACAGACTCCACCAGAAGCCTACTAGAACTGATCCAAGAATTCAGAAAAGTTTCAGGGTACAAAATCGACGTCCAGAAATCGGTTGCATTTTTATACATCAACAATGAATCAACAGAAAGA
>NW_027528993.1:306-519 GCF_008692635.1 Crocuta crocuta | reverse complement strand
ATGGCACCTATTATGCTCTGACATGTACACCACTTCTCAAACGCCGTATTTCAGGGTGTCTGTGCTAACGTGCATATGTATCATCATCACCTCCTCGTGATTGCAGGTGCCTGCGGGGCGATCACGATGACGCAGTCTCCAGCCTCCCTGGCTGGGTCTCTGGGCCAGCGGGTCACCATGAACTGCAGGGCCAGTCAGAGCGTTAGCAGCTAC
>NW_027528993.1:0-245 GCF_008692635.1 Crocuta crocuta | reverse complement strand
TCTGGAGTCCCCGACCGATTCAGCGGCAGTGGGTCTGGGACAGATTTCACCCTCACCATCAGCAACCTCCAGGCTGAAGATGTGGCGACTTATTACTGTCAGCAGTATGATAGCTCTCCTCCCACAGTGCTTCAGCCTCGTACACAAACCTCCTCCCCAGGGCCCTGGGTCAGGGATGCTTCACTGCACCTGCTGCTGCCTCCCTGCTCAGCACTGAACACGCACGTTCCTGGGTCTGCCTGAGA
>NW_027528992.1:0-1374 GCF_008692635.1 Crocuta crocuta | reverse complement strand
GACTGCACCAACTTCCATGCCCCCCAGCAGGCCACAAAGGCTCCCTTTTCTCCACATCCTCACTAGTGAGCACTTGTTATCTCTTGTTGTTTCTATAGTAGCCATCCTAACAGGAGCAAAGTGACGCCTTCCTGTGGTCTGGGGTGTTGCTTTGCATTTCGCTGATATTGCACACGTTTTCATATACCTGGTATCCATTTGTATGGCTTCTCTGGGTAAATGTCTATTCCAAATTCATCTGAAGGGTCATTGATTTAATGAAGTCTGTCTTGAATCCCCCTAAATTATAGCTGGTGTTCAGTGATCGAGGTCAGTTTTTCCTTGACCTCTGTGGGGGAAATTTCTATATTCCTGTATTTAATATCTCTATCAATTTAGAGCATTTCCCCCCATTTTATAGCCACTGTGTATAAGGCCCGCCTCGGACCAAGTTAGAGAATACGTGAATGGGGTTTGATGATCTTGAATGAATTCGTTCTCGTAAAAACTTTTATTCCTTTCTTTATGGCGGAATTGATGCATGAGAGTGTAGTCCTGGCAGTCAGTGTCCTTTGTGCACAAGCACAGTTTTCTCAAAACAGACATCCTCCAGTGTGAGTGAGATGTTCTATCTAATTTGATACCTGTCAGTATTCAGGTTACATATCCTGATTTGAAAATACAGTAACAGGCTTGAAAAAACATACATGGAAAAGAATGACTGTGTCCTTAAGTATGCATATGTATCTGTGATTGGGGTTTTCTAAACTTATGTTCCAAATTGAAGTGATACTTACTAATACCCATTTACGTCACTGTTACATAATTTTGACCTTCTCCTTTCCCTCTTTAAAACACTTTTCATTTGAAATTATTGACACCATCTTCTCCTAATATTTTTATCAAATGTGTTTCAGACTCTTTTTGGAGATTTCATTATACTCTATTTTAATGTTCATTTCTTTACCCCATTTATAGTATATCTATGATTTAATTGAGTCAGCCACCTCATGAGCTCAAATATCACGTTTATTACCATCACTTCCAAAATCATTATCTGAGTCCACTGTTCTCATCAGAGCCCTCATACTTACATCAACCCGCAAGCTGTACTCTCTCCTTAATTGTCTCTTCGATAGATCACATAAATAAAAAAGAATGTATCTTTTAAATGTTTGTTTATTTTTGAGAGAGAGAGAGAGAAGGCACGAGCTCAAATGGGGGAGGGGCAGAGACGTAGCGGGCAGAGGATATCAAGAGGGTTCTGCGATGTCAGCAGAGCCTGACGCGGGGCTTGAACTCAGAAACAACAAGATCATGACCTGAGCTGAGGTCGGAGACTTAACCAACTAAGCCACCCAAACACCCCCAAAAAGAATATTTCTAAAACAAATC
>NW_027528991.1:2846722-2849371 GCF_008692635.1 Crocuta crocuta | reverse complement strand
CGAGTTGATACCCGGCCTTTTCCCCGCGACGCTCCGCCTCGCGGGCGGGTCCTCGGCCCCTGGCGCCGCAGCGGCTGGAGCCTCGCGAAGGGACAGTCCCCGGGACACGGCGCCCAGGGGTGCTCCCAGGCGCGGAGCTGGGACAGCAGGAAGGGAGACGGAGTGACCGGCGTGCGTGTGCCCGCGGGGACTCACCCCCCCAGCTCCGCCGCAGCCGTTCGGCGAGAAGGGGCTGTGAGTGTGAGCAGTGACATGTCCAGGGCCCCCAGACGGCCGACGGCTGCGTCCCACGTGGGGAGGGGAGGAGTGAGAGGCTGCTCGCCCTCCGCGGACGGCCCTGTTGCAAGGTCCCCGCAGGATCGCATCACACGCAGGGCCCGTCCCCCCCTCCCGCTGCACCCCCCCCTCCCCCAGCCCCGGGTAGCGGGCTGAGCCCTGTCCCTGCGGCCGTGAGCACGGGAGCCGCACGCACGGCCCCGGAGCGCCGAGAGCCCTCGGGTGGGACCCCGTGCGTGCAAGGTCCCGCAGAGCCGCGTGTAGCAGCAGCCTTCCGACCGCGTGCCCGCGGCCTTCCGTCAGTGCGCACGCCGGCGCCCCGAGCCCGGCCCAGCCCCCAAGTCCTATCCAGCAAATAAAGTGTCTTCAACCGGGGTGCGGGGTGGGGTGGGGGTCCCAGAGGCGAGCACCCGGCCCGAGCGGCACGGCCATGCGGACGAGGGGCCACCGCCCCCCGAGCTCTGCGGTGACCGAGACAATCCCGGCCAGGGCGCCCCACGCTGGCGCGTCCCCTCGTCGGTGCAGCCAGAAGGCCCTCGGCTGTTTCCGCCACCACGTTGTAAGGGTTGGGGGCCCCGGGGAGGAGCCGGCGACAGCTGCGGGACAGGCCCTGAATTCCGCCAGGCCCATCTGCTCTCGGGGAGCCGGGGCGCCTGCCGGCACTGGCGGAGCCGGGGTGACGCGGCCGTGGGAGCGGGAGGGAAAGTGGGGGGCACCGGGGTGGGCCTCCCGGGGCCAGGGCCCCGCCCACTCACTCGGACCTGCGCTCTCTGGGGTGATAACGAGACTCGCCGGTACCTTTCAGCCCCCAGCCGGGGCCCTGTCGCGTCCCACTCACCCCCAGGCGTCCCTCCTCCCTGCAGGGCTGTGATCTGGGCCCAGCGTGCCTGCTCGCCAGCCCCCTCCTTCGCCCCCACCTCCACGTGTCCGGGGGCACCCGCCACCCCCACCAGCTGGGCGGGGACCAGGGCCCGCGCCATCTCAGCGGACCAGGTGGACAGGTCCCAGGTGCTCAGGCTTAGGCTTTCTGGTGTCATTTCCTGCCTGAACACTCTGGAGTGGTGGCAACATTCAATATTTCCTACCAAGTGCTTTGTGAAATCGTAGAGATNAAGATGGGTTGGATGTAGTGACTCCTCTTCTGAGTAGGGTTTCACGCGTTCGAACTGCTAGCTGGAGGAGAAACTGAGTAAATAAGTACCTCTCACAAATAACAAGGAAGAAGGCAGCCTCCTGCTATTTCACCTGAGATGATCTAAGTCCATCTAGTCTCATTTCACCTTGAAAAGTAGGCGCTCCGTGTGGAGGAGATGGGGCTGGGAGAGAGCTGGTGCCCAGCGCCACCTGGCGGTCAGAGCGCAGAACCGGCTGCCCCAAGGCCTGCCCTCCTCCCCGCCGTGACCCCTCACAAGTGCAGACGTTTCGAGCACTTCGCTCTTGGTAAGGAGATGTCCGCCTCAGAAGTGAACCCCGCTCAGTATACCTGAAATGGCCCCCAGTAGTCTCTTCCTGGTGTCAGGCCTGAACATCACGTTTGCTGCTTGGGAGGCTGGGGCTGCTGCACTTGACGTGGGGCCGCAGTGCTGGACCCGCAGCCTGCGGCACTGGGCGCTGGGGCCGCAGCACGGGACGTCGGGGCGGTAGTACTGGGCGCGGGCGCCGCAGTGGTGGGGGTCAGATTTGCAGTACTGGGTGTTGGGTGTCAGGCCAGTGGTGCTGGCCGCCGGGGCTGGAGTGCCGGGTGGCAGGCCGGCAGTACTGGACCAGGCTGCAATGCCAGGGATGTAGTACTGGACGCCGGGGCTCCAAGACTGGACCGGGGGGCTGTGGTGCTGGGTGCTGGGTGTCAGGTCAGCGGTGCTCGGCGCCGGGGCTGCAGTGCCGGGCCAGGAGAACTGGACGCTGGGGCTCCAAGGTTGGCCCTGGGGGCTGTAGTACTGGGTGTTGGGTGTCTGGCCACCCGTGCTCGCCGTCAGGCCCGCAGTACTGGGCGCTGGACTTACAGTACTGGGTGTTGGAGCTGCGGTGCTGGGTGCTGGGGCCGCGGTGCTGTGCGCTGGACTTACAGTACCGGGTGCTGGGGCTGCGGTGCTGGGTGCTGGGGCCGCGGTGCTGGGCGCTGGGGCCGCGGTGCTGGGTGCTGGACTTATAGTACTGGGTGTCAGGGCTGCAATGCTGGGGCTGCAGTACTGGCTGTCAGGGCTGCGGTGCTGGGCGCCGGGGCCGCAGTACTGGGCGCGGGACCTACAGTACTGGGCGCCGGGCCAGCAGTACTGGCCGCCGGGGCTCCAGCCCTGGACCTGCGGGCTGTAGTACTGGGCGCCGGGCCAGCAGTACTGGCCGCCGGGGCTCCAACACGGGCTCCGGGGTCGG
>NW_027528991.1:2846406-2846638 GCF_008692635.1 Crocuta crocuta | reverse complement strand
CCAGCCGTGGGTCTGCGGCGCGAAGCGTCGACAACACGCGTGGGGACCCGCGTTCGTGGGCCCATTCATCCTACAGCAACGGCGGCGCGTCCCTCGCGACCCGACGCCAGGTGAAAGGAGGCGGCGACCGGCTCAGTCGGACGGGGTCACGGCCGCCGCCAGGCTGGAGGGCGGAAGGGGAGGGGGAGGCGCCGACGCCCACGCCCCCCGCTCGCGGGCGCGGATCCCCACC
>NW_027528991.1:2844189-2846222 GCF_008692635.1 Crocuta crocuta | reverse complement strand
GGAGGGGCTGTGAGTGCGTGTGTGTGTCTTTGGGAAGTAGAGACACAGGAGGGGGCGGGGCAGGTCGTTGAAAAAGCGAAATAAACGGAATTAGAAGTTGTCCGTTGAGGCATGGAGTCCCTGCCAGAAAATTGAGAATAAAACAAAAACATCCTTTGCTTCTGCGCTTGACCTGGGAGGCTGGATGAGGGTTACTTCCTCTAGTGAGAGGATTATAAATAGCCGCGGAGCAGGATCTGCTTTGTAAGTGTTTCTCTGGTGTCGTGCAGATGGGACGTCGCTGGCCTGTCACCGAATGGGGGTCACTTACAGCCCAGTAGTGCTGCCCGAGGGTCGCTCGTTAGTCCCTCTCCTTTCCCATCTCCCTTCCTGGTCGTGTTTCCTCAGCACGTCTTGTGGGCAAGATCCCAGGCTAGTCTAGGGGGGTTCAGGGGCCGAAAGAGAAGCATCCGCTCTCAGTGGACCCTGGAGCGGGCCTGGCCGACCACAGTGGTAATACACGAAGCCACAAACGGTAGTGTGAGAAACGTCGTAGTGTGAGAAATGTCGGTAGGGCAGTAGTGGCTCACCCCGCTCATTTATTGAACCTCTGTTTTGAGCTCCACGTTATGCTCCAGATCTGCGCCACACGGGACAGGAGCCAGAGCTGCGTGAGGCTGTGTACATTTACATTGATGAAAATTAAGTAAAATCTGAAATGCTCCTCTTAGTCACATGAGCCACATTTCAGGTGCTCAGGAGGCACACGTGCGTGTCAGTGGCCACTGCACAGGACAGTACGTGAGTGGGACTTTTCATTCCAGAAAGGTGTGTTGTACTGAGCTGCTCTAAATCTTGGGGACACGGAGGTGACAGTGTCACTTTTCTTGAGGCCACAGTCTAGATGTTGAGAATAGTCCAGGAAAGGGGGAAGCTGATGATTCAGGCAAGACAGGGGATCATTGCTGGGGTGCCGCCCAGGACTGGTTGGGGAGACCCCAGGAGCGGGGGGCTGGCCTTGCCTGGGCACGCGGATGGCGGCCAGCTCATGTGGGCCGCTGTGCGGGCTCGCGGGAGGGGAGTGGAGAGAGCACAGCTCCCGGTGCTGCCGTTGGAGCGGGAGAGGATTCTTCCCTGATCCCTGGCTGTCCACACCGAAGCAGGAAATCAGGTTGCCCGAGGAAGTGAGGAGGGGGTGAGTGTTGAAGGTCAAGGAGAAGGTGTGAAGTGGTTAGAGAACAGGCACATGCACGGAGGGGAGCCACACCCGGCTGTTCGCAGCACACCGCACCTGTGGGCAGTGGCCCTGAGTTTGAAGCCCGAGTCAAGTTGAACAGCTGGAAGGCAGGGCCGGCAGAGTTGGACTTAACCAGGGTTCAGNGGTGTTTAGAGGAGGCAGCAAGGGTGGGGGTGGGGCATGGGGGGGCTGGGCAGGGAGGCTGGAGGGTAGGCGGTGGTGACCGGAAAGGGGGACACGTGAAACTGAGGTTGTGGAGATTGTGGTGCGTTTATTGTCTTCCTGTGGGGCTTGGTGGTTGGCGTAAGTGCAGAATTCGACCGTCAGAGGGAAGCTCGGGGAACCGAGTCTCAGAGTTTGGAAGCTTGCTGACCCCAGTGACGAAACCACTAGGCGTTCAGACAGGAGTGAGGGATGGTGGTGCGCCCCATGCAGAGTCCTCACACGCAGAGGTGTGGGGCGGGCAGTGATGGGGCTGACCCAGGGGACGGTGGTGACTGCAGTGAGGAGCAGGGGCCTGGTGTGATGGCAGGATCTTGGAGGAGGTGTTTCTGGGGCCGAGGAAGGGACCGGAAGCTGCCGTGAGCCCCTGGTGGTCAGGGCGTGGAGGTCAGGCCTGGAGAAGATAGGGCCGCGCTTGGCCGGCGCAGGTGCGGGGANGACAGTGGGGGGAGGGATCTGAGCTCAGGGGCTGCCCCATCATCCTGCTGAGGGGGGTTGGAGGCCAGGGTTCCAGGCGCGTCCCCAGATGCCTTCAGCAGGACTCCCGGATCTGGCTGAGGTAATGCTGCCCTCCGGCCTGGGGCCTGGGAGGGGC
>NW_027528991.1:2839260-2844092 GCF_008692635.1 Crocuta crocuta | reverse complement strand
TTTACAGCGCACATCTGTGTGCACGGCAGGCTGCCTGGCGGAAGCGTCCGGCCGGTTGGAAGCTGCTGCTCCCCGCCGACCTGGCTCTGAGCCCCCGTCCTGCCTCAGGACCGCCCAGAAGAAGAGGAAGGCGGCCTGAGAGGCAGTGGGTTTTTGACAGACGGGTGCCGCAGAAAGGGCATTGTAAGTGCCCTGCTGAGTTGGTGTGGCGTGTGAGTTCTGCGAGACAGAAAGGAGAAGGACCGGTGGGCTGGCCGAGGGGACCTGGAGGCTGTGGCCGCCAGCAGGACGTCAGGGCTGGAGCTGCCGCTTGAGGCCTGGCCGTGGGCTGATTCCAGGTGGTCAGTGTCCTGGCTCGCTGAGCGCCGCGGAGGGCAGAGGCCGCTGGGATTAGGGGACGAGGAGCAGCACGGCGGGCTGTCCGTGTGGATGGGAAAGCAGCCGAGACCCGGCTGGGATCCAGCGGGGGACCGTGATCAGGGTCCTGAGTGGCAGAGGATGCCGGGAGAACAGCAGGGACAGGAGTGGGGAGGGCAGGGGAGGCTGTTACCGTGTAAGCCAGCCAGCCAGGGCAGGGGACTGGGTCAGGTGGGGGGACGGTCCCCCCGGGAGTGTGTGGGACCCCTGTTCCCTGTGCTCGCTGTCGGCTCACCTTCAGCTCTTTGCGCTCTATGCTGAGCTCGTTTGCTCGGGGCCTGAATGTTCTGTATTTACGAATGGAAATAACTTGATTTCGGCCTTAAGATCACCCCCAGACGTGGTGATAAGGGCGACACCTCCCGTGGTACAAACAGCCACGCGGACGGGAGAGCCAGCGGCCCATGGAAACCAGCAGGTGACCTTAGGAGCGGCGGGTGATTTAAACTTGCAGAAGGAAGTTCCAACGACGGGCGCCCACATCGCAGTCCTCACCTGACCCTTGGGAGGTCAGGCTTGCGGAGGACACGGCTCTGCCCGCGCCACGCGGGCCACCTCCTTTGTCGTGCGGCGCTTCCGGGCCTTGCTGTGCTCTGTGTGGCAGGAACACTTGGCGGGCGCTCTTCTCGTCCCCGTGAACTCGGGCGTTTCCCAGGCACGTCTGGTGTTCGTGTGCGCCGAGCAGTGCCCCCGTGAGCAGGTGGGGTTGCCGGGACAAGAAGGGGAATTAGAGCAAAGGTTTGGGAAAAAAAAATTTAAATGCATTAAAAAGTGATGTATGTTACACTCACAGTCTTTATTTAGTTATTTTTATCTATTTTTCATGCTGCGTGAGGACTCCGACACTAACCTATCGAGGTAAGAAATGGAGCCAAAGATATTTTGAGCTTTTGCATATAAGATTTTCTGGTTTTGCTTCACTACTCTTGGAAAGTACCTAATAATTGTGCCCCGTTTATAAGTATATATGGTAACGCGAGTCAGAAATGAGATGGTGACTTGTAAATTCTCAAGATCCACTTCCGGTTTCCTGAGACAGCCACTGTGGGTCCTGCGTCAGCCCCGCGGGGCCGGAAGTCACGGGAGCGCATCAGCCGCTCCCTGGGTCACTGTGACAGGGGCAGGGTCGCTGCCACTCTCCCACATCATTTGGTCACACTTGGCACAGCCTCCTGGAATGCTGTTGCTCTGGCGTAAGTGAGCTTTTCAAAAATGTGTTTTTAATAACAGTTGAGGGGGCGCCTAGGGCCTCCCTGAGCTGGTTTTACGTGAACTCCTATCACGAATGGAAGTTACCAGATGTGCCCAGTGGCAGGCAGGGCTGCCGGCCGCCCGGTCCCCGTCGTGTGGCGGCCGTCCCCGTCCCCCAGCCGCTCATGCTCGAGGGCCTGCCGTCACCCCACTTTGCCCACAGCCAGGGACCGGCTGACGGGAGGTGGATTCTGGGAGGCTGGCCCTCTGCCTTGAGGCAGAAGTGAACTGAGGTGCGGGTGACGCCGTAGGCCTCCAGCCGGCACCCCGTCAGGTCCCCCTCCCCGTCCAGCCCCCCGCTTTCTACAGGCTTTCCCTGAGAGCAGCTTGTGCACCAGGTCCCCCGTCCCGGGCTCTGCGTGAGGGAGCCTGCTGGAGGCGACGGGGACGCTGGAGGCGCACTGAGCCCGCGTGCCAGGACCAGCCTCCGCCTCGGCGGTCCACAGTCTGCTTGTCTTGTTTCTTTTCTTTTTAAAAAATGTTTATTTAGTTTTTGAGAAAGGAATAGTGCAAGCCAGGGAGGGGCAGAGAAAGAGGGAGACACAGAATCCAAAGCAGCTCCAAGCTCCGAGCTGTCAGCACAGAGCCCGACGCGGGGCTCGAACCCATGAACCGTGAGATCATGACCTGAGCTGAAGTCGGACACTTAGTCGACTGAGCCCCACAGGCGCCCCTCCTTGTCTTCTTTCTTGAAGCGCTGAGTGTTCTGTGATGTGCGTCGGATGCTGGGTCCGCGTCCCTGGGCCGTCCCGCACAGGGAAGGCCTCGTAGAGCCGTGAGCAGAGCGCTGCTCTCACACCGGGCAGGGCTCACGGCTGCTCAGGCCCGAGCGAGTCCCGGGTCGTGTTCACGTTGGCCTTGGCAGCCGTGAGCTCGTGCCCTTTGCACGTGACCCGCGACGCACAGCATAGACCCGACCCCTCGTACAGGTTAAGCTGGAGCTTTGCCGTAACTCAGCATCAAGAGTCAGATGGGTACACGGCAGCTCAAGGGCTTGTTCTTCTCTGCTTTCTTCCTGCAGGTCCTGGACGCCTCGTCCCTTAGCTTCAACACCAGGCTGAAGTGGTTTGTGATCTGCTTTGTGTCCGGCATTTTCTTCTCCATCCTTGTGAGTCACAGCTTCGTGTTGCCCTTAATGTCAGACCCATCACCTGCGTGGTGGTCGCGAGCAGCCGCGTGGCGAGGCTGTTTCAACGGGACGCATTTTGTCCCCTGAAATAGGGGCTTAGAGATCAGTATAGGAGGGAGACATTCAGATCTCATGGGGCTTTAGGGGCTGTGAAAATAATTTTTTTAAGGAGAGTCAGGAATCGAGATGTGTTAACTGCTTTATTTCACTTGTTGTTTAGGAAGCCTGTTAACGTAAGAGTGAGGTTTACGCACATGTGCAGGGAGGGTTGTGGTGCAGCTGAGCTGTACTCCCCACTCCGGACAGGCAGAGAGCGCCTCAGCGAAGCAGATGCCAGTGAAAGTTAACTGCTTTTTAAAACTGTGCAAACATGATGCATTAGCATGTTTATACTCAAACTGTGTATTGTGTAATGATTATATTATTCCTTTTGCAGTAGCACATTTGTTTTGAGCTGTTACAATGGCATAATGATCTTAAAATCGATCTTAACTCAGGGAACTGGATTACTGTGGCTTCCCGGTGGCATCAAGTTTTTTGCAGTGTTTTACACGCTTGGGAACATCGCCGCGCTGGCCAGGTACGTGACGTCGGGCCCCTCGGGGTTGGGCTCGCTGCCGCCGCCACAGCCCTCCTACTCGGGTGAGTTTCTGGAGCTACACAGCTTACGGTCGTTCAGTAGAGTTAGCGGTTCCTGCCGTGAGCCAGGGCCATGACAGGGAGGGGACGGCAGCGCTGGCCGGCATTTGGGGCACGTGTGGGTGTTTCTGTCTGGACCCCAGGGTGCGGCGTGGGCACCGCCATCAGCCCCGCACGGAGGGCAAGTCCCCACCCGGGGCCGTGTCCGGTAAGGGGACCGGGCGGACTTCTACCAGACAGTCCCCCAGAGCCCTGGTCCCTTCCCGCGAAGCCTTGTCTCAGTGACAAAGGACCGGCCTGCTGGTGGCCGGCCCAGAGACGCCACCGTAATGGTGCCAGCACAGCGGGCCCAGCGGCAGCTCGGAGCAGGCGCTCGGGAGCTCCTGTCGAGGCTCACGTTGGGCCTAGACCTCACTTACAGTAAATAAGCAAAAAGTCGAGGTTAAAAGGTTTTCTTTTAATATTAATAATTAGGAGAAACATAAGTGATTTAGTGAGAGATATTTATTAGTAAACCAGCATGGGAGATCTGTTCTCAAAAGCATTTGTGTTTACGTGGCCAAACCACAGCTTCGTCTCTTACATCTCCTGTTTCTTTCAAATAGTACGTGCTTTCTGATGGGGCCCATGAAGCAGCTCAAGAAGATGTTCGAAACCACGAGACTGCTGGCAACAGTTGTCATGCTCGTAAGTAAATACTGAAAACCGAAGCTTCTGGAAGTCTCTCTGGCAGTGCTGTCTCACAGCTAACTGCCCGCCGTAGGTCAGACCACCCTGCGTGTCCCGCTGCACTGCATGCGAGTCCTCATCACATCCGCGAGGCCGTGTGCGTGAGCAGGTAGATCATACAGGGACCGACCCAGAAAATCCCACGCGCGCTGCTTGACAGCTGCTCCGGTGTTTGAGGTGGAGATAGGGCAGGGGCGCCTTTCATTTCCAGGCCCCCTGGAGGCTCTAACCGGATGTGTGCTCCTGGGGGTGGGGCCGGAATGCCGGTGTCCTCTGGGCCATCGGAGTCTCCTCGGGGACACTTGGCTTCTTAAGTGGCCAGTCGTCTGGCTTGCCGCCTTCCCCAGGTCACTGTTTGTCACCGACGGTGTGGCTCCTGTGGCAACACCTGTGAGGGTTCCGGGTCGCTGTCCCCCGTGGCTGCTGGGCCTCCCCTCTGAAATTTGCTCTGTGGCTCTTCGAACCGGGTGAGGTCTGTGGGCTCGTGGCTAGAAACCGTTCCCACGCCGCGCATCTTGGGTTCTTGGCTGATGTTTCGGGTGTCCTGGGCCAAGGAACCCGAGTGTGCCTGATCCCCGAGCCCTCGGCACCCAGCGTGCTCGCTGGTGCCTGCAGCGGCCCCCCCGCCTGACCGCACGCCGGCGGGTGTCAGGGCCAGTCGGCCTCG
>NW_027528991.1:2832996-2838358 GCF_008692635.1 Crocuta crocuta | reverse complement strand
CCTCGGTAGGTTTGTCCTGGTGACCACCGCGAGCCTCCAAGCCCAGTCCCCTTGGTGGCTCCGCTGTAGGAAGGTCCGCGACCGTAAGGGGCGTTTCCTCTCGCCTCTGCGCCAGGGAAAAATCCTTTTTTAGACTGACTTCTCACTCGTGGCCTTTTTCATTGTCATCATGGTTTATTACCCTATCTCTGATTTTTCCAGTTAGAGTTCCATGTATTACATGTGGAGCAGCACTGAGACCCAGTGTCGTCCAGCTTACTCAGAAGTTGTCTCGTGCTCTTAAGACAGGGAGGAGTTTGGGGCGCCTGGGTGGCTTAGTCGGTTAAGCGTCCGACTTTCGCTTAGGTCATGATCTCGCGGTTCGTGGGTTCGAGCCCCACGTCGGGCTCTGTGCTGACTGCCAGCTCAGAGCCTGGAGCCTGTTTCAGTCTGTGACTCCCTCTCTCTCTGACCCTCCCCTGCTCACGCTGTCTCTCTCTCTCTCCTAGAAATAAATAAAACATTAAAAAAGAAAAAAAAAAAAGACAGGGAGGAGTTTATATTTTACCAGGATTTTTTTGAGAGCCAACTTTACAGAGGGTGTCCTGGACCCCACCTGAGTCAGGTTCTCTACCTCCCGCCAATAAGCATAAAAATCGAGAAGGCTGTGCGAACATTCACAAATACAGACTTTTTCCCAAAAGGGACCATGAAATGTTCATACGACACAACTTCCTGGTGACTTGAGTCAGCACCTCCAGTCGAGGGTTCTGTGTGGTCTCGTTTGCCGCTTACATAAGATTGTGCCTCGTGATGGGCACACGCACGGCCACTCCCGCGGTGCCTCCCCAGGGCCAGCCCTCACCTCAGGCATATCCGGGGCCAGTTCTGACTCAGTCATGGCCGGGGCCCCTCAGAGCCGCTGGGCGGACGCCGTCCTCGTTTCTGCGAGGGGATTACTGAGGTCACACTCGAGCATCAGAGCCGAGGGCTCTCTGCCCTCCAGCCTCGTGCTTGTCCCTGTTGCTGTCACCTGCCCCTTGAGGGGCCCGGGGATGTGCAGGGGAGATGTCACCTTCTGCATGGAAATCATCACAGTAGATTCCTCACGTAAAGTCAGGTAAAGCGGAAGTACCGGGTGTCCCCAGTCGTACTGGGTACTGTGTTGGGGACGCTCTTACTAGACCCCAGCACAGCCACGCACACGAACAGCGCTCGTCCGGGGCGAGGAGGGCGGGTGTCCTGCCGAGCACGGAGTCACGTGTACGAGGGTCGGGTCCGTCTGTGTGGGACACCTGAAACTGATAGAACACTGGACAGTAATGACACCAGAATTAAAAAAATTAAAAAATAAATTTAAAAAAACAACAGCCTATATCCTACATCATTGCTCAGACGTCCTTTCCGTTGATTTGCTGAGTGGAGAATTCACTCGGTGCCTGCGGCTCGCCCAGGATCCCCGCGGTCGCGCACCCGAGGGTGGGGTAACCTTGGCCCGCCCCGACTCTGTCCCGTAGTTTTATTACGCGCGCAGATGGATGCAGATCAGTTTACGAATTGTTTTAAAGGTTTTGCAAGGACTCACATTTGCAAATTTTTCTTTCCTTCCCTGTAGTTGTGTTTCGTGCTTACGTTGTGCGCTGCTCTGTGGGTAAGTACGGCGGCCGCCCTGCTTTCTGCTAGCCGGCCCCTCACCGGCCCGGTCACACGGCCGCCCCATGGGAGCTCCAGCTCTGGCTTCCTGAAGCCCGCAGAGGTTGGGTGTCCCTAAAATCGTGTATCGTGACATGAACTTGGTGTTCAGGCTCACGATAGGCTCTGCCATCCGGGACAGGCAGGTTCGTGCTCGCCTCTGGGGCGCCCCCCCCGCCCAGCCCCTGGGCTTACAGGGGCTCCTGCTCTCGTCTGCGGTGCTCACGAGCCGGGCCGCGCTGTCCCCGCCGGCAGGGAGGAGGCCGCTGACGAGGGAGTGTGTTTCGAGTCACAAGACATCGAAACTGTAAGGAGAAAGGTCAAGGGAACAAACCCAAACAAATTAGCAAAAAGAGGCCAAAGGGGATGCCTGGGTGGCTTAGTCGCGAGGGCATGCGACTTGCTCTTGGGGTCAAGAGTTTGAGCCCCACGTTGGGTACAGAGGTTACTTTAATTCATTTTTAAAAAGATGTAAAATCGCTTAAAAAAAAAAGGCAAAAGAACTTAATGTCATGCCTCTTACTGTGGAGATGGACAGCCCTTCATTAGCCTCAAGTCCAGCGCGCTCGCTGGTGCTCCTGAGCCTTTATTCTCTGTAGTAACTTGTATGCTTCCCACAGGGGTTTGGGTGGTTCTTGAGCCATCAAGAGAACTACACGTTTAAAAAAAAAGAAACAGTAGCATACGATCTGTTCTAGAAATTTCTTGTCAGAAATGTTCTGATTTTAATTTTGATGGTGTAACGACTGAGCTTTAATTATCTGACAATTCTTACACCTCATTTCTCTTTTTTTTCTTTTTAATGTGTGTTTACTTTTGAGATAGAGACGCAGAGCACCAGCAGGGGAGGGGCAGAGAGAGAGGGAGACAGAATCCAAGGCAGGCTCCAGGCTCCGAGCCATCAGCACAGAGCCCAACACGGAGCCTGAACCCACGAAGTGGGGGATCATGCTGAGCTGAAGTTGGACACTCAACCTACTGAGCCACCCAGGTGCCCCTGCACCTCATTTCTCAGTGATGACTAAAAGCGTATAATTTTAAAATTTTTAATGTTTACTTTTGAGAGTGAGAACAAGCATGAGTGAAAGAGGGAGACAGAATCTGAAGCAGCTCCAGGCTCTGAGCTGTCAGCACAGAGCCCGATGCGGGGCTCGAACCCACGAACTGTGAGATCATGACCTGAGCTGAAGTCGGACGCTCAACCGACTGAGCCTCCCAGGCGCCCCTACAAGAATGTTCTTAAACAGCATTTGCATATCTGTACGGAACATTGATTTTTGGTTTTGGAATGGTCTGACAGCCTATTTATTTATAGGCAGTAAATTAAAAATGAATAAGGAAGTAAGCTGAAATAACATAGACAAGGAACTCTAAAAATAGGTCATTTTAAAACAGAAACTGCTAATTTTACATTATTCTAGAAGATCACAATAAAATACAGTTTTTCTTCAAAAAATAACTGTAGGAGCAAGAGAGGAAGGAGCAAAGGCTGTGAGCCCCACACAGGGTGGAGATCGGGGCTTTTCAGGGTTGAGTCTAGGAAAGTGGGCGCTAACTCGGGGGGCCGGCCGGAGAGCGCTCCGGTGTCTGCCGCCTCCGCACGGGCATTTCGGGGACACCTGCTTGGTGCCCTGGGCCTCAGCGTCTGAATGCACACGGACGCCTCGAGAAAGGAGAGGTGCTTCGTGGGGATTTACGTTTCCGGCCCGCCGAGTCTTAACTTTGTCACAGCAAAGCCTAGCGTCAGTGAAGCTCTGCGTGTTTGACGGGGCGGAGTTGAACCTGTTCGGGGGAAGTACTTGCGGCAGTTGTGAACTTGTCATGTGTCTGTTTGCTGTTGTCAGTGGCACAAGCGGGGGCTGGCCTTGCTCTTCTGCCTGCTGCAGTTCCTGTCCATGACCTGGTAAGTCCCGCTCTCGCCCCTTAGGAAGGTAAAGTGCCCTGAGCGGCCATAAGCACTGTGTTCCGGGCCTTTGGGCCTGGGAACATCTGGCCTTTCATGTGACCGTTAGAAGCATGTGCCCTGGGGGGGGGGACGGGCCTCCCGAGAGGTCACGAGTGAGGTCCCGTGAGACCTGCGCTCGCTCAGTGGTGGGGTCACACCAGTGGGGGTGGGGTGCCGTACGACACACTTACACAGCAGTGCCCTTCTTGTTAGTGTGAGAAGGGGAGACGGTAGCACGTGTGGGTAATACCGGACGAACCCTGAGAGTGAGGCCGCGTGACGGGCAGGCCCGGGGACGGTGGTGCACTGTTCTCTCCGCACCTCCCACAAGTGCAAGTGCAGGGGGGCCTTCGCTCTGCTCAACGGGCCCTGGACGTGCATCTGGCGCTGGCGCGTCTGCATCTTCAGGAATACAGGTGGCCTCAGGCATTAGGGGCACCAACTCCCCCAGCGTCGAAGATCAGTGCATGACCTGTGCCCCGAACTTAACCCTGAAGAGCCTACCATTGACCCCAGGCTGCACCGGTCACAGAAGCAGTTGATCGATTTGTTTCTCCCCACTCCGCAGTCTTATGATAACACCTATTCCTACCTATTCCTTGGTTCTTCGGGGTTCCTAGGCTGCGCCGCTCGTCTGCCGGGTTTTTCAGAATGTTGCAAATCTCCAACAGACACTTTCCCACTGTACTTACCGGAACAGAAGATCCACGTTAAAGTGGACCCGGCAGGTGCANGTGCCCTTTCCTTCCTTCTCTCCCCCCCACCCCGCCTGGGGTGCCCTTTCCTTCCTTCTCTCACCCCCCCCGCCTGGGGTGCCCTTTCCTTCCTTCTCTCCCCGCCCCCCCCGCCTGGGGTGCCCTTTCCTTCCTTCTCTCCCCCTCCGCCGCCTGGGGTGCCCGTTCCTCCCGACCACGTGCTCCCCCTCCCCCGGGAAGCCTCTGCTCTGGGCTGCGTCCCGGTCACCTGCGGCAAGCCTGCGGTGGGGTGGGCTGGGCTCCTCCGCGCACGCCTCCATGGTTTCCGCAGACCAGTGCCTGGGAGTGTTTTCCTTCTTCAGAGCTGGTTTGCTTGCTCCCTGCAGGGGTCCGGCCACCCTGCCTGAGCTCGCGGCTTTCAGTCTGGGATGTGACATCAGTGTGTCCTTTCCCCCGTTTCTCTCTGCCGCCGCCGCCGGGTGTTCTGTGCGCTCCTCTGCACGTCGCTCTCCCTGGGAGCTGTGGGAAGATTGGAATCCCGTGCCTTGGCCTTTTTCTATAATAGGCTGCGTTTCATTGCATCATCTGTACGTGATGATGGATTTAGCCCTGAAGGACAGTGCCGGTTCTTCCCACTTTACTATTTTGATGGAAAAAGAACAAAAAGGGTGACCTGCCCGTTGCCACAGGCGCAGCTGTAGCGGGCGTCCGCGCCCCACAGATAGTTCGGGGTGGGGGCCTGTCGTTCGCACGGTTAACACGTTCCGGCCGAGCTGCTGTTGCTGGTCCGGGCCGTAGTTTGAGGAGGATCGCGCAGCTTTATTTGTTCCGGTGTTTGGATCATCTCAGCATCTGTGCCTTTTTCTTGCAGGTATAGCCTGTCGTACATCCCGTACGCAAGGTGAGACTGTTCGAGCTCCATCGAGTCGTTTCTGATCCTCTGCTCATCTTTACACAGATGCGTGACTTTCAGGACACGCACCTTCAGATGTGATGCAAAAGGCTGTTTTTTTTGTAGACTTTGATTTCTTCCCCCCGCCCCCCCGCCCCC
>NW_027528991.1:2828249-2832980 GCF_008692635.1 Crocuta crocuta | reverse complement strand
CCCCCATTACTTTTTAAATAAGATGAACAGAAGTTTGCTGTATAAAAGCAAAACCATTTGGAACATGTGGAGCAGACAGGCTGGAATTTACTCCTGTTTTTACCAAGCGCACATTGGCAGTTAGGAACTTTTGAGAAGAGATTCTCGATCCTTCCATGACTGTAAATACTCAGTAAATGGGATGGAGACGCCAGGGAAACAAATTCTACATTAAAACAAAACCAAACCAAACCAGGAGGTTAGTGAGAAGCTGAGGTCTGGTACATCTGCATTTGTTTCAGGCCCGTAGAAACGTACTTATTTTTTGTGTCAGGAGGAACTACCATTTTCTTCTGTTTTTTTCAGAGAGGGCACTAATTTAGTTGTGGGGGGAAAAACTCAGTATAATCTTATACTGATTATTATACTATAATCTCAGTGTAATCTTAGACCTGACAGGTTTAAGAAAGTACTGTTGAGGCACAACTTGGCTTCTCTGAGATTTGGGAACAGGTTACGTATGAAAAACAGCGAAATTGTGTGCCTGATGTGAACAAGGAAGGAAGTTGTACAAATTCTACTTTTATTCATTTCAAATGGATGATTGCTTTTGATGAGTGCTTGCAAGGAGGAAAAGCAGACGGGCCGGCCCAGCTGGGCAGCGGTACAGGAGGGGCTACAGGGGACTCGCTGTCCCCGGGACCTCACCCAGGAGACCTCAGCAAGGGGACAGGTCACCTAGAAATGACACCCACCCCTGTAAGACTGAGCTCAGAGCCACAGCCAGGCTCCTGGAGAGCGGCTAACCCTTGCCTTCAAGGAGGGCAGTGTATAGAATCTGCTGGCACGCCTCCAGTTCCCTGGTGCGTGCCTCCATTAATTTTTTTTGTTAGTTCAGGTTTTTTTTTTTTTTTAAAAACTTAATCTCTACACTGAGCGTGGGGCTCAAACTCATAGCCCGGAGTCAGAAGTCTCATGTTCTCCCGACTGAGCCGGCCAGGTGCCCTGATTGGTGTGTGCTTTTAATAGTCCGTATGCAAATAGTAATTTCAGGTGAATAAAGTATCAAGTAATAGTTTATTTTTTTAAACTTTTTTTTTTTAATGTTTTATTTATTTCTAGGGGAGAGAGAGAGAGACAGCGTGAGCAGGGGAGGGTCAGAGAGAGAGGGAGATACAGACTCTGAAACAGGCTCCAGGCTCTGAGCTGGCAGTCAGCACAGAGCCTGACGCGGGGCTCGAACCCACAAACCGCGAGATCATGACCTAAGCGAAAGTCGGACGCTTAACTGACTAAGCCACCCAGGCGCCCCTCAAGTATAGTTTAAACAAACTGTTTTGGAAAGAAAATGTGAGAGGTGAACAAAGTCATGGGAATTTGTTTTATTTATTTATTTTTGAATTCTGAGGATTTGTTAGAAACATTTTGCTTCCTAAAATCCAATTCGTCATTTTATTTATTCATCTGTTTATTTATTTAAAATGTTTTTATTTATTTTTGAGAGAGAGCGTGAGCGGGGGAAGTGCAGGGAGAGAGGGAGACACAGGAGCCACAGCAGCTCCAGGCTCCGAGCTGTCAGCACAGAGCCCGACGCGGGGCTCGAACTCATGAACCGCCAGTCGGACGCTTAACTGACTGAGCCACCCAGGTGTCCCCAGTTTGTTATTTTAAAAATTGTTTCTTTTGTTATTTTTGGTATTTATTATCTTAATATTAAGATTAGCATACATGCTGGAAGAGATCTCATAGACTAAATGCCATTTCTGACATTAAAACGTTATTTTGAAATTTCAGTTCTTAATTTCCAGTGACACTCAGCGAAGTTTTAGGATGTTTCAGTGGCTCCCCTGCGTCCCCGGTAAAATGTCCCCACGGGTCTGTCTCTTGACAGGAGTGTTTTCTCCATTTGCCCCTGAGGCAGATTGTGACATTGATTTTCCTTTTCTCCCACCAGGGATGCGGTGATTAAATGCTGTTCTTCTCTCTTAAGTTGAAAGCGAGACATCCTTTGCAGAGAGCACCGGAAGGCTGCTCTTGCGTTTCTGGTGAACACGCTTCTCCCGCAGCAGCCGTCACCTCCGTGCAGCTGCCGTGACAGCCGGGACCGTGGCGTGCGCCACTGTCAGCGCTCGACTAAACTGTTAAACACTCGTAACGCAAAAGTCATGACGCGTCATTAATGTGCTCTTCCCCCCGATTAGGAGATTTTAATCCTTGCTGACTGTAAATGATTTTTCGCTAGTGTTTTACCCTTCGCTAAGCAGCATTTGAGATGTGAATATTTAAGGGAAAGCTGTCACAAGCTCTTCTACAAACGTCTGTGTTTTTACAATCTTTTTTTTTTTAAAAAAACACCTTAAATGTGAAAGTTTTTACTTTAAGCTCAAAATTGCTTATTGTATAATAAAATAATATATAAACCTTTACAATTTTGAAATAAACTCACCCTTGGAAAAAACGTTTTCTGGGCCGGATTTGTGACGGTGTCGGTGGCGACACGATGGCGGAGTGCGTCTGTAGAGGGAGGGGTGAGGGGCAGCCTCTGCCCTAACGACGCCCCTGAAGAAACCTTTGCACAAGACCACAGGACGGTGGTGCAGAAGGCAGGGAAGGGGTGTCCTCCGCACCGGAAAGCACACCGGGAAGTCGAGGAGGAGGGTGGAGCATGGGGGGCTGCGAGCCGTGTCCACGGGCCAAGTCGTGTAGGTGAGGCAGCCCCAGGAGGAAGCTGCTTTCACCCCTGCGCTGAAGGAATCACCCCTGCGCTGAAGGAATGGCTGGAGGGGAAGCAGGGGTGAGGAGGTGAAGCCCAGCTCCCCCCTCCTGCTCCAAGGTCACCCCCTCCCCCGCCCCTACGGGCTGGCCCTGCTCAAACCTGCGGCCAGCGGCACGCAGGGCTGCAGGGGAGGGGCCGGCACAGGCCTGCGGTGCAGGGAGGATGGCCCTGCTCGGTGCGGTTTGAGGGTCGATGATGAAGATGCGGGCTCGGAGCAGGTGCCGGGAGAGCCGGCCCCTCAGAGCTTCACCCGGAAGACAAGCCCGGGCTGGGCGGGGGGCAGGCGTGGGGACATCATTGCCCGGACGGGGTGGACCGGGAGCTCGGCGTGCTGGGAACTGGCGGAGGCTGGGGGGCCAGGCCCGGCCCAGACCCCACGCCCTAAGGGATGGTGGAGGTCAGCGTAGGGCATAACACCTTCTCCCGCCCCCCAAGAGGTCCCAGTTATGTGGCCGCCGTGGTTCCACAGTCACGGGACACCGTGGGAGGGTGGAAAGGACAGCTCCCCACGCTGTGCGCGCAGGGGTGTGCAGGGCAGGGAGGAGGAGGGGGAGGATGGCGTGCACCCCAGGGGAGCGGGGCGTGTGCAGGGCAGGGAGGAGGAGGGGGAGGATGGCGTGCACCCCAGGGGAGCGGGGCGTGTGCAGGGCAGGGAGGAGGAGGGGGAGGATGGCGTGCACCCCAGGGGAGCGGGGCGTGTGCAGGGCAGGGAGGAGGAGGGGGAGGATGGCGTGCACCCCAGGGGAGCGGGGCGTGTGCAGGGCAGGGAGGAGGAGGGGGAGGATGGCGTGCACCCCAGGGGAGCGGGGCGTGTGCAGGGCAGGGAGGAGGAGCGGGAGGATGCTGTGCACCCCAGGGGGGCGGGGCGTGTGCAGGAAGCGCACTGAGGGGTGGAGTGTGACCGGGAAGCGTGGACTCAGAAGAACGCAGCGAGTATATCTTCGTTGTCAGAAGGCTCGGGTGGGGAGGCAGCAGTCGTGGGTGGAGCACCCCTGGGCCCGCCCGCCTGCGNCAGGCGGCGAGCGATGTGCCTTGTGCTGGAAGGTGCCCTGGCCTTGCAGCTGGAGGCCACCGCTGGGATGACAGAACGATGTGTCCCTGTGGCCGTGGCCGTGGCCGTGGCCGCGCAGAGGGTCCAGGACAGAACGCAGACGAGCTTCGGGGAAAGGCTCCTCCTGAGGAATACTGAGCGGGGTTCACNATTCGCCTCCTTGCCCAAGTTCATCCGTAGCCCCAGAATCCGTGCTCGCGAGAGTTTCCACGGTCACTGAAGGACACGTGCCGAACGGTGAAAACCCGGAGTCCCCTGGGGCGCGTGGGCCCCGCGCAGAGGGAGCGCGTGCCTTCTCGTCCCAGCTCGCGCCGTACACGAGTGCCGTTTCTTGTGACCTAACGAAATGCACACCGACGTGCCGTGTTTTTCGCGGTTTTGCACGGCCCCCGAGCCTAGCGCTAAGTGCCGGCTAGTGCCCTGCACCCCTGAGGGGGTTGAACAGACGGTGGTCTCTGCGGCTGAGACCAGCCTCTGCCCCCTCCGCCCCCCGCCCTCTCTTCACCTGAGCACCAGAAAGCAAGAGTGAGCGGAGCGAAGACCAGGCCAGAGAGCAGCGCCTGGGTCGCTGAGACGGAGGTCTCCCGCTGGGGGGCGGGGTGGGGGGAGTNCACAAAGCACTTGGTAGGAAATATTGAATGTTTCCAACACTCCAGAGTGTTCAGGCAGGAAATGACACCAGAAAGCCTAAGCCTGAGCAGTTGGGAGCAGCTTAGAAGGAGCGCAGAACCCACCAGTCTGGGAAAGATCTCCTAGTGTTTAATCACTGGTCTTTTACTCTCTCTCTCATGAGCTCATTTCCACCACTTCTCTGACACGGTAGCAAATCCTGACGCCACTGGTAGCATCGAGGCTTCCTTAGGGACTGAGGCTCCAGAGTGCTTTGTGCCGAAGACACGCAGTCAAGGGCAGTGCGGTGGGCGGG
>NW_027528991.1:2813555-2828162 GCF_008692635.1 Crocuta crocuta | reverse complement strand
GGCGGACAGGAGCGCGGGGTGGGGGCGGGGGTGGGGGCTCAGACCAGAGGGGGCAGGACTGGCTGTCCCGGTGCAGGCAGGATGTCCCCAAACTCCAGTCCTTGCTCACAAGGGACGTGTCTGAGGTGAGAAGAGAGGGACACACCTTGGGGAAGACAGCCTAAGTTCTGACTGTGCTCCCTGGTCGTCCAAAGAGACCTTGACCCTCCCCGTGGCTTTCCCAGCTCCCACCCCGACAGCCCCCTGGAAACAAGGCGAGCTGTCCCGGCCACCGCGGCAGGGACGAGGCAGGTGCCCGGCGCCCAGAGCGCCACTGCATCCCCAGGCCTCCACCCGGTCAGCAGGGGCAGAGGGAGGAGTGAGATACACCCGCCCCGCGGGAAGGCAGATCCCAGAGGGGCCGCTGTCACCCCTGGCTGGCACCTCCACCCGCAGCCACTCTCCCTGCCCTGGCTGGCGAGGGCCTTTTCTTTCTCTCTTTTTCTTTTTTTCAGTGTGGAGGTCCTTTTAAATCTGTTCATCTCACTCCTCTGCTTAAAAACCTTCAACAACTCTCTTGTGATTTTAGACTAAAGGCCACAGTGATCATCATAAAAGACATCGTAAGTTAGGGGCGCCTGGGTGGCTTAGTCGGTTAGGCGTCCGACTTTCGCTTAGGTCATGATCTCGCGGTTCGTGGGTTCGAGCCCCGCATCGGGCTCTGTGCTGACTACCAGCTCAGAGCCTGGAGCCTGTTTCAGAGTCTGTGACTCCCTCTCTCTCTGACCCTCTCCTGCTCGCGCTGTCTCTCTCTCTCCTAGAAATAAATAAAACATTAAAAAAAAAAAAAAGTTAGGGGCGCCTGGGTGGTGGCTCAGTGGGTTAAGCATCTGACTCCTGGCTTCAGCTCAGGTCATGGTCTCAGGGTCCCTGAGTTCGAGCCCCGCGTCGGGTTCTGCGCTCCAGCAAGGGGGAAGTTCCTGGGAAGGCACTCGGCACACATGAAACAGAAAGTTGTGAGTGTTACATTTGTTCAGCTGGTTGTGCAGCACAAGGGGGAGAAGGGGGCCGGGGAGGTCGGAGGAGGTGGCCGGGCCATTATCTTTGATCGGGGCTCTCAGAACAAATACCGCAGGCACGGCTCACACAGCGGAAGTTCGTATCACACGGCTCTGCAGGCTGGGAGTCCAAGATGGTCACCTCCTCCCCATGTGCTCACGTGGTGGGGAGACAGGGAGCTCTGGTCTCTCCCTCCCTTGTAAAGGCGTCGGTTCCATCATGAGGGCGCCCCTCTCGTGACCTGATCTAACCCTAACCTCCCCACGTTGCGCTGGGGATCAGGGCTTCGACATACAGAGTTCCGAGGGACGTAAACGTTGAGTCCACAGCAAGCATGTGAAGGGTCCGGGATTGTAACTTCTAAAGATGGGGAGCCACTCTTTGTCACACCTGATGTGAATGTGACACAGCAGATTTGCAATTTATTTATTTTTTAAAGTAGGCTCCACACCCAGCATGGAGTGCAACACGGGGCTCAGTCCCACACCCCTGAGATCAAAACCTGAGCCGAGATCCAGAGTCAGCTGCTTAACTGACTGAGCCACCCAGGCGCCCCCAGATTTGCATCTTAGAAAGCTCACTCCCTCAGGCTTCACAAGTGGGTGTCAGAGGGCAGGTGTGGCTGCGCAGAGATCTCTTCGGGGTTTTAGGGTAGACCCGAGGAGGGTCATGGTGCCTTAGACTATGATGGCGTGGAGACGGGCAGAGTGAGTAGTCACCAGACTAAAAGTGGGATCCAGGGGCCTCGGCTGAGTGCAGAGATGGTGGCAGAGGAGGCTGGTCCGGGGTGGCGCGGAGCGTGGCACACGGATGGGCTGGAGGTGGAAACTGGGAGGCATCGGGTGGGGCCCCGCTGGTGCAGGAAGCAGCCTGAAGGCTAAGGGGCAGAAGGGACATCTGCACAAAAGAGAGGAGCAGTGGGCGGGGCAGGGAAGTGGCACAGCAAGGTGCCAGTGGGCGGGGCTCACACCAGCACCAGGGCGCCTCTGCCTCCCTGCAGATGCTAATGTGTATTTGGCCCAAATAAACCAGGCAGGCCTTGTACCGCGGGCGCCCACGGAACAGCACTCCGTTACTGAGGAGAAGATCCAGAACCTTTGCTGGGGGCAGGTTAGATAGTGTCAGGCGATGCCCGATTTGCCTTGACACTCAGGTTCTCCCTCCTGTGCTGAGCCATGCAAATCACCAACTGGTGAGAGAGTGAAACGTTTTTCCCGAGGATCTGCTGTCTGTTGAAAATAGCCGGCTCCGTGGGGCGGCTGGCTGGCTCGGTCGGAAGAGCCTACGACTCTGGATTTGGGGATCATGAGTTCAAGCACCACAGTGGTGTAGAGATTACTTAAATAAAAACTTAAAAAAAAAAAAAAAGGAAAACATCTTACTCCTAAAATTTGCCCATATGTGTTGTTATTTAAAAAGGCACAAGGAGGGGGTGCCTGGGTGGCTTAGTCGGTTAAGCATCCAGCTTCAGCTCGGGTCACGATCTCACGGTTCGTGGGTTCGAGCCCCGCGTCGGGCTCTGTGCTGACAGCTCGGAGCCTGGAGCTGCTTCAGATCCTGTGTCTCCCTCTCTCTCTGCCCCTTCCTTGCTCACACTCTGTCTCTTCTGTCTCGCTCTCTCTCAGAAATAAACATTAAAAAATTAAGAATAAAAATAAAAAGACACAGAGTGACTCTTTAATGGCTACCAGGCATTGTATCTTTCCAAAAGAGAAGTTTTTACACCTCGATCCCTGATTCAGAGAAAATGCCTCCCCCAGTCCTGTCTCCCGAGAGACGGAAGAGGGAACCTCATACCCTACAAACGGAGCTCTGCTCTTGGCTTTCTCTCCCTGCCATCGGCTGGCCTTGTCACCATAACCCCCGCTGTGGTCCCAGCAGTGCGCGTGCAGCTGCCAGTCACTCTCTTAATGTTCCTCTGAGGCCGTCGTGAAACTCATTTGTGGTCCGTGGAAACGGGGGAGTGATCCGCGACTGATGCTTGGGATTAGGAACCAGCTATAAACAAGGTTTGGAATTTGGCTGCTTAAAACCAAAAATAAACGTAGCATTTTGTTCATTTGTTTCTCCTGATCCATTTGCTAATGCCCCTATTGGCTGATGGAAATGCGGCTGCAACATCGCACAAACGAATAAAACAGTTTCCCTGGTAACGGCGCTACTGTGGACCCGGATGCAATCTCTAGAAGAGAAGTGTGTATCCACGTGGCTAAGCTACGGCCTCATTAAAAATAGCCCCATCCAGGGGCGCCTGGGGGGCTTAGTCGGTTAAGCGTCCGACTTTCGCTCAGGTCATGATCTCGCGGTTCGTGGGTTCGAGCCCCGCGTCGGGCTCTGTGCTGACTGCCAGCTCAGAGCCTGGAGCCTGTTTCAGAGTCTGTGTCTCCCTCCCTCTCTGACCCTCCCCTGCTCACGCTGTCTCTCTCTCTCTCTCTCCTAGAAATAAATAAAAACATTAAAAAAAATTAAAAAAAAAGCCCCATCTTGCCTTCAAGGGACCAGCGGGTTAACATGTTTATTGTGTACCTGATACTTCATCTCATTCTCAAAAAATTGACAAGATAAATTTCGAAATAAGATTTAGTAGAGAGGAACAAAAGCAATGAGATGAACGTCGCACGTGAGACCCTCGCTACTTACATCGTCCCCACGGCCGCACCGGCAGCACCTGGAAGTCGGTGTGAAATGCAGAGTCTCTGGAACCCGGTCGGCCCCGCGCGTGAGAGGCTCCGGTTCACAGGACCCTCAGGGGAGAAACACGCACGGGAACGCGGGACAGGCGCAGCCCCCCCCCCGCCCAGGTCTCCATGATGCTCACGGAAAGGGGGCCTCCAGGGCTGCCTCATTCAGCAAGTGGGTTCTTGTATGAAAAGCTCTTACTTGCAAGATCTATTTGATCTGCTGCTTTCTCCGTCTCCACTCTCTCTGCAGAGACAGAGCCACGGGCTTCCCGCAGCGTCCCTGCCTCTCCGCAGCCTGGCTCCTCGGCTCTCACCAGGGTCCCGTGCGCAGGGCCCGAGCGACCACCCGAAGGCCCCCCGGCCTTCACGCCTGCCCGGGCTCCCTCACAGACAGGCTAGGTGCTTCCAGCCTGCCCCCGGGGCGGGGGGGGGTCCGCAGGAAACAGACAAGCAGCAAGTGGGTGCAGGACACAGGACCAGCACCCGCGGAAGTGGCAGCACCAAGGTGGGCAGGGGACACTGGGCGACAAATAGTCACCCCAGGTCTTCCAGCCTACGGAGGCCGCCTTCCTGGAGGGGGAGGCCCAGGCCCTCCTTTCTGCTCTGGGAGAGGCCTCGGGCACATCCCGAAGACAAGTTCAACCAGCTTCAAGTGGCTCCTCCAGGGTTACAGGCGAGAGGGGTCAACCTAGCGACTGAGGACAGAAGGACCCCTGTGCGCCTGCCGGATGGTCAGCCTGGGAGCTGAGACCAGGTCGCCAACTGCCCCAACCCGGCCGGGGCGGGGGAGGGGGCAGCAGGTGCGGCTGTGTGGCCCCCTGCGGAGACTTCCAAGAGGGCGTGGAGCTTCTGTGGCAAGTGCTGGGGACAAAGAGCCCGGACTTCTACCAGCAACCGTGCATTCTTGCGGCTGATTAGGCTGAAGACCAGGAAGCTCCTTTCAGGACAACTTAGCAACAGCCTGTTGGGATGTTGGGGTCAGAATCCCCACTGTCACTTGGCAGGGGCCAGCCACTCCACGTGTTGCTGTTTGCTTCTCTGTAAATTGGGATCGTAATAGAAGTGAGGTCACAGGAGTGTTGTAAGGATTAAAGGAGACCCCACATGGGGGTCCCAGAACAATGCCTGCCGCACACCACGTGGCCCAGCAGTGAATGAAGGACTGAGCATTCTTGGATTGGATATACCATTACTTGTACTCCAGCGGCCTCACTTGCTTCTGTGATCTTGCGGCTCGTTTTCTGTTTTCTTGTTAACTTCTCATCTCTCCTTAAAACAGAAACATTACAGGGCGCCTGGGTGACTCAGTCGGTTAAGCGTCCGACTTCAGCTCAGGTCATGATCTTGTGGTCCATGGGTTCGAGCCCCACGTCGGGCTCTGTGCTGCCAGCTCTGAGCCGGGACCCTGCTTCGGATTCTGTGTCTCCCTTTCTCTCTGACCCTCCCCTGCTCACGCTGTCTCTTTCTCTCTCTCTCTCTCTCTCAGAAATAAATAAAAACATTTAAAAAAAAAACCAGAAATGTTATTGCACGTTCTTTTTAGTTGATTGCATCTTCTGTACATTCTATTCTCTGGATAAGAAAATGAACTGCAATTTCGTGTTAAACAATCTACTTAGATCATCGAAGGAAAAAGAGGAAAGAACGTTTTTGTTACTGCGAAGACTACTCACAGTCAAGGGGCAGGGACCGGGTCCATGCAGGCGGTGCCCTCTGCTGCATCTGCTGACCACCTCTCGTGGGTCCTCACTCCAGAGCAATGCGCATTTGAATGTCAGAAGATACTTTGAAATCTATCACAGTGACCGCTTCTGCTTTGGTTTCCCATCGCCAACAACAGTGAACGCACTTTACAGAACTTATGATAGAGACTCTCCGAATGCTGCTTCCAAATCCTGGTCAAGTGCAGTCAGCACAGTTGATGCTGATCAAAGTTCCCAAAAAGTTAATCAGAAAGCTGTTCAGGGTGTGGATGTGAGCTTCAGATTTCTGCTCTTATAAACGGGATAATTTGTGACAAGTATCGTAAAAGCCAGAGAAAGCCGAGTGAGAGCTGTGTGCTCCAGTTTCTGACCAGCCCATCAACGACCCCTCGATCCCTCGAGAACCTTTGCAGTCAGAGCACACCTGGTTCGTTTACCTGATGTGGTGAGTTGGGTACCTGGCATCATGCAGGGTCCCTTTTCCAAATGCTGGATGGTAGTTCGGTTGGGTTCAATGTTTTTCGGCTGTTGATGGGGTTTTCCCAGGCCCAGAGTTTGCACCTGTAGTTTTCCCTTGGTGATAAAGTAGTGCTGTGGCGCCCCTGCCCTTGACATAGTACATTTTCCCCAGGAGAAGGATGAGCATCTCCCTGCAGGATACGCTTCTCAAACTCGGGTACTAGATTTTGTCTTTCGGGAGTTTTCCCTCTCTTTCTCCACTCGGCACAGAATACAGCAAAGTCACGTTAACACAGTAGATTCTCCATTAATTTTTTTTGCAGGAATGAATGAGCAAAAGTTGTAACTCTAAAAGTTCACTTATAAACTAACTTGTCTTTCCTCTTGTTTTTTTTTTTTTAATTTTTTGAATTCATTTTTGAGAGAGAGAAAGACAGAGTACGAGTGAGGGAGAAGCAGAGAGAGACACACACACACACAGAATCCGAAGCAGCTCCAGGCTCCGAGCTGTCAGCACAGAGCCTGNGGGGGGGCGGGGGGGGGGGGGGACAGAGGATCCAAAGCAGGCTGTGTGCTGACAGCAGAGAGGCCAACGCGGGGCTGAAACCCACAAACCGCGAGATCATGACCTGAGCCGAAGGCGGACGCTCGGCCGACTGAGCCCCCCGGCGCCCCCTTTGCAGTTTCTAGCTGGTGAGGAGGCAGGCAAATGAGCCCAGAAGTCTTGGTGGGCCTGGGTGGGAGGCGGTGAGGACGGGCTCTCAGGCGTCATCCCTGGGGGCCCCGCCTGCCTTTCCCTCGGACACAACGAAGGCGGCAGAAGTCAGCTACGGTGCCGACGCTTGGTTTTTGCATCCGGGTCACTTGTTAATCACTCTTGTGAAGGGGTTGATTACAAACACAGAGTGTGGGTGGTACAATCTTAGCACCGGTCCTCAGTCTCTGTCCCCCACCCCGTGCATCCCCCCCCACTTGGCCGGGACCCTGCACCCCGCACGTCTGCGAGCTCTCCGCCCTATTGCATAGATGCGCCAGCAGAGAAAGGGGATATTCCAACACAGGAGGGTGTGTGTGTTTGGAAACCTGCTTGTATACTTTTTACAACGCGAAGTAGCTGCCTCTTAACCAGCGGCTCACTCCCGACCTCAGCTTTCCAACCTTGCGAGGCCACAAGATGGCGGGACGGAGCCACCACCGAGTCTCAGGCCTGGGGCGGGCAATCCGTCCCTCCCTGCAGGCTCACCCTCCCCTGCGGCGGCGCCTCGGGGGCCGGGGTCCCTTCCTGCTCGGCCGTGACCTGTCCCCAGGAGGCCCCAACCGACAGACGGGACAGGGAGTTATCCTTGCAAGCAGGGGGATGGCATGGGAGAGGTTATTCTTCCTCCCCCCTCCCTCCCCCTCCCCCTTCCCCTCCCTCCCTCCCTCCTTTCCTTCTTTCCATCCTTTTCTTTCTCTTTTTCTCCCTTTCTTCCTCACCCCTCCCCACCACCCTCGCCCACCCTGTCTCCCTCCTTCCCTCCCCCCTTTTCCCTCCTTCCCTCTCTCTCTCATATTCAGGAGCCTCCGTCTCCTTCATTACTTTTCTCTGTAACCGGAGGAAGAGCAGAGGGTCGAGGGCGTCCCCTTGGGGAACCAGCTGTGTCCAGGCTGTGCTGCCTCCGCAGGTGACAGTTCCGCTCCCCAACTGCGTGTCCTCTGCCTTCTGGTTAGGAGCGCCAGCTGGACGACAGATGCTTGTGATGTGGGAACAAAGGCAGAAGGAAATCACCGGTAAAATGAAATTTCCTTCGAGCCCGCGGCCCGCTGACAAACGCTGGGGGCGGGCAGAGACTAGCACGTGGCCGGGGGCCCCCTCCTGTCTTCACGGCGATGCTTTGCTGGAGGGAGAAACAGCCTCAGCTTGACCACAGCCAGGCCCTCGGCGCCCAGGGGTCTCCTTCAGCACATGAAAACCTCACTGGAAGCTTCCCTGGACTTGACCTCCCCCAGCTCCATAGCGTATACCCGTCTCTCTGGTCCCGGCAGCTCTTCCTGCCCACGGTTCTGCCCAGGGTGCTGCCCCCGGGCGCCGCCCACGGTGCAGCCCACGGTGCTGTCCCCAAGCTTCAATAAAACCCCCTTTTTGCACCAAAGGCGTCTCAAGAATCCTTTCCTGGCCCCAGCTCGGGACCCCACCCCTGCAAAGCCCCCATCCCTGCCCTGTCCTCCCGGACCCGGAGCTGTGACGGGGGAGGGAGGCCAGCACCCTAGCCAGCGAGGCCGTGGCAGACAGACCCCAGCAGAGTGTGTCGTTTTGGTGAACGGTCCACAATGACCTGGGAACGGAGACTCAGGGCCTCGCTTAGGGGCAGGGTGGTGGCTTCTGGACTTGAGGAGCTGGGGTCACACCCCGAAGCCGTGCTGTGTGACGGATCTGACACACGGGTTCCCTCTCTGGGTCTGCTCTCGCTCTGCTACTTACAATGCCAGCCTCGTTCTGGTCGCAGCTCACCCTTGTCCCGCGGGGGGGTCTCCCTTCAAAAGAGCTTTGGACTCGCAGAAGCGTCGCACATGTAAGTAGTTTGCAGATGCCTTTCCCCTAATTTCCTCATGTTACCCTCTTACGAAACCAGGCCCAGGGCTCTGAGCCAGGACTCCACGCTGCCGCAACCCGGTCCCTAACCTGCAGGCCCGGCGCTGCTTCCGCCTCCGTCCCGCGCGCGCTGGCCGGTGCGGGACCCAGCTCCGCCTTCTGCTCCCCGAATCTCCAGCCGGGGCCTCCTTCCCAGGCCTCCTTCCTCACACCCGTGACGCTTTGGAGATCAGTGGCCAGTGGTTTTGTACACGCCCGTGTTGGGGGAAATCCGACACCTCCTCCTGATTCGGCTGAGGCTGTCCCTTTGGGCAAGAGAACCGCACGTGGCCCCGAAGCGCATCCTGTGGGGAGGGGTGGGGCGCAGAGATCCCTCACGGATGCTCCCCTGACCCGGATCCCTGGAGCTGGGGCCATCGCCAGAGTCCTTCACAGTAGCTTTGCCGTTTTCCCCGCGGACACTGCTGTGCACCCGTGAGGGCGCGTACAGACACCGCGGGTGTCACTTCTCGGGGACTTTACCGCCAGCGATGGTTCTGGCCTGTGCCCACGTGGCATTGCCTGCAGGAAACCTCCATCCCCCGCGCAATATTTGTCCTGTGACAGGGGCGCCGGGGGGGGGGGGCTCAGTCCGTTGAGAGTCCAACTTTGGCTCAGGTCATGATCTCACAGTTTGTGGGTTCAAGCCCCGCGTCGGGCTCTGTGCTGACAGCTCAGAGCCCGGAGCCTGTTTCGGATTCTGTGTCTCCCTCTCTCTCTGACCCTCCCCTGCTCACGCTGTCTCTGTCTCTCTCTCAAAAAAATAAATAAAACGTTAAAAAAAAAAGCACTTGGAGGTATATCCGGAAATCAGACCATATGAGTTCTTAGAGACTTTTCCCTCATTTAATTTTTCATGTTTATTTATTTTTGTGTGTGTGTGTGTGTGAGAGAGAGAGAGAGAGAGACAGAGACAGAGACAGCGCACAAGCAGGGGAGGGGCAGAGAGAGAGGGAGACACAGAATCTGAAGCAGCTCCAGGCTGAACTGTCAGCACAGACCCTGACGCAGGGGCTGGAAGTCACAAACTGTGATATAATGACCTGAGCCAAAGTCAGACGTTTAACCAACTGAGCCACCCAGGTGCCCGCCCCCGTCCCTCTCTTTCGTTACAATAGCCGAATACCACATTATGTTCCAAAGTTTTCTCAGTGACTACTACTCTTTCTATAACTCTTTCAATAAAAAACAATGCTGTGGTAATTAACTTACACACATATATACATAATTTGTAACCGTTGGAGTTGTAAGTTGTGTACAGCTGGGTAACAAATGCCTCCAAATGTTGGAGCTTAAAACACCAAACATTTGCCGTCTCACGGCGTCTGTGGTCGGGAGTCTGTGAGCAGCGTGGCTCGGCCATTGGCTCAGGGTCTCCCGTGCGAGGCTGCAGGCAGGCCGGGGGCGGGGCGCGGTCTCACCGGAAGGCTCGGCCGTGGGAGGGCCACCTGTCAGCTCGCCGTGCGTTGCTGCCAGCAGGAGGCAACGCCTCACCGGGTGTCTGGCTACGAGCCTCAGGCCCTCGCTGTCTAGTGGCCAAAGGTCCCCTCCGCTCCTTGGTCATCTGTCCACAGAGCCCTTGTGGTGGACCCAGTCTGTGCGGTGGTGATCCCATAAAGGACTTTCCGTAGCTCTGCGATCACCCGGAATTCCGTGTCCCTGTAACGATCTCCTGGATGCGTTTCTTTTCTAATCTGAGCTCTTCCTTCAAAGTGTGGCAATTTTTGAGGCTTTCCGTGAGAAAATGTATATTATACTCTCACATCTGAATGACAACTTGGATAATATTTTAACATTCAGAGTTTTTCTTTTAATACGTTACAAGCATTATACCATTACCCTCACATCCCATTTGTCAGTCTTTCAGTCCTTGATAGGCAGGGTGAAGAAATCGTTCATCATTTAACCAGGACACCTTTGAGAGCGCGGGGACACTGCTAATAATTAAGCTTGGATGGTACGTGCAAACCAGGAAGGTCGTAGGTAAACTAAGACACGCGGTTTATTTATTTATAGGTTTGTTTACTCATCCTATTTATAGATGATTTATTCTTTTTCTCTGGAAGTTCTCAGAATTTTCTTTTTGCATTTGATTTCGTGGGCTTTGCTGTAACACTCCTATGTGTGGGGTTTTTGTGTGTGTGGCCCCTGCTTGGCCTTCTGTGGATTCTTTACGCTTGCACCACTTCCCTCCCTCCTCTCCTTCCTTCCCCGCATCCATGTTCCAGTGATTCCTGCCCTAATCTCTCAGACTTGCATTGTAGGCTCGTGTGGAGACCTACTTCTGCCAACAGGCGCCGTTCAATCCACTTGAGGTTTATCGCTGCAAATTTTAAGGACGCATTCCGTCTTATCCTCTGGCTCCAGGGCATTGTATCTCTGAGTGCTCGCAGGAGCCGAGGCACGGATGAACGCGTCTGGGCTGAGCCTGATCCTCTGGTCTTCCCTAAGAAGCCACTGCATTCTCGTAATCATGAAAGATGTTTCCAGATGCCTGTGGCCTCGGCTAATTTCTCGTTGGGAATGGTGGACGCGAGGAGGAAGAAGTTATGTTCTGGTGTGAGGTTGGTTAGAGTCCTTGACTGCAAACAGAACGTACTCTGACCAGTGTAGGCAGAAGAGGATTTAGTACAGGCTGGGAGGCCAGTCACAGGATGCTGCAGGAAGGGAGGAGCGCTGAGACGGCGCAGGTGTCCAGCACACGACCCGTGGGGACAGGGCGGACGACAGAGCCGCCCCCAGAGTCTCGGCCAGCTCCCTGCCTGGCGGCTGCCTCCAGGGCACACATGGCTCTCAGGCGGGAGCTGCATGGGGCGGCCGGGCACGTGTTGTAGGAGGGCCCCCTTGGGGACACTCACTGCCAGAGGGAAGCAGGCACGGGAGCCCCGGCTGGCACCTGATTGGCCCTGGGGACAGAGCTGACCAACAGGAAGTTTGGGGACTTCCGAAAACACGTGAAGGCTGTTTGGATCCTCACAGGCTGGGTGTATGACAAGCATTCGCTCACCATGGTCCCCCAGGGAGCCTGCTGCCCAACCGCGGAGTTTGCAGAACCGCGGAGTTTGTACGTGGCTGACCCATGTACACCCAAGATGTGCCCACGCCTCAATGGGACAGCGGCACGGAAATGCAGTTCCCTTGACGCCATGTCTAAGTCTCCTTTCCAGAGGAAAAGGAAGACTTGTAAGTTTTGAATGAAATTTGCAGGGGCGCCTACGCGGCTCGGTGGATTGAGCATCCAATGTCGGCTCAGGTCAGGACCTTGCAGTCATGAGTTCAAGCCCCACATCGGCTCTGTGCTGTCAGCCTGCCAGTGCAGAGCCTGCTTCTGATCCTTGCTCCTCTCTCTGCCCCTCCCCTGCTTGTGCTCTCCCCAAAATAGATATTAAAAACTATAAATGAAATTTGCAGAGTTCTCCCTCATGTGTCCAGCATTTTTCCGACTGCTTTAGAAACACTGTAACTTCATGCATTTACTGAGACATCACCTCATTGATCCAGGGGGCTTTCGGAGCATCTGTCCAGAAACAGCACCTGCTTAGATCCTTTCCTCGCCTTCAGGTGTTAACGTACCTGAGGTGTTTTTAAAGATGTGTTCTGTGCTCTGTGTACCAACTTCTGTAAACTACAACAGAAAACTGCCAAGTTATAACTCTTCTTTTTAACTTTTTAAAATATTTATTTCAGATGGAGAGAGAGAGAGAGAGAGAGAGAGCGTGAGCAGGGGAGGGGCAGAGAGGGAGACACAGAATCCGAAGCAGGCTGCAGGCTCCGAGCTGTCAGCACAGAGCCCGACGCGGGGCTCGAACTCTTGAACTGCAAGATCATGACCTGAGCGGAAGTTGGACGCCCACCGTCTGAGCCCCCGGGCGCCCCCGGTTATGTCATTCCTAACGGGAAGGGCTGTGAGGAGGAAGTGTAGTGTGGTTGAACTGAGATGCAGAACTGGAAAGACTGGATCTGCTTTAGCATCTCCGTTTTCTCTGTTCTGTGCAAAGTGCCCTGGCCACGTGGGGGGAAGGGGCCAGGCATGCCCAGGGCGTGCTCCCAGAGTCGTCTGCTGAGTGCTCCGCCCGGGCTCTGACCGGAGACGCCCCGCGAAGCCACCGCTGTGCACGTTAGCCTTGCGGCCGCCTGGGGCTGACCTTCCCTGGCTGACAGCCAAGTGCGGTCAGAAGTGCTGTCGGCGTGAGATTTGATCTCGGGTTTTTTGTTTGTGTTTTTAAGTAAACGGCTACAGTCCTTAAAGGGTTTAAAGTGCAAACCTGCGGTCACTGTACCTGACAGGCATTTCGTGGTGCTAGAAATATATAAATAAAGCGTTTGGACTCCTGAGCGAAGGGACCATTTCAGACAAAGCCGAGAGCCTGTGTGCGCAGGTCTGTGGAGGTTAGGGTGCCGCCCATCCCCCTAGGCCCTCCCGGAGCCAAGTTTAACACAACCTCGCGAAAGTCGGGAGGCTGGTCGGAGAGAACTGTCTGGGTGTGTGCGAGGGCCGCCCGGCGTGGAAGTACACAGCGTGGCCTGGGGCAACTGTGGGTGCCGTTTCCATGTACAGAGAAACATCAGGAAGGGCACAGGGCAGAACCCTCACAGCGGGACGAGATTAAGCAGTGAAACTGTGTGGGTTGGTGCCAGTACCAGAAACAAGGTAGGAAAAGGTAGAGTTGACCTGTTTGGCCAGCCCTCCGTCGTCACAGTGGCACCACTTTCCGGGGCACTTGGCTGTCAGCTGGGGAAGGTTGGCCCCAGGCGGCCTCAAGGCTAATGTGCGCAGCAGGAGGCTTCACCGCAGTGTCTCTGCAGCAGCCGACAGAGAAGGCGAGACGGGTCAGAGCACTCAGCAGGCGACTCTGGAAGCCCGCCCAGAGCACGCGCGGCCCCTTCCTCCCCACCCAGTACGGTGGCTACTGCCATCGTACCGACTGAATTGCTCAGATGGGCCTGTCGCCTCGAAGTGCGCTGGCGGGCTGGTCCCCGATTTCCTGCGCTGAGAAAGCTGTCCCAAAGCTACTGCGTCCTCAGAACTATCAGCTGCAAGAATTGCAAAAGCCTTCGCTTTTAAAACAAATATAAACAATTGCAGTGAACTCAGGGCGCCTGGGTAGCTCAGTCTGACTTTGGCTCAGGTCATGATCTCATGGTTTGTGGGTTCAGTCCTCGCATTGGATCTGTGCTGACAGCTCAGAGCCTGGAACCTGCTTCAGATTCTGTGTCTCCCTTTCTCTCTGCCCCTCCCCCACTCTCTCTGTCTCGCTCTCTCTCAAAAATAAACATTACAAAATTTTTTAAAAAGTTTATTATAGTTGTAAAAGCCATACCTACTTATCCTGAAAACAAATTAAAAAACGAATTAACTTAAAAACAAAAGTCACTGCAAATGCACTACCCAAGCAATGTTAATATTTCAGCAAATACCTTTCTAGGCCTTTCGCCCTCTCCATCTATGTATCTGTCTATATTTTTACATAAACAGCATGAAATAATGTTTATCCAATAATGCTTATTGAATGAATTACATTCAGTATTCCAGAACTGGCAAATGTCTTATTTTACTTCTCACTTTTTCATGCCACCAGCCAATGTGGCTAAAAACATTTCCTCTAAGGGGTGCCTGGCTGGCTCATTTGGTAGAACATGATCTCAGGGTTGTAAGTTTATTTTATTTTAATGTTCATTTTTGAGAGATAGAGACAGAGCACAAGCAGGGGAGGGGCAGAGAGAGAGGGAGACACAGAATCCGAAACAGGCTCCAGGCTCTGAGCTGTCAGCACAGAGCCTGATGCAAACCTGACATGGGTTCAAACTCACGGACACGGAGATCATGACCTGAGCCAAAGTCAGACGCTTAACCGACTGAGCCACCCAGGCACCCCAGGGCTGTGAATTTAAGCCCCATGTCGGGATAAAGCTGTTTAAAAATATGAAAAAAAAATAAAATTAATTAAAAACAACTTTTTCTCTAGAGAGGGATGGGAGGAGAGGAGAGTGAGGAGCTATAAAAAAGAAAACAAAAACCTCCTGAAATCTTTATTGCACTACATGCTAACTTGGATGTAAACTAAAAAAAAAAAAAAAAAAAAAAAAAAAAAAAATAAAAAAAAAAACACAAAAA
>NW_027528991.1:2809749-2813485 GCF_008692635.1 Crocuta crocuta | reverse complement strand
TTTCCCCCCCAAAAAAAAAAAAAAAAAAAAAGAATAAAAATATAAACACAAAAACACAAAAAAGAAAACTGATAACCAAAGCGGATAAAAACACATTAAATCTATGAAAATTCATGAATCCATATTTATGCCCAAAAGAGAAAAAGCCAGGGAAAAAATCAGTTATTAATCACAAGTGAAACAACTATTGAAGCAATCCCTTTATTTCTTTTTAATTTTTTTAATGTTTATTTTTGAGAGACAGAGCTCAAATATACAATGGAATACTACTCAGCCATAATAAAGAACAAAATCTTGCCATTTGCAATAACATGGATGGAGCTAGAGTGTATTATGCTAAGTGAAATAAGTCAGAGAAAGACAAAAACCATATGATTTCACTCATGTGGAGTTTAAGAGACACAACAGACAAACATAGGGGAAGTGAAGCAATAATATAAAAACGAAGGCAAATCAGAAGAGACTCTTAAATACAGAGAACTGAGGGTGGCTGGAGGGAGGTGGGTGGGGAATGGGCTGGGTGGGGGATGGGCATTAAGGAGGCACTTGTTGGGATGAGCACTGGGTGTTATATGTTAGTGATGAATCACTGGATTCCACTCCTGAAACCAATTTTACCATATATGTTAAACTAGAATTTAAACAAAAACTTAAAATAAAAAAAATAAAATAAGGGCACCTGGGAGGCTCAGTCAGTAAAGCGTCCGACTTCGGCTCAGGTCACGATCTCACAGTTCATGAGTTCCAGGCCCGCGTCGGGCTCTGTGCAGACAGCTCGGAGCCTGGAGCTGCTTTGGATTCTGTCTGTCTCTCTTGTCTGTCTCTCTCTCTGCCCCTCCCCCACTCATGCTCACTCTCTCCTGTGCGCTCTCTCTCTCTCAAAAATAAACATCTTAAAAAACATTAGAAAAATAAAATAAATAAAATCGAGTAAAAAAGGAAAGGACTGAGCACGTATCCTGCCTTCTCAGTAGGGCTGTTTGTAAGTGAGCGTCCTGCCGATAAATAGAAAGCCACCATTTCACCACCGCCACGCATCTGTTCGTTCCGGGGGGATGGCCAGTCGGGGCTGTGATGTGGTCACATCTGCCGCACACGGACCTCACAGAGCCGCTGGGAGCAGCCACGGCCAGGGTTCATCTGGGCCTGTTGGCTGACGAATGTCACTTACCGTGCCCGCAGGTAAAGCAGGTGTGTGACCTTTCGTAATCGCGCCATCGTCCGGCGGCTCCGGTTACCTCCACCGAACCCAGCGAAACCCTGGAGTCCCGTGGGCCCACCCGGTCCCGGTCAGCTCTCAGCAGCTGCCTGGGGGCTGACAGTGAGGTGGGGGCTTCTCTGTAGATTGTCCTGCCCGGGTGGCACCTTCCTGCACAGACCCCTGCCGCCTGCTCGCCCCCATGGGCTCTGTGCTGACGGAGCTCGGGCTCGGCTCTAGATGACGTGGCCATTATCTCCAAGGCCATCAGATGCCTTCTGGGTGACGCAGGGTTGACATCCCAGGACGCGCGCTTACCTTCTCACTAGTGTAAACGCGCCGTGCAGACGGAGCCAGGACAACACCTGGCAAGCCAAGGTCAAAGCGGGGGAGGACGGAGAAGAGCCCGGCCTGGGCCCCGCAGGGGCGGGCACGTGTCAGCGGGCGCGGTGCCGAGCCACCAGGCTGAGGGACGATTGGGAAACAAAAGGCCACTGATGGTCCGGCTTCCTCGGGCCGGCAGTCCTCGCCAGGGTCAGCCGCGCCGGGACCCCGCTGACTGCGCTGGACGTCAGGAAGCGCCCGCAATAGTCACCCCTGCCCCACAGGGGCATCACAACAAGAAGGGAGACGCCGGGGCGACCGAAGCCACCACAGCCCGTGAGCATCGGCAGCGGGTGCCGGGCTCTCCGTGGAGGTCGGTCACAGCGCACCTGCGTCCCTGTAGTTTATTCCTGGGAAATGAAAACCCCTCGGGGCCCTTGTGTTATTTTTAGAGATCATCATATGCAGGGATTGAACATTCTGAGGATGTATTTCTGGGCTTTTTAGGGTAACTGAGTCTGCCTTCCACCCCATCCTGTCTTCATTTTCGTTGTGGAGCCATTGGCACTAACGGCTGACTCTTTTGTGGGGACCGTTCGTAATTCACCAGTGGTGTCCTCATTGCACATGGCGCTGAGCACCTGGGAGGGGCCAGATCTGAACACTAGGGCGCACACAGCCCCGAACACTAGGGTGCACACGGCCCCAAACACTAGGGTGCACACGGCCCCTAACACTAGGGTGCACACGGCCCCAAACACTAGGGTGCATGCACACAGGCCTGAACACTAGGGTGCACACGGCCCCGAACACAGGGTGCACACGGCCCCGAACACAGGGTGCATGCACACAGGCCTGAACACTAGGGCGCACATGGCCCCGAACACTAGGATGCACACGGCCCCGAACACTAGGGTGCACACGGCCCCAAACACTAGGGTGCACACGGCCCCAAACACTAGGGTGCACATGGCCCCGAACACTAGGGTGCATGCACACAGGCCTGAACACTAGGGCGCACACGGCCCCGAACACTAGGGTGCACACGGCCCCAAACACTAGGGTGCACACGGCCCCGAACACTAGGGTGCATGCACACAGGCCTGAACACTAGGGCGCACACGGCCCCGAACACTAGGGCGCACACGGCCCCGAACACTAGGGCGCACACGGCCCCAAACACCAGGGTGCACACGGCCCCGAACACTAGGGTGCATGCACACAGGCCTGAACACTAGGGCGCACACGGCCCCGAACACTAGGGCGCACACGGCCCCGAACACTAGGGTGCACACAGCCCCAAACACTAGGGCGCACACGGCCCCAAACACTAGGGTGCACACGGCCCCGAACACTAGGGTGCATGCACACAGGCCTGAACACTAGGGTGCACACGGCCCCGAACACGAGGGTGCACATGGCCCTGAGCACGGACCAAACACCAGCTTGTGTGAGAATCTCCTGCAAACCTTGCCAGCCTGCAGGAGGGAAGCAGGGAGGGCTGGGCTGGCCCAGGCCCCGGAGCCCTTGCTGCCAGGAAGGGCACTGAGGGCCGGCTAACCGGTTGGTCTTCTCTCGACAAGGATCACTTACCAACTGGAAGCCCACCTGGAGGAAGTGTCCTTTGTGCTGCTGACAGGCGTTGGTCATTTTAAAGCAACCAAAAACCTTTACAACAAAAACACCTGAAGGGCATTCTGCGCCGGAACGTACTGTCTCACATCGGTGCTGATCTGGGCGACACGAGGAACCAGGTCCCCACGGTAGAGTGTTTCACACCTTCTCACCCGGCCCGGACACTCCCTCCATGCCCGCAAGCACCCGGCTCTGCCGAGAAGGCAGCCGGCCGGGAGCGCTGGACCCTGAGGGAGCCAGGGCCAGGCTCCTTTCCCCAGGGTGGGGAGTCTCCCGGCACCCCTTCCTCCTGCAACTTCTGCGTCACCTGCACGGACTTTCATCCCGAGCGTTCCTCGGGGTCCCTCCACAGGTTTCCTTTTCGTGTTCATTTATTTATTTTTGAGAGAGAGGGTCCCAAGCAAGCTCTTGGCTGTCAGCACAGGGCTAGACATGGGGCTCGAACCCACGAACCAGGAGGTGACAGCCTGAGCCGAGATCAGGAGTCGGTCGCCCAGGGGCCCCCGCAGGCTCCTGGGTCACTCAGGAACAGCCGCTGGAGCGGGGCCTTGCTGGGCCCTCCAGACCGTCAAGGTGCGG
>NW_027528991.1:2795019-2809581 GCF_008692635.1 Crocuta crocuta | reverse complement strand
TGGAGGTGCGGGGGGCCCACGGAGGCGCCTGCAGACGCGCCATCAGGCCCCTCCTGCTCGAACGTCTGCGGGGTCTGCGCTGGGGCCCCCGGCTACAGCTGTCCCTTCAGGGGGAGAGCCCCGCGCTCCCCTCCAGCACGAACGACGGGCAGACGAGAATTCTCCCAAGGGACAAAGGGGAAGCTCCCGGGGCGCCGGGGCAGCACAGTGGGTTAGGCGTCCGACTCTTGGTTTCGGCTTGGGCCACAGTCTCAGTTTGTGGGTCTGGGCCCCACGCCGGGCTCGGCATTGATGTCGCAAAGCCTGCTTGGGGTCCTGTCTCTCCTTCTCTGTGCCCCTCCCCCGCTCGTGCACTCCTCTAAGGAAATAAACTTAAAAAATTTTTTCTTTTAAAGAGGAAGACCGCAGACCAGGACGGCAGCGGCGGCCGGCACGGAGCGGGGCCCAGGCGGGTTTCAGCGGCTCCCTCACACCCCGCACGGCGTGGGGTTCTCACAAGCAGCTCCACTCGCACAACCGGACTGTAATGTGTTGTCATAATGTCACTAAGCCAGTCTGGGCTCTGGTCGCTGGGTTCTCTGGCCTGACGCCCCCCTCGGGTTAGGTGTAGAGCAAGGGGCCTGAGGAGGCCACGGAGGCAGTGTCCCCGTGGGGCCGCACCCCCACCTCCGGAAGGGCAGCAGCAGCCTGGCTGCCTCGCCAGCCTGTGTGCAGCTCTCAAGAGAGAACTCCGGTGAAAACGCTTTGTCAACGGTCTAGCGCCTTTAAAGAAAAGAAAGTGACAGCAGAGAAATGACTCAGACACACGTGCCAGCCACAGGCAGCAGGAAGCAGCGCCGCCACCCATGGAGTCCACCGCACGGTGTAGCGGACAGGTCAGCACCGCGGCCTCCCGGGCTGCCTCCCCGGAGCTGGGGACACGCGCCTGTCCCATGTGGGGCTGTCACCCGGCGGCTCTCAGGGACATGGTGCGGCTCTGACATCAGCTACTGCAGGGCCTCACCAGGTGCCACCTCTGGGTGCACCTCCTAACATCGCCCGGAGGAAAGGGCGCGTTCCGAGCGACCGCTCGGGCCTTCCAGAAACCAGCCTCCAGCTCGCCATCCCCCCTAATTAGCTACCTCCCTAATTTTCAAGGAGTCCCACTCTATGCACAAAGTCCAGGAACATTCTAGTTCTGTGGTTTCTTAACACAGCAAGATGCTTAATCACACTCGTGACAAAAATTTAAATCATTTATTGCCATTAAGATCCAGCAGTTAGTACACACTGCATGGAAATATGCACTTCATTAAATGTTGGCAATGAGATTTCAGCATGTGGCCAGCTGTCGGGTCCCGTGGTCATTACAGCGAAGAATTCCGAGTACTTAGATGCTAATAATTACAAGTGTTCTCTTCAGTTTTTCATTAAGTAAATTCCAACAGGTGCTGTACACATTCCTGCAATAAAACCACCATCGGGAGTCACTAGACTGCATCTGTGGGGCTACTCTGCAGAGAGGGAACACAGTCAGTGCGTGTAAGGCAGCAGAGAGCCGGCCTGGGGCTCTCAGCTATTTCTAGAAGAACTGGTTAGTAAGAAGAGCATTCGGCCTGGTTCCCCGGCAAGCCTGTTCTGAGGACGGACCCGGACGCGGCGGCGGCTCACACGCTTCCCTTCCAACAGCTGGTGTCTCATGTTCCCTTGTTACGCCGATGGCTTTTTAGTCATCCTGGAAATCAACACAGAAAAACTCGGTGAGAAACACATGTCACTGCCGGCCTCGAAGGACCTGGATGCCTTGAAGACGACATCTTCACACTGATTAGAACTCGACGTTTTATAGAAACAGTAACGTCCTCCTTCACGTTAACGTGCACGTTTTAATAAGCAAACCCGCACTGCAAGCACTGTTCTGAACTCAGCAGCGTATTTTCTCTTTCTCAACAGCACATCTCTGCCCAGAACCCAGGTTCCCCGCCGCTAACACGTGGTCTCTGCGCACAAACTCCCGCCCCTCCTGCCCAGGGCCTCAGGATTTGAGTTTCATTCTCCGCAGTTCCTCAAAGCAAACGCAGGTGAATCGGAATGTGCTTACTCGTGTTTGATAAGGCGACTTCCCTGAATGAGCTGGGCTACTTCGTTCGTGGCGTGGCAGGCGAACAGAAGCCAGTTTCGAGGCTGCACCTTGTAAGCGAATCTCATGAACGTCAAGGAGTAACAGCAGAGAGCTGCCAGAGACATCAGAGCGCAGCGATGAGTTCCCGCTCAGGGACCAGCGGCCTGATCTCCTTAATCAGAACGAGAATCTCTTCTGCTAAAGCTTGTGACAGACGGTAAAAGCCGTCGCTTACGTGCTCCCATGATGGGAAGCCCGTCCTCCACTTTACTGTGCAGCATTTTACTTATTAAACATTTCAAGGACATGTCTGCTGGCTGGAGCGCGCTAGGAGCTGCCTTCTGTCCCCTCAGGACCGCCTCAAAGGGCTGCTACCTAATCCCGCAACAGCACCTGCATGGCCAAGGAGGCGGCTTCCAAATACACTTAAAGGCACTTCTTCCAAACAGAAGTTCAAGAGGACACGTTTTCCGGCTGTGTGTCGATCTGAAAGGCACACAGGACCTTAACGCCTCCTAGATAACATTTCAAAACCGCTCTGCCGTCTGCTCCCCGTGGACAAGCGGCACCCCGCTGACGCCGTGCCACCCTACATGTCCCTACACGCGGGAGCCCTATCCGCTGCGGCCCGCTGCCCGCCGAAGTCCTCCCAGGCACGCACAGCCGCGTCCTTACCAAACGTCATCCGCCCACTGATAATCTCCGGAGACTTCTTCATGTCATTGATGGCAGCAATGGGAAGGCCCCAGTTGGCTACGGGGCCCCAGAAGTGCTGCAGAAATGAGAGGAGGGAGGGGAAGGGGGGGTAAGGCGCGGCCACGGAGCTGCGGGGGGACGGGTCGTCGCCACCGTGTGCCTGGCCCGCAGGTTTACCCCTCACCATCTGGGCACGTGGCTGTTCAAATGTGGGCCCAGCACTGAGCGGCTCTCCAAAGGCGAGCCCGGAGGCAGAGAGCATCTGGTCCCCACCGACTCCCAGCTCCCACCAGGGAACCTGACTGTCCCCCCGCCCCCCTACTGAGAGAACTTTAAACCCGACTAACTTCTTACCCAGTTCCCTCTTACGGCAGCTGAAACCTCGTTACAGCTATCCTCCGCAACGTAATGTTTACGTCTACCAAGACTCCCGTCAAACCCCCATTAAGATATCTGTCATCATCTCTTGCCATGCAGGACCTCAACTGGACATTTTTCCTGAAGAAAGTAACTTAAAATGGGAGAACCTGCTTTTCAGCTCGTATGAACGATATTAAGATCAGAGGCCCTGGAAATCCACACTCAGAGCCCCCGATACGGAGAAGTTAAGGTTGGAAACGACTTCTGACGGCAAAACCACCATGCGGTGACCGCAGCTGCCCCAGAACCATGATGAAGTCGCCCGTGTTTAACAGCAGCAGCGCCCGACTTAATAAACGTGGCTTTTCTATTAAGTTAAAAAGTGTTTTAATGCACAGGTTTCAATACTTTAAAATACGAAACCCCACATCGTTGGCTAAACACCCTTCTTAGTTTTCAGAATATTAAGCAGCGACCCATCCGCCGCTGCCGGCCAGAGCATTTGAGATACATCCGGACGCTGAGTCCCCTCCACCGCTGACCAGGAGTCGTGGNCAAGGGGGGGGGGGGGGGGGGGAGTCCAAGAGCAATAAGGGGAAGGGCACCTGGCGTGACAGGAGAGTATATTCTGAAGTGCTTACTTCGCACGCGTACAGGGACGTGGCCTGAAACGGGGGACGCGTCAGGGCTCCTACAGGGCAGGGACGCCAACAGCCTACCGCCGAGCCAGGACCCCGCGAATGAGACACGGCGCGTGTGAACAACCTCGGAGGTTCTGGGGCGGCCAACGAGTCCTCTTGTCATTAGACTGGATGTTATGTGGGGGAGACACACGCCGCTGGAAACTGAACTTCCTGTACCCGGATGACGGGCGGCCGCTGCCCCTTCTCTCTCCTGCCTCCCAGGCGGCTGGTGAGGGAGGGTCCCCAGCCTTCCGTCGCCGGCTTCCTTCCTCCCCCAGCTGTCCTTTCCCTGGGAGTCCCCTCATTTCCCAGCCATCACCGCAGTGTCTTCCTCTCCTCCCGTCTTGACCAGGCCTTTCTCCACTTGGTCTGCTTTTAGCTGTTTCTATTTAACCTCCCTCCACAGCCCTGCTCTGCGCGGCGGCCCCGTATCTACTTTGCTGCACAGACTCCGGGCTGAACAGGGCCTGCAGAGTTTACTAAGAGGGGCTCCCCACCCCCCACCCGGGGCTACGGTGTCCTCCCTCACGGCCGGGGCCAAGGAGCAAGAGCACAGATCTGGACCCCCAGTAGCCTGCGGGGTCTGCGCAAATGACAGGATTACGGATTCTGGGGGAGCACTGCAAACTGAGGGCTGTCTTCACATCTGATTATGAACACTGCTTCTTAAAAAGAACATGAAAGGTAAAAACACTTCCGATCCTTCCTCACCACAGATCTAACCTTGGAAAGTCAACATGCACCTTTCCCTAGTACACGCCTCTGGCTGTCACTTCCCTGCGAAACACGCATCTGGTCAGCTCAGCAGCGGGGGCACCGGCCCAGCCAGGGGTGAGCGCCCAGAGTGGACAGGACACCCTGGGGACAGCCACCTGCCTCCTGTAACTGTTAATGCACAAAGTCTGCAAAAGCCTGGAACAAGGTAGAACGATTTTCTTACCGTGCTGTTTTGTGAGGCGTCACCAAGGTGCAGATGAGAGACATGGAAAAAAAAAAGAGAGAGAGAGATCAGCTGCTTGGAAAGATTTCCGTGCTTCCAGGCCACTTCCGCCTGGTGCTCTGCTCCAGTTTCCGCAGCGGAGCGGCCAGGGGACCGACGCACAGTCCGTCCTCCCTGAGAAGATGTGGGGACGTTGCGAGGAACAGCTCTGACCTCCATTTCATGAAAACGCACGTAAGGCTTGGAGCGAAGCCGCCCGCTAAAAATACGATGCAAATGGCTAATAGGAGCCACATGTGTTATTTTGAAATTTCAAGAAGCCACATTAACAAAAGTAAAACAAAGCAAGTTAATTTTATTAAGTGTGTTCTAATGTATCTGAAGTATTTTAATTTGAACGTGTCATCAACAGGAACGTATTAATGTGCTATTTTACACCCTTACTCTGTGCTAGGCTCCTGGGGATGGGGTGTGCAGGCAGGCAGGGCACATCTCGTTCAGACTGGCCACGCTGGAAGTGCACACGGCTGTCACGCCAGACAGCACAGGCCCAACGGGGGCGTCTCTCCGGAAAGGACAGGGGACAGGAACGCGGGGCCGCACAACTCCCCCAATGGGGAGCTGGCCATTACTAACAGGTTGTAGCCAGAGGGAAAGCCCCTAGAAACGGACAAGTGACTTCACACCTTGTTCATTTCACAGCTCTGGCACCTCACACAGTGCCCAGCACTTACCACACATTCAAAACGTCTTTGTTCAATGAATGGATGGCAGAAACTGTCAAGTGAATTGTTTTTCTGAATGTTAAACTCAGTACCATTTAAAAATACATCAAAAGTTTTATAATGAATCACTTTTGGTTGTGAAACGGCAATTCTTTTAAGAATATAGCTTTACTGTTCTGTGTGGCAAAATCTTATAGTTTATCTACTGGAAGAGTTTATGAAATGAAATGATAAAATCCTTTATAAACACACTCACATCCAAACGGCTCTTTAACTGTTCTGATCTAGAGGTCAGGAAGGTTCTAATTTCCAGTGTGAAAATATGTGTTGATGGTGCTAATAAGATTCTTTAAAAGGTTCTATTATGAAATACAAGACAAGAAAAAGCCTTTCAGTGTTAAGTGAATTGTTTGACAAATTATGTTTCAACTATGGTAACAAATGATGTGACCAAGACCGTATTTCACAGGAAGCTCAAACTGAACACAGAGCTCTGTGGCAGAAAGGGCTGATCCCCTTACCAGAGTGACAGCAATATCTAGATTATGGACTGCGGTCACCTACAGCATCACTCTTTTTTTTTTTTAACTTTTTAAAATGTTTTATTTAATTCTGAGAGATAGAGACAGCATGAGCAGGGGAGGGTTAGAGAGACAGAGAGAGACACAGAATCTGAAATAGGCTCCAGGCTCTGAGCTGTCAGCACAGAGCCCGACATGGGGCTCGAACCCATGAACCATGAGATCATGACCTGAGCCGAAGTCGGACGCTCAACCAACTGAGCCCCCAGGCGCTCCCAGTGTCACTCTTCTTAAAGTATCTTTGTTCAGGATCCGAACTAAGAACTATTATTTAATTAGCTATAAATTGCCAGTGGCACATTTTTTTCTCACAAAAATACTTTAAAAGTTATACTCTTTAAAACGTAAAATGTCAACTTGCAGATAATTTAGTTCTCAATTCAGGACTCTTGTTGAATTCTACAATAGCTCAAATTCTACCCTATTTTACAGCATGAAAATGATCACCAAGAAATGCTGATCTTCCAACCAAGAATACTCTACCCAGCAAAATTATCATTCAGAATTGAAGGAGAGGTAAAGAATTTTCCAGACAAGCAATAGCTAACAGAGTTCATCACCATCACCTAGAAATGGAGTTAATTAGTAACAAGAACACACATAAAAGAATGTCTCTGGAAAAGTAAATATATAGTGAAGGTAAGTGGATCAGTTACTTATAAAGCTAATATGAAGGTCAAAAAACAAAAGTAGTAAAAATAACAATGATTACAGTAATTAGTTAAGGAACAGACAAAAGATGCAAAATAACATCAAAAACATAAAATAAGGGGGGGGTGTTGAGTTTTAGAATGTAAATCATACTTTAAAGTTGCTGTCAGCTGAAAACTGTTACAGATACAAGTCATTACATGTCAGCCACATGGTAACCAGAGAGCAAAACCTCACAGTAAATAACAAAATGGTCATCACAGCACAGAGGGAGAGAGCAAGAGAAGAACATGACTGCAAACACATCCAGCAAGTGATCAGTGGCAAAGAGCAGATGCCCAGCAACAACCACTTTAAATGTAAATACGCTGGGGCCCCTGGGTGGCTCGGTCAGTTCAGTGTCCAGCTCTTGATTTCCGCTCCAGTCATGATCTCACTGTCTGTGCGTTCAAGTCAGGCTCTGCGCAGACAGTACGGACGGGCCTGCTTGGGATTCTCTGTCTCCCTCTCTCTCTGCCCCTCCCCCACTCATGATCGATTTCTCTCAAACATACACAAACATTTAATAAATAAAGAAATGTAAATAGACTGATAAATTCTTCAATCAAAAGAATGGTTGGATTAAAATAAAAAAGCAAGACCAAGACTGACCCATGTGCCGTCTAGAACAGACATACTTTTGACGTAAAGACGCACAAACTAAAATGAAAGGGCAGAAGAAGACTCCGTGCAAACGGGAACCACAACAAAGCTACACTTACCTCTATTTGTATCAGACAAAGGAGACTTTAAAACAAAGGCTGTTAGTAAGAGACAAAAGAAGGGTTTCAGGTAACGATAATGGGGTTAATCCAACAAGGGGACATTTGTAAATACTTATGCACCCAACACAGGCGCACCTAAATATATAAAGCAAATCATTAACATACCTAAAAAGGGAAAAAGGCATCAATTTAATCACAGTAGGGACTTTAATACTCCACTTACATCAGTGGATAAATCATCCAGATAAAACTGACTGGGCAACATCGGCCTTAAACACGTCAGACCAGACAGATTTAACAGATACACATAAATAACACTTCATCCAACAGCAACAGAATACATATTGTTCTTTTTTTTTTTTTTTAAGTTTATCTATTTATTTGGAGAGAGACAGAGACAGAGTGAGTGGGGTAAGGGCAGAGAGAGAGGGAGACAGAGAATCCTAAGCAGGCTCTGCACTGCCAGCACAAAGCCCAAAGCGGGACTTGATCCCACAAACCACGAGATCACGACCTTAGCCAAAACCAAGAGCTGGAGCTTACCCGACTGAGCCACCCAGGTGCCCCTTGAATACATACTGTTCTTAAGTTCACATGAACATTTTTCAAGAAAGACGTATTTCAGGCCACAAAGCGAGTCTTAATAAATTTAGGACTGAAATCAAGCATCTTTTACAACCATAGTGATATGGAACTAGAAACTAATTACATGAAGAAAACTGCAAAACTCACAAATGTGGAGCTCAAACAGGCTACGGAGGGGCGCCTGGGCAGCTCAGCTGGTTGAGAGTCCAGCTCTTGATTCTGGCTGAGGTCATGATCTCACAGGTCCTGAGACTGAGCCCCGCGCCGGGCTCTGTCCTGACAGCATGGGGGCTGCTTGGGAACCTCTCTCTCTCCTCTCTCTCTGCCCCACCCCCATTTGTGCATGTGCACGCTTTCTCAAAATAAATAAACATTAAAAAAAATTTTTTTTAAGTCTCAAACAACCTGTCATTTACTTCAAGGAACTAATTAAGAACGAAAGAAGCCAGGGCGCCTGGGTGGCTTAGTCGGTTAAGCGTCCAACTTTCGCTTAGGTCATGATCTCGCGGTTCCTGGGTTCGAGCCCCACGTCGGGCTCTGTGCTGACTGCCAGCTCAGAGCCTGGAGCCTGTTTCAGTCTGTGACTCCCTCTCTCTCTGACCCTCCCCTGCTCGCGCTGTCTCTCTCTCTCTCTCTCCTAGAAATAATAAATTAAAAAAATTAAAAAAAAAAAAAAAAGAACGAAAGAAGCCCAAAGTCACCAGAAGGAAATAACAAAGATTAAGCAGAAATAAATGGGATTGGGACCAAAGAAGACAACAGAAAAGACCAATAAAGCTAAGAGCCGGTTCTCCGAGAAGGTGAACAAAACTGACAAGCCTGCAGTTAGACTCACCAAAAAAAAAGAAGACAGAACTCACAACCAGGAACGAAAGGGACGCTTACAACGGCACCACAGAAACGTAAGGACCAGGCCAGACCAGTGGAACGATCACACCCCAACAAACCGGACAACCTGGAAACACAGATAAACTTCTAGAAACGTACGACCTACCAAGACTGAGTGAGGAAACAGAAGATCTGAACAGGCTGATCACAGGCAGGAGACTGAATCAGTAATCGAAAACATCCGACCAACAGAAATCCATGACCGGACAGCTTCACCAGTGAATTCTACCAAATAGTCAAAGGATTAATACGAGTCCTTCTCAGACACTTTCCAAGTATAGAAGACAGTAGAACTCTGACAAAAACATTTTACAAGGCCAGCACGGCCCTGATACCAAAACCAAACAAGGATGCCATACAAAAAAGGAAATCACAGGCCAGCATCTCTGATGAACACAGAAGCAAAAATCCTCAAGAAGATATTAGCATCAGGGCATGTGGCTGGCTCAGCCGACGGAGCACGTGATTCTCGGTCTCGGGGTTGGGAGTTCAAGCCTTACGTTCAGTGTAGAGATTACTTAAAAATCTTGGGGTGCCTGGGGGGCTCAGTCAGTTGAGCACTGGACTCTTGGTTTTGGCTCAGGTCACGATCTCACGGTTTCATAAGCTCAAGCCCTGGGTCGGGCTCTGTGCTGACAGTGTGGAGCCTGCTCTGGATTCTCTGTCTCCCCCTCTCTCTCCCCCTCCCCAACTCACACGGTCTCTGTCTCTCTCAAAATAAATACATAAACCTAAAAAAATAAAATAAAAAGAATAAAATCCCTAAGAATAAATCTAATCAAGTGAAAGACCTGTATGTTGAAAACCACAAGATGGTAATGACAGAAACTGAAGAAGACACAAATAAGTGGAAAGCTATCCCATGAAGCTCAAGGATCGAAGGAACTAGTGTTGTTAAAATGTCCCTGTACCCAAAGCAACCTACAGACTCAATGAACTCCCTATCAAAATGCCAGTGGTATTTTTCACAGAAATAGAACAATCCTAAAATTAGTATGTAACCACAAAAGACCTCAAACAGGCGAAGCAATCTGGAAAAAGAACAAAGCTGGAGGCATCACGCTCCCTGACTTCAAACTATTTTACAAAAATGTAGTAGTTAAAACAGTATGGTATTGGCATAGAACCATACATACAGATCAATGGAACAGAACAGAGCCTAGAAAGAAACCCACACATATATGGTCAATTTATGGCAAAGGAGCCAAGAATACACAACGGAGAAAAGACAGTCTCTTCCATAAGTGGTGCTGGGAAAAGTCAGCCACATGAAAAAGAATGAAACTGGACCATTATCTTAAAATAGAGTCCAAACTCACATGTTTAAGACTTGAAACCATAAAACTCCTAGAAGAAAACAAAGGCGGTAAGCTCCTTGACACTGATCTTGGCAAGGGTTTTCTGCATCTGACAGCAAAAGCAAACATAAGTGGGAGTACATCACACTGAAAAGCTTCTGCAAAGTAAAAGAAACCATCAGTAAAGTGAAAAAGCAACATACTGAATGGGAGAAAAGATTTGCAAATCATGTAATAAAGGGTTAATATTCAAAATATAAAAATAACTCATAAAACTCGACAGCAGAAAAAAAACAGTATGATTAAAAAATGGGCAGAAAATCTGAATAGACATTTAAAAAAAAAAAGACATACGGACGGCCACTAGGTACATGAAAAGATGCTACACATCACTCATCATCAGGGACATGCAAACCAAAACCACCACGAGGGTTCACCTCACACCTATCAGAATGGTATCATCAAAAATATAAAATATAAGTGTTGGGAAAGATGTGCAGAATGTATACTGGTGTGGCCACCATGGAAAACAGTATGGAAGTCCCTCAAAAAATTAAAAAATTTAAATAAAAAATTAAAACTGAATTAGATATGATCTAGCAATTCCACTTCTGGGTATCTAAAGAAAACAAAAACACTAGTTTGAAAAGACATATACAGCCCTGTGTTCATTACAGCATGATTTGCAACAGCCAAGACATGGAAACTACCTACGTGTCCCCGGGTGGAAGCATGAATTGTAGTAACACACGTAACGGGATTTTACTTAACCATAAAAATGAACGAAATTTTACCACCTGCTACTACACGGATGGAGCTCACGGGCGTGATGCTCAGTGAAATAAGTCAGAGAAAGACAAATACTGCATGACCTCTGATGTGTACAATCTTACACACACACACACATATGACACACACAAGCTCACAGACACAGAGAACGGGCTGGTGGTTGTCAGAGGCAAGACATGGCGGATGTGAGAAATGAGTGAGCTGCTTTGTTTTTGTGTTTAAATAAGCGGAGTAAAAATTCTTAAAAAACCATAATAAATAGCCATTTAATGATGGTAAAACAATCAGAGAACACAGTCCTTCTAAACAACTCTGGTAAACACAGAAACCCACAACGAACACCCCTGATCTCCGTGTCAGTTGCCCAGGGCAGGAACCGCCCACAGTCCTGAGATGCACATTCCCGCAGAGCCAAGCTAATCAAAAAAACCCCTTCCTAGTGTGTATGAGTACCTGTTCTAAAGAATGTTCTAAACGTACATAAGCATCATGCAAACTTTAATTTGGGGAGAGTAATATAAAACTGTGTAGAAAATACCTTTGATTTTCCCTTTATTTGGTAGGCTGTGCTTATATCCGTGAAGGTTAAAAAAAAGAAAAGTAAAAGGGTTTTCTTGTGTTCTTATGACCTTGAACTCTCAGGGAGAAACTTGACCTTCCTGGCTGAGGATGATGGTGGTGATGAAGGATGAAACCAAACCAAACCTTATCCTGTCTTTCCCCTTAATTTGGAGGTGCCTAGTGGGTTGGTTTCTCCTAAGCTCATTTTAACTTTCTTTTTTCTTTCTTTTTTTTTTTTTTAATGTTTTATTTATTTCTAGGGGGGAGAGAGAGAGAGAGAGAGACAGCGTGAGCAGGGGAGGGTCAGAGAGAGAGGGAGTCACAGACTGAAACAGGCTCCAGGCTCTGAGCTGGCAGTCAGCACAGAGCCCGACGCGGGGCTCGAACCCACGAACCGCGAGATCATGACCTAAGCGAAAGTCGGACGCTTGACCGACTAAGCCACCCAGGCGCCCCTCATTTTAACTTTCATGGTGTCTCGTGGACACTGCCAATCTGACATATTTTCCTAAAATCGCAGACGGCGAGCCTGGCCGGTCTGGGCAACCGGAAACGTGCTGAGCTGGCCGCAACGGCCCGGCCGGCAGCCAGGCACGGTCTATCTACCCCACGACGTAAAGTGCGGGCAGAGTCTGAGATGCTCGAAGTCACAGATCTCGCGGGGGCTGGAAGTGTTCATCTGCACGTATTTACGGCCACCAGGTTTTAGCAGATTTTCAAATTCAAGTTAAAATGAGGCAGTTGTAACAATTAGGAAGTGTGCTACTCGGCCACCTGCAGCTGGCCTAGACGAGCCCAGCCGACAGGAAGGACGCCGGGGGGCGGGACTGTGCGGGCCTGAAGGCACCGGTGGCCCGCCCGGCCTCGCACCCGCAGCCTCACGAAGTCGGTGGCAGGGAAAGCAGGCGCCGGGCAGCTGTGGAGGCGGCGCAGCCGAGACACGCAAAGGTACCTGGCAGCTCACCCCTTCCTGAAACCCTGCCTGGGCAGCACTACCCGCCTCTAACCCTAACTTCCTGCCGCGGCTCCACACGCCCGGGGTCCAGAGGTCCTCGAGTTTGGTCTAGAGACCGTTTCTCACGCGCCCAGTGAGGTGCTGGGCTCTCGGGTCCCTAAGGTCCACGCTCGCGCGGACGGTCTGTCCTTGGGAGGAGGGAGCCCCTGCGGCCTCACTGCAACGTCTCGCCGGGGTAGTGAGCAGGAGCACGTCCACGTTAAAATCAGAATGGGGTAACTATTAGAGAGCATCCAAACAGCTGACTTCAGATTCGTAAGTGCGCTAACACGGGGCACCTCGGGGACTCAGTCGGTGAAGCGTCCGACTTCGGCTCAGGGCATGATCTCACGGTTCATGGGTTCGAGCCCCGCGTCGGGCTCTGTGCTGACAGCTCGGAGCCTGGAGCCTGTTTCAGATTCTGTATCTCCCTCTCTCTCTGACCCTCCCTGCTCATGCTGTCTCTCTCTCAGAAATAAATAAAACATTTTAAAAAAATCAAAAATTGATGTATCAAAAAACCCTGTGTTTCCATAGGAGAGAATATTGGGAAACAATTAAAAATCATGTTTTTGGGGCACCTGGGGGCTGAGTTGGTTGAAAGTCCGACTGCAGCTCAGGGCATGATCTCACGGCTTGTAAAGGGTTTGAGCCCCACGTTGGGCTCTGTGCTGACAGCTCAGAGCCTGGAGCTGCTTCGGATCCTGTGTCTCCCTCTCTCTCCCCTGCTCACACTCTGTCTCTCTGTCTCTCAAAAATAAACCTTAAAAAATTTTTTTAAAATTTATTTTTAAGAGAGAGAGAGACATTNCCACAAACCATGAGATCATGACCTGAGCCAAAGCCAGATGCTCAACCGACTGAGCCACCCAGGTGCCCCCTAAAAAAATTTTTTTAAGTGTGCTGACACATTAACGGACTTAAAAACACTCCACGATTGAGGTTTTACTTAAGAAAACATCCTTTGCACGTGTATCCAAACATTTACATATACGGACCCATTCACCTCTCAGGAAAGGGGGTGAATCTCCAGAATAAATCTGCACAGACCATCACTGACTTGACTGTTGAAGCGCAGGTCTTACACAGCACACCTCACGTGTTCGATCTTACGCATTCTTCTTAGCCCCATTGAGAGGCCAGAACGAGGGAGGGAAAACAAAGAGCAACCCTCTTTTACTCCATCGAGAAAGAGTAATTTTGAAAATTAAAGAAAAAAAAAGATAGGGGTGCCTGGTTGGCTCCAGTCAGTAGAGCATGCAACTCTTGATTGTAGGGTTGTGAGTTCAAGACCCACTTTGGAGATTACTTTGAAAAAAAAAAAAAAAAGATAACAGATTCAGGAAGTTCTTGACTCAAGATCCTCGTTGGTGTAAGAAAGTCAGTCAGAGGAGGGGCGCCTGGGTGGCTCAGTCGGTTAAGCGTCTGATTTTCGCTTGGGTCATGATCTCGCGGTTCGTGGGTTCGAGCCCCGCGTCGGGCTCTGTGCTGACTGCCGGCTCGGAGCCTGGAGCCTGTTTCAGTCTGTGACTCCCTCTCTCTCTGACCCTTCCCTGCTCATGCTGTCTCTCTCTCTCTCTCTCACCTAGAAATAAATAAAAACCTTAAAAAAAAAAGTCAGTCAGAGGAGGGATGGAAGGCACCAAAAAGTGTATCAGAACCCAGAGGACTAAACATGGCATGTTAACAATAAAGAATAAATGGGTCACTTCTGTCAAGCACGATGCTATATTGTTAAAACAGCTACCAAAGCACAAAACGTAAGTAACCGTCCAGGACGACACAGCTAAAAATGACTGGGGCTAGGAGTCCAGTCACCGTTCAAACTCATCACTCAGTCCCATCTAACAAAAGCCGTCAGCAACGACTTCATGTTGTTTAGTATTAAGACCCTATTTAAATGTCCTGGTAACTCCTTTTATTTTTATCCACTCTTCCTCCCACCA
>NW_027528991.1:2791575-2794749 GCF_008692635.1 Crocuta crocuta | reverse complement strand
GCGTGTGGGGGGGGGGGGGGGGGGGGGGGGGAGAACATTTTAAAATGTATTTTGGAAATCCACATTAGTAAGAAAGATATTTCAATCTTATTCATAAAACGTGACTGACAGATTTTTATAATCTGTGTGAAATAAGAGTTTATATTTTTGTTGAAACACTCAATTGTCTTATTAAAATAATTTCTACGGGGCGACTAGGGGGCTCGGTTGGTTGAGCGTCCGACTTCGGCTCAGGTCATATCTCAAAGTTCTTGAGTTCGAGCCCTGCATCGGGCTCTCTGCTGTGAGCACAGAGCCTGCTTCTGATCCTCTGTCCCTTTCTCGCTCTGCCCCTCCCCTACTCACTCTGGCTCTCGCACTTTCTCTCTCAAAACGAAATAAAACTTTAGAAAAAACTCTGGAACAGCTTTAGCTGAGAGCTGTAGCTCCCTTCAGTAGGCTGTAAAAGGCGCCCAGACGTTTGGCTGGAGGCAGAGCAAAGTCAGTAGAGCAAGTTCCTGGGGAGGAGAGAACACGCGGCCCCTCGCTGCTGATGGAAGGGAGACACAGTGAAGTTTCTTCCTTGGGCTTCATTCTCATCTGCAAAAGCGCAGCAGGGGCCACGAGCAGGTGGCTTGGGAGACACACAGGGAGAACTTTCCCTGATACGTTCAAGGCGGAGAAGGTTCTCTTTCTAGGAGAAAAGGCTAAAGTACAGATCTCCTGGCGAGAGTTCGGATACGGGCCCTCGGCGCCCTCCACCACCCACCACCGCTGAGCCGGCACGAAACCCCACTGCCGACGGTGGGGAAAACGAGGCCAGCCGGCATCTTGCTCCATCCAGTCAGTTCACAGAAGCAATTTCAGGTCAGAATCACGGAGCTTTACACCTCACACGATGTTAACTTTTTCCGTAAGAGTATACGGTGTTTCTGCTCTCACACACACACACACACACACGCACATGCACACGCACAATAGCAGAATCTAAATTGTACGGTGATTTCGAGTCTCTGAGTATTTGTTTTCACATCCCTCACCCAGTTTCATGATCTCAACAACCCAACTAGATAGGGCATAATCATTAAACCCATTTCACAGTCAGGTAACAGGTGCACTGGGCTTGGACCTGCTGGGGACCCGCTGGGTAGGAGCCCCCCTTGCATCAGCCGCCCCAGCAGACAGCACTCTTTCCGGCGCTACCACTCTCTTCCTCATTTAGTCAGGGCCTAACTCGAAGTAACACTGGAAAAAGTATATATACATTAAACCACATGAAGTTAATCTGAGGAAGAAAGGTTAAGCTGTGTCAAAGTATTCAATTAAAAAGTGTGGCTCGGGAAACCTAACTACTAGGAAAAAAGACAGAAATATAAAAGAGTAAAAATAAGAATAGAAATAAGTAGAAACGCAGGGCTCACTTCCTTGAAAATACATTTTAAAAAATTTTAATGTTTATTTTATTTTTTTAATTTTTATTTATTTCTAGGAGAGAGAGAGAGATAGACAGCGTGAACAGGGGAGGGTCAGAGAGAGAGGGAGACACAGACTCTGAAACAGGCTCCAGGCTCTGAGCTGGCAGTCAGCACAGAGCCCGATGCGGGGCTCGAACCCACGAACCGCGAGATCATGACCTAAGCTAAAGTCGGACGCTTAACCGACTAAGCCACCCAGGTGCCTCAATGTTTATTTATTTTTGAGAGGCAGAGAGAGAGCATGAGCAGGGGAGGGTCAGAGAGGGAGGGAGACACAGAATCTGAAACAGGCTCCAGGCTCTGAGCTGTCAGCACAGAGCCCCACGCAGGGCTCAAACCCACAAACTCTGAGATCATGACCTGAGCTGAAGTCGGACACTTAACGGACTGAGTCCCCCCAGGCGCCCTGAAAATACATCTAACAAACTATTCCTATGTGATAGAATGTTGGGTAATCATCAGTATTTTTTTTTACAAAATGAATACGGTGTAACCACTTTATTCTTAATTACTCCATACAAGCTGATCCTTTGCTGCACCCAACGATTAGGAAGGCCCGTTAGCAGAAAACAGTAGCAAAAAAGGCGACACTCAAAGCCAGAGAAACCTGAGTGCAGGGACTGAGGACTGGTCCTTGGGTACTGCCCACTCAGATGCCCCAACCCCTTCCTCTCGTGAACCACTCGGGTCCACAGCACTGGGCACGCGACTTCCTGACCGCTGTCCTATTTAAGGACAGGAACTTCCTATCTGGGAAGTCAGGAGTGAAGCCTGTTTCCAAATTTACTGGATCACAGGAGAGGCTGAGCTGCTTTTCCCACCCTGGTGCTCTGTAACATTACACCTGAACAGTATCTGCGAAGCTCAGGACTTAAAAAGGAATCTTTTTCCTATTGGCAAACGTTCAGTGGCCTTGATGCTGTGCCTTTCGGATGCTTACAGGGCTCCCTCGTCCTCAGTGGTCATCACCTCGCCTCCTTAGCACACGATTCACTATGGGAAAAACAGGGGCGCCTGGATGGCTCTGTCCGTTACACGCGGCACTCTTGATTTCAGCTCAGGTTATGATGTCAGGGTGGTGGGTTCGAGCCTCAGGTCTGGCTTCTCGCTAAGTTTGGAGCCTGCTTGGGATTGTCTCTCCCCCACCCTCTCTTCCCAGCTCTCTCTCTCTCTCAAAAAAAAAAAAAAAGGAGACAAAACACAGCCCAACACCTACCTAGGTTTTAAAATCACACCACAGGAAAACCAAAAATTATACCCCTAAATAAACTATTTAAAACCCTTTCAGGGGCACTAGACCGGCTCAGTCGGGAGCACCTGCAACTCTTGATCTCAGGAGTCGTGAGTTCGAGCCCCACCTCGGGTGTAGAGACTACTTTTAAAAAATTAAAAATCATATCTGGTTGCTATAAGAAAAATAAATACAACTGTTGTAAAGTTATACTAAATACTTTTAAGTTAAAGCAAGAGTCTCAAGACCCCAGACGAAAACCAAATGTGGAAAGTGTGTCCTGGGCCCTTGCACCCGCAAATGCCCTTTGTAACTGGGAAGGAAGAGTGAAGGGAAAGTCGAATACGGACAAGTACGTCCTTGGAGACGCGTGCCTCTACTTCGGCTGCCGGAATACTCGTATATGAAAGTATTTCAGACTCGAATCCCCTCCCGGCTGAGACTGAGAGTCCTCCCCGCCAGAAGACGGAAGGGCGAGCGGGACGCGGC
>NW_027528991.1:2791148-2791522 GCF_008692635.1 Crocuta crocuta | reverse complement strand
TTTTAATCGTTGAGGTTTGGGAGGCGGGGGAGGGGTGGAGAGAGCTGTGGAGGCCGACGATCCAAAGCGGCTGTGCTGCCTGTGCTGCGAGCCGCGGAGAGCCTGATGCGGGGCGAGAATTCACGGACGTGACAACAGGGCCTGAGCCGAAACGGATTGCCTAACCCGCTGGGCCATCCAGGCGCCCCGGTCTTTAAAATCTTCTGGAAGGGCCCCAGATGAGGACCGTCGGCCCTCGCCGCGCCTTTGGGGAAGGTGCAGGGCACGGGGGCGGCAGGCCGGTCCTGGCCGGAGCCTGACTAGATTGCATGTAAACACTGCGGTGGGCGGTGGGCTGGGTGGATTGACATCGGCCGTGGACACGCACTTTGACC
>NW_027528991.1:2786179-2790971 GCF_008692635.1 Crocuta crocuta | reverse complement strand
CAGGCACGCTTGTGCAATTTCAGATGAACAGTATTATTTTTAGTATGTCCACCCACAGGAAGAGTGAAATCACGCTGCATCCATTCCACTGAACAGTGTACAGCAGCTTGAAAGAGGAGGGTGCTCCCCATATGCCGGTGTGGAAAGATCTCTGAACTGTTTTAAGAAAAACCAAGGCGCAGAATCGTGTGTGAAGTGTGCTTAGGGGCACTTCTGTGCATAGGGACAGAGAAAAATCTATACATTTGTTTCCAAAGAGAAAAGGGACACATTCGCAGGGGCTGCCTCAAAAGATGTCTAAGTGCAGAGGGCTGGAGGGAAACTACCTTTTCACTGTATATTTTTTATTCCTATTGAAATTTGTAGGATAAACATGCTATCCAAAGTAAATAACATTAGGGGCGCTGGGTGGTTTGGTCATTTAAGCCTCTGACTCTTGATTTCAGCTCAGGTCATGGTGTCAGGTTGGTGAGATTGAGCCCCGCATCAGGCACTGTGCTGACAGACTGCGGAGCCTACTTGGGATTCTTTCTCCCTCGCGCTCTGCCCCTCCTCCACTCTCTCTCAAAAAAAATTATTTATTTTTTTTAAAGAAAAGAAATGCCTCTGAGAAGTAAATAGCAAGGCTTTGACTGATTAAGATTCATTTTCTGTTCCAGATCGCCCTGGGTCACTCCTGACCTTGATCTTATTTGAAAGTCGTCTGAATAGGCAACACTGTGGTCCCAGAATAACACGGGAAGGTGGGTTATGTTCACGTGGTGCTTCAAGGTGGAGGCACAGATGAATGAGCTGAGAAGAAACAAGGGGGGCTTGATTATTAATAGTACTGTTATTATTAGCCTTGAAAAGAAAACTGGGGGCCCAGGCAGAGTAACGTGCCTCCATCCTGCACACCAAGCCTTAATTGCAGTTTCAAACTTTCCAGGAGTCGAATTGAAGCCAGTCAGTCTGGAATTTTCTGGTCAGTATCAGTGAGGTAATATGTTACTTGGGGCCTCTGCATCCACCTCCGCCCCCAAAGGAGATGAGGTAGTCTGCAGGATGAGACCCCTTGCCCTTCCCAAGGTGACCTTGCCTGAAAGTCTTTTCTTTTGCAAATAACTTTCTGCCCCACCCTCTTTCCTATAAAAACCTTCTATTTCCTACAACTCCTTGGAGCACCTCTCTTCTGGCCAGATGGACCACTGCCTGATTCATGAATCCCTTAATAAAGCCAAGTAGATATTTAACATTTATTCCTTGAATTTTGTTTTTTAATGATAGCTACTATTTGTGAACCATTAGGCACTTTTCATACATTAGTGTTCTTACAACCCAGAAGGGGTGGGGAGTGGGGAGTAAGGAAACAGATTGACTTCTTGAATAAAACCAAACTGCTTCTGCAGAGTTAATGGGGAAGGGTCCCTCCCTAGTACCCAATGTCAGAAGGGACTCCTGGGCCTCACCGTGGCTCCATCTTATCCCCTAGTATTTTTCTTTTCTTCATGAGCAGTGGATCAGAGGACTCCTCTGCAGGTTAGTAGGGCCTCTAGCGTAGAGCTGCAGGAGCTCAGGAGATCTGGAGCGGGCCCCCGAAAGCTGGTCAGAGAAACACTACTGAGGGCGCCTGTCCCCCATTCCAGTGTGTCGCCACCAGGCCGGCTTCTGAACATTGTGCTCTCCACAGTCGGATCTCAGAGCCTCCTCTTAATTTCCCATTTCATGGAAGGTGGGAGCTGGGGCATTTAGTTAAAGGGATTTATAAAAGGAACACTGTTCTGCTAAGTAGCAGCTTGCCTGATATCTGAATCCAGTTCTGTTTTCCTCTGAGAGCCATGCTCTCCTCACTTAATGTCACGTAGCCACAATCGGAAGGACTTCTTCCATGTTAATACGCATCTTTCCTGCTTTAAACATGGAGCAGGTGATATGGTCTAATGCATGAGAAGAACATAGTGGGCAAGAGACCCAGCTACACTATTTCATAAAACTCTGGAAAGGCCTAGAAGCCTTACACGGTCCCTACATGGACAGAGAATGGAAGGTAAAAACGCACACTTAGCCGGCCTGAGTCCCGGTTTCTACAAGAGACGCGAAGGCCTAGCATCAGAGCCAGAACCTCACATGCCCAGAGTCCTCAAAGGTCAGAAGTGACAGTCACACACGGGGCTTCCCCGTCCACTGTCAGGACCCAGATCTGTGAGCTCAGACAGATTGAAGTCGGGGGGCGGGGGGCTGACCCTTAGAGGGCCCCCAGCGGGCCGGTGCTGTGTACGCGGTTCGTGTTCATCGTCAGGGCAGCGCTTGTGTGTGTGTGTGTGGGGGGGTCCTGTGGGCGGTCCCGGCAGGCGGGTCTGCGATGCCTCACACGGTAGAAGCAATCTTCTATATGGTAGTAAACTCACTATATTTTTCCACCTAGCATAACAAGGAAAAGAGGAGACAGAGGGGTCTGCTTGTGAGCCACCACACTCAGTCACACAGGTTTGCTCCTGGAAGTGCAGACAACGGTGACATGCTGTCCTTCTGGGACGGCTGTGGTGATGGCAAGAGGTCATTTCCGAGGAGCACTTAGTGGGTGAGTGTTCTATAAACACAGATGTGTGACGGGGCCCCGGGGGGCTCGGTCCGTCAGGCACCCGACTCTTGATTTCGGCTCAGGTCATGGTCTCACGGTTCATGGGGTCGAGTCCATGTCGGGCTCTGTGCTGACCTTGCAGAGCCTGCTTGGGATTCTCTCCCCTCCCTAAGGAATATGGGGGGGAACCCTCAAAATCAGGGAGGGCAACCTGGCTATAGGCACGCGTAACGTCCCTCACGACCCTGTAACATGAGGCTGCGCAATCAGACCGCATGCCTGTGTGTTACCCTGCGTGGGAGACAAACAGCTAAAACATTTATACAAAACTACACCTTGCTGTGCTTGGGGATCAGGTTTTCAGGCACGAACCCAACTGAGCGGTGCCGGCACGAATAAAGTTGCTTCCTGGAAAGAAAAGTCACTGCTCTCTGTGCGAACCCCGGTTCCCATTACGCGCTCTCTCTCTCTCTCTCTCTCTCTCTCTCTCTGCCCCTGCCCTCCCCGCTGTCTCTGTTTCTCTCAAAATAAATAAACTTACACACACACACACCCCCCCCAGATGTGCTGTTACGTCCTGGTGCCCGACACCTGGCTTCCTTGGGCTCCAGCCAGGCAGCTCACATTAGTCTGATGGCTTTAGTGACTTAAGGAAGGCAGTAAATGAGTAAGCCAGGACCCCTGGGGGTGGGGGTGGGGCAGTGGGAGCCAGGGACGCAGAGGCCAGTGCACCGTTGGGAACATGAATGTGTACTATCTTGCCTCCTTAGCTCTTCGGGTCCCGCCTGTAATTAATCCATTGCGCTGCCCCTGCGTACTGTTCTCATACTGAGGAGGGAGCGTGGGCCAAGCTGAGGGCCAAGTGCAGGCCAACACCCCCCCCCCCCGGGTGGGATCTGTGTGTGGGGTTCCCGGGATACCCCCGGCCTCCCAGGAACAGGGAGAGGACAGAAAGCGGGTGGCTGACTGAGGGAGGTCACAGCCGTGCAGGACGCGAGTCTCCTTCAGTTTACGGAGAACTCAGTACACTGCAAGACAAAGGCAGTCTTACCCAGAGCCTCTTCCCCAGAAACCTATAGACTCCGTTTCCTGAAGCCCTAATATCACCCTCGGCAAGACGGAAGGGGGGCTAAGCGCCCGCCATGGTGATGGGGGAAACTGAGGCGAATGAAAGCTTAAATTCCCTACTGCCTGCAGTCCACGGACGAGTCCTTGAAACAGCAGAGGGACCTCCCGCTAGGGGCTCAGCTGCCTTGAAGAGGACCCTTTGCTGGGGCACAGGGGAGTCCTGGCCTCACATCACCCTGACCTGTGAGTCTCCTTAAACATGGAAAAGTTCCTTTGGAAACTTCCTGTATCTCAGCTCCCCGGGCCACATGCGGGCGGTCCTGCCCCGAGCGTCGGGCCCCCCGTGGCCTCTGAAGGGTCTCACGACTGAGCTTTCACTAAACGGTAATAAGTGGTGTTTTCAAGGTCCTGGGAGCCTTGCTTCCAGAACTCCTTAGAGACTTACTCCATCCCTGACCCCCTCCCAACCTGAGGGTAAGTAACGAGTTACCCGCCGCCGCCCCAGCGCCGCTCTTCCTGCCCACGGGTCCTGCCCCCGGGCTTTAACAAAATCACCTTTTTGCACCAAAGACGTCTTCACGAATTCTTCCTTGGCCGCGGCTCCGGACCCCCCCCATCACCCCAAATCCCCACCGACACTGTTCCCACCCAGGTCACAGAGACATGGCCTCACGGGCAAGAAACCTTCACTTTGCGCGGCAATTCGGGAGTTTCCTAGAGATGAACGCACAGGACGAAGGGAAGAGAGACTCACTAGTTTGCGCCCTCGACTGAAAGGAGTGGTTGAAGCCACAGCGATCGGTGGACCCCGAGCCCAACCCGAGAGGCGAGAGGGAACCAGGCCACACAGGTGCCCACCTGCGACCCGCGGCTTGCCCGCTGCCGCTCGTGGGGAAGGAAGGCGGCTCGCGTCACGAGGACAGGAGCTTTCTCCCGTCACTGCGTCCTCAGGGGCTTCGGGGGAGGAATGAAGCCGGTGGGGGGCGGGGCTTTCTTGGTCAAAGGAATTTAGGAAACGTTCGCATCCGGCAAGGCTAATTTTTTTCTGCAGCTCTTTTGAGAGCCTTTATTAAGCTCACGTGAGTCGTGATAGCATAAGAGTTTATTCCACGCAGCATTTACCAGATCTCCTCAACCACAGAGCCCTTTCAGAAGGAGCATCAC
>NW_027528991.1:2784672-2786013 GCF_008692635.1 Crocuta crocuta | reverse complement strand
CACGTGGGCCTGGGGGTCCTGGGGTTCCGGGGGCCCTGGGCCCCGCCAGCCAGGGGTGCCGGGGGAAGACACCGGGTGAACAAATCCTGCCACTTTTCATTCAGCCGCCTGCCTCTGGCGAGTCTTTCAAACTGCCTGGGCCTCGGTGTTTAAATCTATAACATGGAAACAATATCGCACCATAGAAGTTGTTGAGTTTCTGTGGGAACTGAAAGCGCTAATATCCATGCAGGGTCTACACTGCACCACACTACACGGACTCGACATACGGGCCCAGTGCAGCCTGAACGCGCCCAGGCTCACCTGCGAGCCGCTTGCTTTTGCTGCGGCTGTTTGTTTCCCAGGCGGCGGGAGGCTGTGCGCGTTGTACCGCCTGTAAGCCCCCAAGTTACTTAGTGCCTCTGAGGACACAGGGCCGAGCTGTCATCCTGCTTATTTCTGCCCGTGGAGGAAGGTCGGAGGATTCCGGCTTCTGTCGCACGATGGCTCGGCTCTGAGTGTGGTGAACACACGTTCCTCTGCGAGAAAGGACGGCGGCTGCCTCCACTTTGACCTCAAACCTCCCCGTGGGTNGTCTCTCTCTGCCCCTCCCCCACTCGCGTTCTGTCGCTCTGTCTCCCTCTCTCTCTCTCTCTGTCTCTGTCTCTTTCTCTCAAAAATAAACATTAAAAAAATAAAGAAAAAACTTAACAGTAAAAACAAACAAAAACTTTACAAAATGCACAGAAAAATAAAAACCCAAAACTCCTTGGCCATAGCATGCCAACTCTTTCGGTAAATAAAGGGAAAGAAGCACTTACCTTATAAACCAGCTCAGATAGGCCTAGTGCTGGAGGAGAGCTCCTGTTCTCAGAAGTTCAGCTAATAAATATGAAGAATGGTAGAATTAAAAGAACACTCGTTTGCAATCCCTCTAGCAGTGACGGATTCAGACAGAAATCAGCACAGAACTCTACATCGGAGCCGGTCTTCACGGGGATTATTCGCTGTCTGAAAGGGGAAATGCAAGTTTAAAAGGGGGACCCAGGAGATTCTACTTAACATCNCCCAGCAGCTGGCGGAGAGGCCACCGCATCTGGGACCTGAATCCAATCAAGCCTGGAAATGAAAGGATTGAACAAGTAATCCAGGGACACTCTCAGGAAGTAATCAAACGTGTCCAGCAGGTGCAACATTTAAAAGGACCACGGGGCAACGGAGTCCCTCTCCCACGCGGCCCCAGCATGAGGAAAAAGGAGCTCGAAATATAACCGGAGCCACGCGCAGGACTTGAAGTTTTTCCTCACTGCATTCAAACCATAAAAAGAAATAGGTGGGGTTAATTTTAGTGATATGGTCCAT
>NW_027528991.1:2781117-2784647 GCF_008692635.1 Crocuta crocuta | reverse complement strand
TCTATCCGAAATATTATTTTAATATGTAATCAGTATAAAATTATCATTGAAATATTTTATTTTCATACGAAGTTATCAAAATCTGGTATGTATTTTACACTTATGATTCATTTCAATTCAGATGTTTTCTTTTTTAAATTAATTTTTTTTAGGAATCTCTATACCCAACATGGGGCTTGAACCCACGACCCTGAGATCAAGAGCCACACGCTCCTCTGACGAAGCCAGCCAGTCGCCCCCAGGTGCTAAATTTTCACTAGCAATATTTTTTAAATTTTTAAAAATCTTTGTTTATTTTTGAGAGACACACAGAGTGTGCATGTGGGGGAGGGGGCAGGTAGAGAGCGAGGGAGACACAGAAATTGAAGCCGGCTCCAGGCTCCGAGATGTCAGCACAGAGCCCGACGCGGGGCTTGAACTCACAAGCTGTGAGATCATGACCTGAGCCAAAGTCGGGGGCTCAACTGACTGAGCCACCCAGGCGCCCCTCATTAGCAATATTTGCTCTGTATTTAAATTTCATGGAATTTATAGTTTAAAAATTATATTTACGTAACCAAGTTATTTCAAACATACTGAAAAAGTTTCCAAAACTGAATCGAGTAACCCCTAAAATAATTTTTCTTTAACATCTGTGTTCACATTGGATAATACTAGTTCACCTTTTTAAGAAGAATTTACCTTGAAACGAAAGCATATCAGCTACAAAATACATCAGCTCAAGGTAGGAAAACTGACCTATTCCTGTTTTCAGCTTGGTTGTGTTAGTACTGAATTCAAATGTCAGTTATTGCATAAACTGAGAAGCAACCCCTTAGTGCTGGGGTAGCGTTTGCAGCAAATTCACATAATGCTGTAAATTACCCTTAAACATTCTGCCTATTTACTCATATTAGAAAAATTCATAAAATCAAAAAAAAAAGAAAAATTTGTAAAATCAGTATATTGATTTGTGCTCCAAAGATTTTGATTGCAAATAGTTTCCTACCTGCCTAGCACAGTGACCAATAAGCTCTTTTTTCATTTTTTTTTTCCCCAAAGATTTTATTTTTCAGCAATCTCTATACCTGATATGGGACCCGAACTCACCACCCTGAGATCAAGAGTCTCATGCTCTGCCTGCTGAGCCAGCCAGGTGCCCCCCGATAAGCTCTGACGTGACATTTTTAAGCTTCCCATTGAGCTCTTCTGTGTGCACTCCGATCTTGATGAGAAAACATAAATCCCAACGCCATTTGTTGTCTTTGATTATTGAGTATTTGGCAATATTCTCTTTATTTCAGGAAAGTCTTTTTTAAATTACTTATTATTTTAGAGAGAGACAGACAGACAGACAGCGTGATCGGGGGGAGAGGGGCAGAGGGAGAGAGAGAGAAGTGGGCTTTATGCTCAGCACGGAGCCTGATGTGAGGCTCCATCCCACGACCTTGGGATCATGACCTGAGCCAAAATCAAGAGTCAAATGCGCAACGGACTCAAAGGCCCAGCTGCCGCTGAGGAAGCTCTCGGCCCCCCGGCGAAGGGCTCTTCCGTGACGCAGGCCACCAGCACGGGCAGACGCCATTCTGTTCCTTGTCCTTTCTTTCAAGGGCCCACGAAACTGACGATGCCTCAGTGCATTTGCACGTGTTTACAGAACAGTTTAGAAACCCTCTGTGACATTCTTCACGGTGTCTGCTTCGGAAACGTGAGTACGGACGTTTCCACCACGTATCACATAGCGAATACAGCAATAGCAGGAGCCTCAGGGTCTCCTTTTAAAAGTCCAGCAAAGCCCGGTCTCCAGCTAACGTGGCCACGGCACCGTCTGTTGTGACAGAGATCGGTTCGTCCGCCTCTAGCTGACACTCAAGACTCAAAAATACCCTGTCCCTGGGTGTATTTTTCAGACCACGAATTGACAACGTCTGTTCCTACATTTGAAATTGTTATGTGTTTCGTATCTTGTTCCCTACCGGGGTTGCTCGGGTGTGTTTTAGATCAGCTCATTAGGGTTACCTTTTTTAACCTAAATGATGTTCCGTGGGGGCGCCTGGGGGGCTCAGTTGGTTGAGCGTCCGACTGCAGCTCAGGTCATGATCTCACGGTTCGTGGGTTCGAGCCCCGCGTCGGGCTCTGTGCTGACAGCTCAGAGCCTGGAGCTGCTTCCGATTCTGTGTCTCCCTCTCTCTCTGCCCCTCCCTGCTTGTGCTCTGTCTCTCTTTCTCTGTCTCTCTCTCTCTCTCAACTAAACACATATTTAGAAAGAAAAATGAGGTTGCAGCAGCAGAAGATTCTGTGTCCATCGCAGACACGTAAGGCTGGCTCGGCATTCTCGTTGTGAGTGTGACCTGCCTGTACCACGGACCGCGGTTCCCTCCCCTGCGGTCCTCCGCGCGGGGCCGGTGCTGAGTTTCCCCAGGACACATGACGGGGTCTCTCCTCTGACGCCCCCTGAACGTCCCCTCCTGGTCGCGGCCAGGGGTCCCCTCTTCTTTTCCCTGCGTGGCCCCAGCCAGCTCCGCGAGCTTCCCACGGCGGCGCCTCTTGTCAGCCTGGAGCTGGGGGTGGGGAACGTGGATTCCAAGGGCTCTGTCTGGACTTCAGCTGACACATGTTCCTCTTTTTTTTTTAATGTTTTATTATTTTTGAGGGGGGGGGAGAGGGGCAGAGAGAGAGAGGGAGACACAGACTCCCAAGCAGGCTCCAGGCTCCGAGCTGTCAGCACAGAGCCCGACGCAGGGGTTGAACTCATGAACTGCAAGATCATGACCTGAGCTGAAGTCAAATGCTCAACCGACTGAGCCCCCCAGGCCCCCCTAGCTGACACATTTTTTCTTTTCTTTTCTTTTTATACTTTTTTATTATGTTTATTTATTTTGAGAGAGAGAGACAGAGAGAGACAGAGTGCGAGTAGGGGAGGGCCAGAGAGAGAGGGAGACAGAGTCCGAAGCGGCTCCAGGCTCCGAGCTGTCAGCACGGAGCTCGAGTGTGAGATGAGTGTGAGATCACGACCAGAGGCGGAGTCGAACGCTCCACCGACTGAGCCCCCCAGGCGCCCTCAGCCGACACAGTTGTAACCGTGATCTCGGTGCCGGGGGTGCACACGGCCGGGGAGCGTGGCACCGCTGACCTGAATCCCCTGGGCGGGCCACCGTCACACAGATGAGTCGAAGCCTGTTTGCCTGACCTCAGAGCCACGGCCACACGGGCGCTGTGGCTGGAGGGCCGGCCGGGCAGCCCTTCTGAAAGCTACTATTTGGCCCATCCCTTCCCTCTCCGTGGCCTCGGCCCGCCCTCGGTGGAGACGCAGGCTGACCCGGTTCCCTGCGGTCAGACCCAGTGTCGCCGGGCGGTTAACACCTGTCCTGGCAGCAGCTGCTCTCAGGAGCCGGGGCGGGGGTCCGCCTGCGTGAAGGGCCCTGACCGGTCCTCACAGCGATCCGGGAGGCCCAGGCTGGAATCCGAGGCCCTGGCTCCACGCAGCCCAGGCCCCTTGTGTTGAAATTGTTTCCCAGTGACTTGGGGAGGGTGGGGGGGGGGGGAAGGGA
>NW_027528991.1:2774049-2780231 GCF_008692635.1 Crocuta crocuta | reverse complement strand
CCGGAACACATCGAAAACGCACAAACTGTTTCTGACACAGAAACTCCCAGCCAAGGGGCACAAGGGGCTGAGGGTTCGTGTCCCCTCAAGTCCACACTCTGAAGCCCGACCCCACGACGTGAGGTATTTGGAGGGGGGGGCCTTTGGACGTGATTAGGTTGAAGTGAGGCTGTGGAGGTGGAGCCCTTAAAGGAAGATACCGGAACCTTCTGTGAGCCTGGAAGCAGGTCCCCCGCACAGGGAAGTGCTGGCACCCTGAGGCCGGACCTCTCGNCAAAGGCCCCTGCCTCGCCCCCCCACCCCCCCCCCGTCAGGGGCTGTGTTAGGGCCTGAGCTGACGGAGACCCTGCGGCCCATGCCCGGGTTCTCGAGTCCTGAGGTGCTGGCGTCCCGTCGGGACGGCGACTGAGGGGCAGTCAGGGCACCGGGCACCGGGGACGGGTGGGGGGCGTCCGGCCACCGCGGCGGGAAGGGGCCGCAGAGCTGCTTCCTGGGTGCCCGGGACTCACAGCAGGCGGTCCCTTCCCCCGCCGTGCGGGCGGCCCTGCGGCGCTGTCTCCCGGGGGACGCACATGTGCCCCACCTGACCCGTCAGAGGCCCGCGGGCGTCGCCCTCCGGGGCCGCAGCTGATGGGCAGGGGCACGGGCTCTTGCTGCCCGGCAGAGCGTCTGCTGTCCAGCACGGGAGCCCGAGCCTCACGCGGCTGTGGGCCCTTGAAATGTGGCCGTTGTGGCCACAGAACTGGTTTGGATTGTATTTCAAGGTTAAATGAAGTACAGGGGCGGCTGCTCTGGGACCGCACCGCATAAGCCTCGGTGGGGTGGGCCTGGAGGCCACGGACACGTACTGGCCAAGGTCACGGCGGGGGGGTCTTTGGAGAGGGTTTTGAGCCTTAGCGCAGCAGGAGGACCAGTCGGAGTGCAGGCCGCAGCCTCAGGCATCGTGGTGTGACCTGTCAGGATGCGGTGACCGTGAACTTGACAGGCAGGCGGGAGAGAGGCTTTGGCCCAAAGGGTCCCTGGATTTATCCCCGGGAAAGGCTGTGTAGGGAGGGGTTTCAGGTGAGTTCAGGAACCGGGAGAGCCAAGTTTGGGTTCGGAGCTGACGTGCGCCCTCTGGTGGCGGCTTGTGACAGCAGGATGGCAGTGAGGTTTGCGAAGAACAAATGGACTAATGTGATCAATCCGCCACGGTCAATGAGGCCACCTAACCCACCTGAGGACGCCAGGCTCTATTTATAACGTCTTGTGCCCCTCCCCCCAGCTCAATACCTTATTTGTTCATTTGCAAATAATTTTTTCTGCCAGGCACTGTGCTGGGCTCAGAATAGAAAGAACACAGCCCACGGAGCGCCTGGGGGGCTCAGTAGGTTATGCACGTGACTCTTGGTTTCGGCTCAGGTCATGGTCTCACGGTTCGTGGGTTCAGGCCACGCATCAAGCCCCACACTGGCAGTGCAGAGCCTGCTTAGGATTCTGTGTCTCCCTCTCTCTCTGCCCCTCCCCTGCTCTCTCTCTTCCTCAAGAAAAGAAAGGAAAGGAAAGGAAGCGAAGAAATGAAAAAAAAAAAAAACTAAACTAAAAAGAGAGAGAACATACCGTCAGCAGTGTTCCAAGCAGGGGGGAAGCCAAGTTCCCCGCGATGTCTTCCTCACCGTAGTAGAGACTCTCTGAGAAGCAACAGGGGCAAGGCAGGTTATATGGACGTGGTGCCTGGGCTGGTGTGGAAACGATCCGGCACGATTTTGTTTGCCGAACAGGCCCTGACAATGTTGAGAAACACTTGTGACCAAAAGTGCACTCACACTTGCCTACAGGGTGGCACCAAGTAGTTGAGCAGGAGGTGAGTGGATACAAATAGTTACAATGAAAGCGAGTCTGAGGTCCGTTACAACGTGGCGCTGCCTGGGCCCCTGTGGGCACTGGATGGCGTGTATAGACTTGGTGTGACTGTGTCCGGCAGGGACACCCGCCAAACCGCCCCTTTGTTTTCTCCAAGGGAAACACAGTCTTACTGAATCAGAATTCTCCAGGAAAGACATAACAGGAGACACACTTCTGTTTCTAGCTACATAGGGATACGTCTATATCTGTCCTCTATCTATTTATCTATTATCTGCATGTCTACCATTTATCTATCTGTATCTATCTACTGTCTATCATCTGTCATCTATCTATCTATCTATCTATCTATCTATCTATCTATCTATCTATCTTTCCATCCACCCATCCATCCATCCATCCATCCATGGAGAGGGAGGGACATTTATTTTAAGGACCTGGCTCACAGCATCGTGGGGACCAGCACATCTGACGCACCCAGAACGAGCCGGTGGGCTCGGGACGCAGGTAAGGAGCGGTGTTACAGTCTGAGTCTGACGGTCAGAGGCTCGGGCAGCGTTTGCATGTCGCAGTCTTGAGGAGAATTCCCTTTTCTTTGAGAAACCTCGGTCCGTGCTCTCAAGCTCTTCATCTGCTTGGTGGAAGCCGGGCATTACGCTCTGCTTTTCTTAAAGTCAACTGACTGTGCATGTTAATCACACCTAAAATCGCCTTCATGGTGACAGCTGGGCTAGAGTTTGAGCAGATTTTCGTGGGGCCCTGGAAGGGCTGGAGGAACGGCAGGTGCAGGGGATGTGGGAGCCCTCTGGCTTCATCTAGAACGTCAGGAGCGGCCGCTCGTCAGGTGCTGAGGCCGAAATTCATCATTTTGTCATGAGTCATCCCAGGAAGCTAGACCATCGCTACTGTTCACATCAAAGCCTGTTGATGGAGTTCTCTGCAGGCTTCAATGTCTGGATCTCTACGAGGTCTCACTGGGGACACTCCGTAGCCCAGCTACAAATGTCGCAAAACTCAAGGCTCTAAAAATGTGACTTAAATTTAGGTGAAGAGCCTAATTCTTAATTTCTCCTTAAAAAAATCTCTTCCTCAATCTGAATACTTACTTTTCCACCTGCTATTTAGGGCGAACACCCAAACCTGATTGTTCTAGTTTTTGAGTCTGTAGTTTTAAACGATAAAGAAGCCAAGTCTGGGCACAGCACAGCGATGCAGTGGGTGGCAGTGTGACAGCGTGTGTGGGGAGCACAGAGAGTCCTCGGGGCACCCACAGGGAGCACGGAGAGAGCCCACAGGCTTGCCCAGTCACCGTGCTGTCCACTGTAACCTAGGCAGCACCGAGTGTAGACTGAGCTGCAGTAAACAAGAAGCCAGATTTGAAGCCTGTGCTTGGATGTATCTCCATTTGACCCCAGTTTGCAAATTTGCAATCTCTCCTCCTTTCCAAAGTGGAACCCAGGACGGCTGAGCTCAGGGGCAGACGGGTGTCCCGTTCCTGCGGACAAATGTGAGGGTAAGTCCTGTGGGAAAAACTACTGAGTGGCTCAGTCGGTTAAGTGTCCGACTTAAGCTCAGGTCATGATCTCGCAGTCCGTGGGTTCGAGCCCCATGTCGGGCTCTGTGCTGACAGCTCGGAGCCTGGAGCCAGCTTCAGATTCTGTGTCTCCCTCTCTCTCTGCAACCTCCCCCTTCACTCTCTGTCTCTCAAAATAAAGACATAAAAAAAGTTTAAAAACCACTGATGTAATAATGGGAACTGAGCGCCCCTGAGCTGAAACCGCAGCTGTCACAGAGAACATGGGGCGTCCCTGCCCGAGCTCAGGTGTGATTCACAACATGTGGGAGACTGTTCCCGTGACAGATATTTGCTGATGTTTTTCTTTTCTTATTATTTTTATTTTTGAGAGAGAGAGAGAGAGAGAGAGAGAAGAGACAGAACACGAGTGGGGGAGGGGTAGACACACACACACACACACACACACACACACACACACACAGAATCCAAACCAGGCTCCAGGCTCCAAGCTGTCAGCACAGACAATGTGGAGCTCGAACTCACGAACTGAGAGATCATGACCTGAGCCGAAGTCGGACGCTTAACCGACTGAGCCCCCCAGACGCCCCTGATTTGCTGTTTCTCCTCATCATAGTAAAGTGACGAACCTAAACTCAGATCGGACATACGTCAGGGATGAGTGCTTTTGATCTTAGGTCCTGAGTTCTCGCCATTCACAGGGAATGCACTACATAAACTACGAAGCTCATAAGCTGTGGCTGAAAGGCTGGTAACATCTGTCTCCGCGTGGAGCTGGCAAACCTCAGGGATTGATTTGCGCCGTGAATCCCCTTCCTACCTGGAGTAGCAGCCCCTCCCTCCAGTCTGCGTCCCTCTGCTCGTGCTGGGAGCCTGCTGCGGGTACTGCCTCCCGTGTGCTTTCTCTCGCCCTCTGCGAGGGCACTGCCTTCACCAGGGGCCTCTGCTTTGCTGGCCAGCCCTTCTCAGCGCCGGGGTTTCTCAGGTCCGGTGCCCGGCGGTGACTCAGCCGGTTGTGCGTGCCATTCGCCGTCACCACAGGGGGCCCGGGGCAAGGGGAAGGGCGCGCGCCTGGGGCCACGCTGTCTGCTGCGTGCGGGCTCTGACCCCGAGTCTCGGTCCTTCGTCAGCGCACTGGACACCGTGCCAGCTGACTTGTCCGCAGAGCCTCCAGAATGTCACCGTTCTTGACGCGTCACCTCCCTCCCAAACACACATGCCAGCTGAAGACTGCAGCTCGGACACTCACTCTGTGTGGTGTGGTGGCCGAGATGCCGGGCACTCAGAGGACGTGGCCTGGTCCCCAGGACCCATGAGCGTGTCAGCCAAGTAGAGGTGGACCCGGGCTGCTCATCAGCTGGGCCCCCAGGCCGCCTGCCTTGCTGTGTGCACACAACCATCCGCGTGTCCGGCCGGGGCCCGTCCCTTCCCGCGGCCAGGCTCCGTGTGGAGTGTGTGTGCACATGTCCTGATGGACACCACATGCACACACGTTCCGATGCACACACGTGTCCTGATGGACACTACCCATACACATGCACAAACACACACGTCCCAATGGACACTATGCTCACACACACACACACAGACACACACGTCCTGATGGATACCATGCACACACATGCACACACACATGCACACACACGTGTCCTGATGGATACCATGCACACACATGCACACACACATGCACACACACAGACACACACATGCACACACACATGCACACACGTGTCCCTATGGACACCACACACACACCTGCTTGTATAAGGCACACATAAACACACAATACACTCAGGCACACGTACACACACGCTACACAGACCACGTACAGATACACACACGTGCATGCCTCCACCACACATACGTGTACCCAACCACACACACCCCACACAGTGCCCCTGCACACGCAATCACATGCAAGCCACACGCGCACGTGGAAGCACCTGCGTGCTCCCCGCCGGCTCTCTGTGTGGACCGGACGGCCACCCTGCCTGCCTCCCCTGTGAGGACGCCACCCCCAGTGTGGGGGCCGCAGCCAGAGACAGAGCGAGGGGACCGCAGGGGCGACGAGCTCATCTGCTGACAGTCATTGGGAACAACAAAGTCCAGAAAGTACTCTTCTCCTAGAAAAACATTACACTTCATAAAACTCATGTTTATTCAAAAAAATCTATTCAGAAAGTCTGGAAAGCGTAATAAATATCTGTAGAGTGGCCGCCCGTCTCAAACGTAAAAGTACAAAGCGTGAACATGAGAATGGCCTGTACACACCCTCCGGGCTTGTAAACAAAGTGCCGAGTCGGGGGCGGGGTGGGGAGCGTGCTCCTGTCCTCCGGTGACCCCGGGCTCTGCGAAGCCACCTGCTCCTCGCCGCGGGGACCTGCGGCGCCCTTCTGTTCTGGAACTTTAAGGACTCTTGCAGAGGTGAAGGGCAACAGAGCCGCTCGGAGCGAAAGACCGAGTGCAGCTCAGGTCACCGTGTGCTGGAGGGACCCCATGAGGCGCGAGGCAAAAATCCCGACGTGCGGCTTTAGGAAGAACACCATTTAATGAACAACACTGGCCGACATGAAGTACTGTTATGACTTCCAACGCTGGACCCTCCTCCAAGCAGACACACACACACACACACACATACACACACACACACACAGAGTGAGATTAAGGTCACGGACAATCTGACCCAAGGATGCAGGGGAGATCTCACTCTTGCCCGAATTTGACTTAGGGGTGGCATCTGGCGGAGGCCTTGCAGTGGGTGGGTGGTGGAGGTGAGGGGGGGTGAGGCAGGTGTTACTGTCAAATG
>NW_027528991.1:2760367-2773944 GCF_008692635.1 Crocuta crocuta | reverse complement strand
GCAGCCAGAAAGGTTTTCTGATGACAAAGTCTGTGGTTTTGAGATCCAGAGAGGCTATGACTCTACATTCCGGGGGCGGGGGGGGCGGCTGTTTCGTTCTGTGCGATCTCACCTCCTGTGCGAAGCCCGCGGAGCCGCCGTTATGGGCGGGGGGCGAACCGCACAGGGGACACTAGATCAAATACCTTCCTTCAGGTACGACTGCCGCTTGTAAACCACAGCCGCTGGCTGTTGACACCAGGCTCGGAAGTGAAGTTGAAAATATCACGTTGACTCCTCCAGGCTGACTTTCTGCCCGAGGGTTTCAAGTGCCACCTTGTTCTGGACAAGCTGAGCGAGCAGAGGTACGTGGCAGTCATTCAGGTAGCAGCTGAACAGGGCAGGCGCCCATCCGCTGTCTGCTCGGGGCACATCCTGGGCGGGGTGAACCCGGGTCCCTCTGCGGCCCTCAGTGAGGACGGCGGGGCCGTGTGCATGGTGGCCCTGAGAGGGAGGAGGCGCAGGAGCGGCACCCCCTCCCGCTCCCCCTCGGGCCGCATCCATCACGCGACTCCCAGCGAGCAGACCAGCGAGCCGCAAACCTCGTGCAGCAGACAGGAGGCGTGATGACCTCTGTCCCTTCCTGGAGGGCAGCCCTGCGACCTAAAGGTTTTTCCTAAGTTCCTAATAATCAATAACATGATTCAGACCTGAAACGAAACTATTGTGGGTCAAGTCTTTTTAGCCTTGGGGGAAGAGCGTTTCCTACTGGGAAAACAGGACAGATGTCTAATGAGGCTCACGTAGGTGAGCCTGTCCCCGCCCTGTGCGTCATGTGGTTTCGGAGGGAAAGAAGGGCTCACGGAATAATGGAAGCTTCTGCAACACCTTTACACGGGAAGGTGTGAAAACAATTGGACCAAGGTAAGTGGTCGCGTCCAGAACGCGGCACGGGCTCTTGCGTAGCCAGCTGAGATGGGGGGTGAAGGGAACCAGGAAATCCGCCTTCTGCGTGAGACCCGGCTGAGGACCCGGCCCCCCGACCCCGCGGGGACCCCGGGGAGTCCCGGGCCGGCCCAGGGGCACACACTCTCCCCTGCGGCCTGGGCGGTGGCGCCCAGCCTGTCCTGTTTTACTGACAAGAAACGCACACAGTGCTCAGCCCCGCGCTCAACTCCCCTCCCCCCCCCGCCCCTGTGCACACGCACCCAAGGGGAACAGTAAGTGTCACTGAAGAATGGAAACACAGACGCAACACAAAATCACGGCTTCCACAAAGTGCATGGCTGCCCACCAGCCGGGCACCCCCGGTGCCCTCCCAGCCTCCTCCCTAGAGCTCAGGGCTGCCAGTGCTCGGGGAGCGGGGCGGGGGTCTCCCGTGGCCCAGAAAGGGAAAAGCAGACGCAGAGGAACCACTGCTTTGGGAGAGCACGGGGGGCTGGTGGAGCGCCGCCGCCAGCCGTCGGGCCCAGAGCTCTCTCTCCAAAGCTCTGGGTGGGAGCGTGGACCCCAGCCCTGCAGCCCCGGCCGGCCAGCCAGCCCTGGGGGGACAAGGACACGGGCCGGTGTGGGGGGGCTCAGGCTGTAGCTGGCTCCTCCCCAGGGACACGTGCTGTTCTCGTGAAAAGAGGCCTCCAAGGCAAAGACACCGCTCGCCGGTTCTGGGCCAGGCTCTCCCCCATTCGGGTCTGCGACCCCGAGAGGTCGCCCAGCACCTCAGTCAGAAACGAGGGGGCGATGGGATGGGGGCTCTTTGGATCATCTGGAGGGGACCCGGCGCCTAGTCCTGGGTGCCACGCGCCGACCCATCCTTCTGGCGACAGGGGAAGCAGCCAGTGCGCCCTCTCGCGCTAATAACGAGGACGCAGGCGTCGGGATCCGGCCAAGTCGCTGGCTCTATAATTGGAAAAAAAAATATCTCTCTCTATAAATATAAGCCGTGATCATAAAAGCCCTACAGGCGTTCAGCAGGGCGGTGAGCGGTGGGTGAAATGCGTCCGTCTGGCTTTGCTCGGGGCAAGGAGGCGGGAGGCTGGCGCGGTGAGGCTGGGGAGGCCATGGGTCCGGATCCGATCCAGGCTGAACGAGAGGACGTGGAATGCGCCGAGGCGCCCGGGCCCGGGGCCGGGCTGGGGTCACTCCGGCAGCGCCCGTGACGGGAGTGGGCCGAGCGCTACAGCCTCGTGGACGTGAGTCTCTTCATGCCCCTGCGCTGAGCCAGGCTGGACGACAGCACCGGCTCCAGCCGCGGGGCCTGCGGAGTTCTGTTCAGGGCAAGGTAGGTGGCGGCCATGGCTCCCTGCAGGGAAGGGGAGAGGCCGGTGAGTGTGCTGCCCGCCACCCCTCCCGAGCGGCCCCCGAGCCCTGGGGCCTCCCTGGGCCTGGCCCCCGCACGCACAGCGGGCAGCTAAGCCCTTCCGGCGGCCCCGGGGCACGGGGTGCAGCGCGCCCACTGCAGTGAGCTTGCACCCGGGCCTCGGGAATCACGCGTCCGTCCAGCCCCCACCCCAGCCCCAAGTGATGCCCGTGGCGTGGGGTCCCCCAGACACGCACAGAGCCCCAGGACGGGGCCCAGGCCCCCTGCGCCGCGCCGCTGCCCCACACTCGCTGGACTTGAGAAGGCCTCGAGGGCCGACCCTGATGGCTGCGGGCGGTGGCCGCTGTCCTTCCCGGGGAGCTCCAGGCAGCCGCTGCCAAGCACGTGAGGCAGGACCCGCTTATTCCTGCGGTGTAGACCCCCCGGGCCTCTGGATGCCCCCTATCTATGTCGTTTGCACAACAGGATGCGGGCGTGTCACGACCGAGGTGGCCGGACGCCGCGGCCTTGCTAGTTAGGCGTCCCGACGCGCGGCTTAGGGAGGCCGGACCCACAGTGGCACCGGGAGTCAGGAAAGGACGGGTGGGATCGCGGGCCCCAGGGGTCCCCGGGGACACCAAGTAGAGGAGCGGCTCTTCTGTAGGTCAAACCCTGTGATCCCCGGGGGCAGACATGTCCCTGATGCCCTCTGCGTCCTGAGGCCGTTCCCTCTACGGCCCCGAGTCTCCTTCACGGCTGCTGGGTGCCGCCCGTGCGCTCGCTCGCGGAGGGCACCGCCGGACTCCGAGCTGCGGGCGCGGCGGGAAGTCCCTCAGGAGAGCGAGGGCACCAGCCCGGGGCCCTGCTCTCGCAGCTAAGCTTTTACTGAAACAGCTCGGCACCCATCCGCCCGCACGCCTTCTCTGGCGGTTCGGGGGCACCGCAGGAGACGGAGGCACGGTGACGGGGACATCTGACTCGAAAGCCTGAGATGCTTACAGTCTGGGCCCTTAGACACAAGTCTGCCGGCCTCTGATCTGGGACTGAGGGCTGGGGCGCCCGGCGGCTCGGTCGGTTAAGCATCCGACTCTTGGTTTCGGCTCACGATCTCAGGGTTCGTGGGATCGAGCCCCGCCTCCGGCTCTGTGCGGGCAGCGTGGAGCCTGCTTGGGATTCTCCTCCCGTCTCTCTGCCCCTCCCCTGCTCGTGTGCTCCCTCGCTCGCTCTCTCGCTCAAAATAAATAAACATAAAAAAAATCATTCGAATGGAGGGCTTTGGAAACTTGACCCCCTCCACCTCGCTCTCTCCCTCCTTCTCTCCCACTCTCCACCCCATCTGTCTGTCTGTCTCTCTCCCACTTTCTCTCCATCTCTCCCTCCATCTCTGTCTCATACGCACGTGGGTGTGCGTGCACACCCGCCCCCCTCCCCACAGTGAAGCGTTCAGGGCTGTTATCAGAAGTTGTAGCTCATTCAGAGTTTTGCATGTGGTGGCTCGAGAGTGAAGAAATGTGTGGAAGTAGATAAAGGAGGGATACGCGTGTGCGCCTGTGATCGGTTCCCTAGCTGGTCCCCACACTGTGACTTTCTGGGTTAACCGGGAGGCCTCAGGGTGACGCCTCTGCGTGCCCCCTCCCCGCCATCTTGTTCCCTGACCAGCTGTCGGTACCTTCACCAAGTGGACGTCCTGTCTGCTGAGCTGGTTTTGGGACAGGTACTCTCTGTTCACGATCCACGGGTGTTTTAGAACTTGAACTGCCGTGAGGCGCTGGTGAGGGTCCACGTGCAGCATCTTGGATACGACGTCCTGTAAGGGCAGATGACAGAGAGGAGATTTTGGGAGGGTCACTGAAGTTGGTTCAAACAGGCTCCCGAGCAGAGTTCCTTCGTTCCTTCTCAGGGTAAAACCTCACTGCTATTCTGAGCGATTCTTAGCATTTTGGGGTCAAGTGTTTACTTTCATCTATAAAAGTATGTGAATGATTTTAAAATTTTAATTATCATCAACTTGGTGGCTTACTCCAGGTTAAGATTTTACATCCAAAGAGAAATGAAATGTGGAAATGTTAAATCGTGCATGAAATGTGACAGAATGGTTTTTTTTTAGTAAAAATGGTATCCTTCCAGAGGGAGAAGCTAACAGAATGACTGTCCCACAGATAAACCACTTATCACAGTGGATGCAGTTATGTTTTACTGGAACTACCCACCAGCATCGCACGTGTGCAATGGGCTAATGCCCAATCGAGATAATTGTCTTCTCTTCTTTTTTACTTTTTCTTTCTTTTTAAAATGCTTGTTTATTTTTGAGAGACAGAGCACGAGCAGGGGAGGGGCAGAGAGCGTGGGAGACACAGATCTGAAGCAGCTCCAGGCTCTGAGCTGTCAGCACAGAGCCCAACACAGGGCTTGAACCCACGAATCGTGAGATCATGACCTGAGCCGAAGTCGGAGGCTTAACCGACTGAGCCCCCCAGGCGCCCCTGAGGTAATTTTCTTATTTGACTGTAAGGTAATAACAATAAAAACTCCTCCAAGTAGCTTAAAGACAAAGCTCCACTTTACATCACATGTCGCAACACACGTACACACGTGCACACGCACGTACACACATGCACACACACACACACAGTCACAGCCATGATCTATCTCTGCATGGTGTTCATGAGACGGTCTTCACGTGCTCGATGCACCTGTTCTCAACAGTCGTCAGGACTGGCCTCGGGGGAAGGAGGGATATTACTTCCCTATTTTGCAGGTGAAGATGTTGATATTTTTTAGTGATTAAACAATTGTCCAAGGAGGAGCCACGATGAGAATCCACGCTTTTCTGCTCACCTACTCACCTTCCTTTGGTGTCCCCGTGACATTTCACAGTGAAATACATGAATTAGCTCACGTGGATAATGTATCACTAAAGTACTCAATGGAATTTCTGGTCATAAACCATGGAAGAGAAATCCTAGAGACTAATACAAAATCCTTTATTTCAACAGAGAAATCCAATGCCTTTTAATATTCAATAACATTAATCTTGGCAACTTCATAAAAGAAATATGTTCTGGAAACATTATTGCTCGTATTTCCAGGTGTAAAAACGAAAGCAAGAGACCTTTATTAACTTGTTCAAGATCTCAGAGTAGAGGAGTATCTTTCCTTACACTACAAGCAGGACGCAGATAAAGTAACGACACACAAATCCATAGACTGTGTCTGTCCGGGGGGAAGGTTGCAGGTTTCGTTGTGTGTACAGTGAACACGGACAGGGGAAAAGGCACGGGCCACATGAGGTAGAAGACAAGGTGGTGAAGGGGCAGGAAGAAACCATCAAGGCCCTAGGAGGCAGCGAAGCCCCCTGCCTGCAATCTTGTACTTGACTTGAGCCTGCACTTGACCTGACTCCCTTCCTGACACCTCCCTGGCCCCCATGCCTGCTTCCAAGACCACCTCACAAAGGAACACCAGCACCCGAGCGCTGGTCTACTTTGGGGACCAGAACGAGACAATTTCTATACTCGTTTAGACAGAGTGTATAGAAAAGAGCAGTGGGAGCATCAGGGTCTGACACAAGGGGTGTGCTCACTGGACGCCGGCTGCTGTCGCCTCCGCCATGGCCTCCGTCATCACGTCCACCATCACCTCCACCATCACCCCCGCCATCATCTCCATCATCTCGTCCACCATCACCTCCACCATCATTTCTACCATCTCCACCTTCCCCTCTGCTTGATGGTCTTCTCCACCACCCCTCCACCATCGCCATATGAGGTCCCAGTGGTGACGATGGCAGCACTGAAATCAGAAGCCCAGACCGTCTACTCTCCCCACCATTTTACAGTAACACAGGAAATAGATGGTCGGTGCTGCTTCTTACTAGTGGCTGGGTTATCACTTACTGCTTAATTAGCAAGGAACTGAGGATCTCAACTGAAAAAGACGAAGCCCGATGTTTCTTTAAACAAGGCTGGTCACCAATAGTGAGGCTGCAGAGAAGCCCGAGTGCAAAGTGTTTTAAAACAACAGAAACACACCTCTGTCCCAGAGTTCTTCTTGATCGGTCTGTGATCGTTCAGGGCTGTCATTTGACAACATCACTGAAAGTGTGAGGGTTAACTTTAGGGGTCAACTTGTCTAAGTCACGGTCCTGTGTTTGGCCAAACGCAGTCTAGACATTGCTGTGAAAGTCTTCCTTAGATGGGATTAACACTGAAATCAGTCAACTTGGGGTAAAGCAGATGGCCCTCCACGGTGTCAGTGGAAAGCTCGAAGATTAAAAAGACAGGGGTTCCCCAAAGAAAGGGGAAGTCGGCCCGCAGAGGGGCTTTGCCCCTTGGGCTGTGACGCCGGCTCTACCCTGAGTCTGCAGCCTGCTGACTGACTCTGGAGACTTTACTTATCAGCCTCCATAGTCACATGAACTGATCTTAAAAATCTCTCTCTCCCTGTATCTCCGTACCTACCTATCTATATCCTACAGATTCTGTCTCTCTGGAGAACCCCAGCACACGTGAGAAGGGCTATAAAAATAGCTTCACGAAAAATAATTTTTCAACTGAGAAGCTAAAAAAAAAATCTATGAGATAAAAGACGTGTGTTATTTCTATGAAAGGTGTTCTCTAGCTTCGTCACAAATAAGATGGCTGCTACGGACTCTCCACGCTAAGCAGCGAGCGTGCCAGGAAACTTGACTCACCTTTGCCGCATCGGAGATGGAGTCCCAGTTCCCCCCAGAAAGGGCATACTTCCCACTTCCGATCCTCGTCAGAATCTCCTCAGGAGTATCATCGGGCCCGTTTGCAAAAGGGGTAAATCTGTGCAATGAGAGAATTCGGGTCATGAGCTTCCACTATGCCACCTACAGTGACGTTCACAGCTTAGTGTGGTCTCCACGTTGTTGAAAGTAGCTCTTTCTTTCCCATCATGCTCCAAAAACAGGGTCATGGGGACCCGTTACTTATCTCTTACGCTGTGTCCAACTTCCCTACTCGGTCAGTGCTGTAGGTCAAGAAGGCCAGCGCAGAAATCTCTGTGGACCCGAGCACGAGCTCCCTGGCCCGTTTCTGGAGCCCTTGGGGACGCTGTGTTTTGCCCGGTCATCCATGAGACCATGATGTAACGGGGGAGAGCCTGAGATCTGAAGTCTGAGAGACCCATGGCTGGCCTATTACCAACTCCAGCTCTCTGACAAATTACATTTTTTTGAAAGCGAGAGAGAGAGTATGAGTGGGGAGAGGGGCCAGAGGGAGAGAGAAGATCCTTTGTTTAAAAATTTTTAATGTTTACTTATTTTTGAGAAACACAGAGACAGAGCATGAGTGCAGGCAGAGCATGAGTATGGGCAGAGAGAGACACACAGAGTCTGAAGCAGCTCCAGGCTTCGAGCTGTGAGCACAGAGCCTGACACGGGGCTCGAACCCACAAACGTGATCTCACATCCACGGGCCCCGAGAGAGAATCTTAAGCAGGTTGCACACTGAGTGTGGAGCCAGACACGTTGCTCCAGCCCACGACCCTGGGTTCCTGACCCGAGCTGAGATCAAAAGTCAGATGCTCAACCAAATGAGCCACCCAGGCGCCCCACACATTAATTTCTTAAGACTCAATTGCAAATGGGCAGGATGACTCACTCCCAGGGAGTGTCTACACAGACACATGCACGATGCCTCAGCACCTGCTGCACTGAGTTACTGTATCACCTCCCACCATAAACCAGGGCAGGCTGAGAAATGCCTCCCTGGAAAAGGAATCCGTGGGATCCCCACGCTACTTCTCTTCGTGGCGAAGCTTGCTGTCTGAGATCCGCGCACACACCGCGAGCATCAGAACACCGCAGAGCGACCCCACAGTGTTGATGCCAGGAAGAGCCGGGGCGCCTTCCCGGTAATTGTCCTCCAAGCACAGCCCCGGGCTGGCGACTCAGCCCGTTCCCCGCGGACACTAATCCCTCACGTGTCCCGAGAGGCCTCATGAAGGCTACAGAAAAAGCGGGCATTTTGTCCATTTCGTGACAGTCAACAGGACTGGACGGTCTACAGCTCTTTTCCTTCCATGAAGGGGTCTAATTAGCTTAGAAAGCGAGGTCCCGTGGGTTATTTGGGTCCTAGACCTTTAAGGCTGGAATCCTAAAGGGCCACCCGCTTTTCATTCGGAAGTGAGGGGGGTGAGGCCAGCGGAGGTCAAGGAGCCCAGCAGACCCTGGACTGGGCGCCGGTGCGCAGCCACCCGACCCTCCCCCCGTGATGCCCGGGGTGTCGTCCCGCGGCCACGCAGGTCAGTCACCTGCCTTTACCTGCCGCCTTCCCCGAGGTGCTGTCTGATTAGGAAGCCGTTATGGCTGCTTCTTAACTCAAGAGAACGTTTTTAAGGGGAGATGTTGCGACCTCTTAAGGGGGGGGTGCAACGGAGAATGTGGACACGTGGTCAGAGGCTTGGGTTTTTTGCTGATGAGCGGAGTTCTGTGCCCTGGTTCCCCAGTTCTAGAGATACATTTTAAAGAAAACAGGGGCTCCCGGGGGGTTCAGTCAGTTAAGCGTCTGACTTTGGCTCAGGTCATGATCTCGCGGTTTGTGGGCTTGAGCCCTGCATTGGGCTCTGTGCTGACAGCTCAGAGCCTGGAACCTGCTTTGGATTCTGCATCTCCCTCTCTCTCTGCCCCTCCCCTGCTGCGCTCTGTCTCTCTGTCTCAAAAATAAATAACCATTAAAAATAAAATAAAGCATAAAGCTAACCTTCTTATCCCTGTTCTTTACTTGTCCTGAAGAGGCTAAGGAGGCCTGAAAGCATCCCCACCCAAGCACCGGGCAGGGCCGACCTGGGCCCGGACGGGGCAGCACCCCGCGTCCCGGCCTCCCGATGCCTTGCGCGCCGACCCCTGTGGGAGGAGCACATTACCCCGCCAGCATGGTGTACAGCAGGGTCCCCAGGCTCCAGATGTCACACGCCGCATCATAGCCTTGTCGCTTCAGGACCTGCGGGGGGGAAGCAGATGACGGATGAGCACTCGGGAGGCAAGTTCAAGTTCCCGGCGTGCCGTTCCGATGGGATCAGGAGCCGGGCAGGTGGGGACCAGGGACGTCTTCTGTGGAGCTGTCATTCGTTAACGCAAAGTCGGCCGTGGAGCCCTGCAGCCGGGCTCCCCACAGACCAGGGCACACATAGGAACCCCAGTTCTTGCTAGATCCACAGCACATGGACTAAAAAGGAAACACTTAATTTTTAAGGACTTTTAAAAAAATTATGGCAAAATATACATAGCATAAAATTTACCATCTTTTAAAAAGTTTTTTATGTTTATTTATTTTTGAGAGAGAGACAGAGCGTGAGCTGGGGAGGGGCAGAGAGAGAAGGAGACACAGAATCTGAAGCAGCTCCAGGCTCTGAGCGGTCAGCACAGAGCACAACACAGGGCTTGAACTCACAAACTGAACCATGAGATCATGACCTGAGCTGAAGTGGGACGCTTAACCATCTGAGCCACCCAGGTGCCCCTCAAATTTACCATCTTAATCAGTTTTAGGAGAAGAGTTGAGGCATTCAACTGTTACCACCATCAGTCTCCAGAACTCTTTTCTCTTGCAAAACTGAAACTCTCCCATCACGCACTGGTTCCCCATGGCCCACCCCCAGCCCTCGCACCCACCCTTCTCCGCTCGGTCTCCGCGGATGTGGCTGGTTTAGGGACCTCATGTAAGTGGAATTGTATGGTAATTATGCTTCTGTCTTGTGTATCATACAGAACGCACTGTGCTCGAGGTTCATCATGTAGCATAGCACAAGGCGTCCCTCCTTTTCAAGGCTAACATTCCATTGTGTGAATAAACCACATTCTGGGAGCTCTGGGGGCGGGGGGCTCAGTCGGTTGAGCATCCGACTTCGGCTCAGGTGATGATCTCACAGTTTGTGAGTTCAGGCCCCATGTCGGGCTCTGCGTCGACAGCTCAGAGCCTGGAGCTGCTTCGGATTCTGTGTCTCCCTCTTTCTCTGATCCTCCCCTGCTCGTGCTCTGTCTCTGTCTCTCAAAAAATAAACATTAAAGAAACTTTTAAAAATCAAAAATAAACCACTTTCTGTTCATCCATTCAGCCACCGACAGACGCCTGGGTGGCTCCCACCTTTTGGCCACTGTGAATCATGTTGCTGTGGACGCGGGTGGCGAATGTCTGTTCCTCTCTCTGCTTTCAGGCTGCTGGGTCCCGGCAAGACTGCACTACATGGTGATCCTGTTTAATTTTTTGAGGAATGCTTAAAACAGAAGCATTCATGCGTCCTAGGATTACAGACTGCAGCAGCAGACAGTCCTCAGACAAAGTCATAGCCGAGTGACAGGAAAGCAAGCAGCTTCGATACTCCTGGGTCCCTGCACACCCGTGGACTCAGCGCTACACGTGGAGAACCGCGAGCAGTTGTCTTAAACACAAGGGCAAGGAGCCCATCCCCCACCTCGGTACCGCTGACACCACGGGCCGTGCCGGCAACACGGAAGGCGGTGAACCAGCACACGGAAATCAACGGAATGTTCACTGTTCAAGCCCTCTCTCCACGGGCTGAGTGACCTTCAAAAGTCACTTGAACACACTGAACTTGTTTTTTTCCTTAATCTATCAAGCGTGGCTAATATCCACCCTGTCCCCTTCATAGGGCGCGTCAAGATAGAAGTTAAGAAATATTGGAAAAAGGGCTTCGGAAATGGAAAAGATACCGATTCTTAAGATATTCTACAACCACTACAATCAATAGCATCGATATTATTTCTGATCAGAAAAGGCACAATAGAGGCTTATAAGCAGATTATTTTAAAGGGGCCCCAGGTAGCGTCTGGGTGGCCTAAAAATGGCCTTGGTCCCACTCGTGTGGGCTCCGTGCCCACCTGCATCTCGGCTCAGCACCCTGCCTTCCTCACCACACTGTGGGGGGGCACCTCTCAGCTCTCTCTCGCAGGCCCGCTGCTAGGTGCCCGCGTGCCTTCCCCAGCAGCCGGAAGGATCCGCACAGAATCTAAATCTAGCCCCTGCCCCCGGCCCCCTGGCCCCTCACCCCACCGGCCACGGGCTGTCCTGCTCCACCGGCCTCTCAGGTTTTGTTGCTAAGCTTCTAAAAAGCAAGGAACTGGGTTTGTCTTCACAGGTGTTCCAGTGACTTCGGAGCCTAACGGAGGCGTCCCTGGGAGCCCGAGGCCGTTGCCCAGCTCATCCCGTCCGCTGGAGGCCGGCCAGCCGCCCTCCTCTGCCCATGACCGCGGTCCCCAGAGGCTGTGGCTTCTGCCGTGGCCCACAGCCTGCAGCAGAACCCGGCCCAGAGGAAACCCCCAAACACGCAGACCCCGCCCCCTCTGCCCCGTCGGTGCAGCCGTAGGCGGGCTTCTGATCACAGATGACCCGTCAGCTCCCTTCTGGGTGACGCGAGAGACCGACTGCATTGTTTCTACGTAACTCCCGGCAAACACTCGGGTCTGAGCCCAACGGTCTACCGCACAGTAACGATTTTACATAGAAGCATCACCAGGGAAAATGCTGCAAACAGGAAACTAAAATGATACAATAGGTGTGTTTGGGCAGGATCAGGGGCTGATTGTTTTCTCATTCATTTCTATTCTCTAAGGTTATTGCTGAACTAAATCAAGGTGCCTCCAGTGTACCCAACTCTCTATCCCCTCCTTTGCTTACCCCCACTCCCCGCCCCCGGCTCAGAGATCTCACCCCCGCCAGCTCAGCTCTTACCTCCGGGGCCACGAAGTTTGCTGTGTAGCACGGCGTCATCAGCAGCCCGTTCTCTGCCCGAAGCTGCTTGGCGAACCCGAAGTCACAGATTCGGATGGACTCAGGGTTTCCGGACTCATCCATATACAGTATGTTACTCGGCTTCAGGTCTCGGTGAACGACCTGGAACGGCAGCAGGCCCAGGCTGGAGCGGGAAGGGAAGGGGCGAAGCGTTCCCAAGAGCAGGGTGTGTACTGGAGCCGGCGTGCAGCCGGAAGCAGGTCAGCTTGGATGGGGGGGGCAGAGGGGCGTTCCCTCCTCTCTTCCTCTGACATTGACGCTCAGATCTGGGGGCCCACTAGAAACCTCTTCGGTGGCGAATGAATATTTCAATGAGTGAGTAAATGAGCAGCTACTGAGGCGGAGAGAACTACGTGCGGTGAGCCAGGGGATGTGGACGAAAAGATCTGCACAGAACGTGTTTACCGTGCACCGCCACGCCCCAGCGTGGTGAGGGGCTGGCACGTGGGAGAGCGAGGCGGACGTGGGGCGCATGACCACAGGCGGGCTCAGCAGCCGACAGGAGCCCTCAGCCGCCCCCGTGCCGAGGGAGCTGCGGGGCTCCGAGCTCGAGGGACGGGGTCAGTGGAAGCCATCAGCGCATCTCAGAGCAAAGCAGCTACTTGGGGCTCGTGGTGATTTCTTTGGAAGTGGACAGAGGCCGACTGTGAGCACACGCGTGTGTCTGCACACGGCCAGGAAGCCGCACCGCCCTATTAGACCCCAGCCACGGATACAGGAGGGGGGTCAGAGGGGCACACGCAGGTGCCAGCCGGGTCATGGGCCCTGCGGGCAGGGGAGCGGGACAGTCCGGGTCCAGGCCCATCTCTGCCCTCATTCAGTGGAAGCCCGTCTGGAAAAGCCATCGTCCAAAGGGTTTCCTCTGGAGGGTGACTCTTCTGGGAAAATGCTTCCTACTCCCGGACTGCCGGGTGGTGGACGCATTTAGCCACTTACGACCACCCGTGAGGGGCTGGCTGGGGCACAAACACGGTCTGCCTCACGGGAAAGGCCGAGGGGAGAGGGGCACCGGGGACAAGGCCACCCCCAGCCGGCTGCGGGGGCTGCGAGCGTGGGGTCGGGAAGCTGAGAGCCGGACCCCCAGCCGGCTGCGGGGGCTGCGAGTGTGGGGTCGGGAAGCCGAGAGCCGGGCAGGACCCCGGCTCCGTCAGTCACTTGTGTGTGACTGGCTCCTGGGCAAGACAGCTGACCTTTCTCTGCTCTGGCATCCCAGTCAGACTGCAGACGCGGGGGGCACAGAGCAGTGCCTGGGCCGCGGGAACCCAGCCACCACTGTCATTTTCACCTGCAGAATTCCTCTGTGCGGGGAAGGAATTCAGCTTTAAATGGAGCAGGTGATGGGAGTTCAGAACTTCCCTGTATCACAACCTTTCCTGCATCACCGGTCCAGGTACACGGAGTGTCCCTGGTGAGCTCCCCCGAACGCTGTGTGTGCAACGGTCTGAGACACGCGGGGGCAGCTGTGATGCGGATGGGCACCGGCCCGCTCCCTCCTGCCCCCTCCCCAGGGCTGTGCCCCCCCCCCC
>NW_027528991.1:2760071-2760362 GCF_008692635.1 Crocuta crocuta | reverse complement strand
CCCAGCCCCTGGGAGTGCAGGTAGTCCATGGTCTTGGTGAGGGTCCACAGCACGTCGCTGGCCTCCCGCTCCGAGAAGCACCGCTGCCGCAGGATGCGGTCCAGGAGCTCCCCGCCGCGCATCAGCTCCGTTACCAGGTACACGAACTTGCCGTCGTCGTAGACCTGGGGGGCAGACCCGGGCGCAGGGACCTCAGGAGCCACGCCGTGACCGCGGCCGCCCTGCCCTCGCCGGCCCGCCTGCTGTGGGGAGAAGGCAGCCCCAGGCGGGAGGGACAGGAGCCGGGCGGGG
>NW_027528991.1:2759869-2760060 GCF_008692635.1 Crocuta crocuta | reverse complement strand
ACAGCGTCCTGATCTTGCTCCCGTCTCTGCTGTGGGACCGGGGGGCACCGTGCTGCTGCGGGCCGCTGGCGCCGAGCTCGGCAGACCTGAGCGTGCACGCCATGGGGCGGGGGTGTGCTTAGCAGGCAGGGCCGGTCCGCAGGTTGGGGTCCTGTCCAAGCAGCCCCCAGGGGCCCTCCCTGCCGCCGCAC
>NW_027528991.1:2748381-2758112 GCF_008692635.1 Crocuta crocuta | reverse complement strand
GGTTGAACATCTGACTCTTGATTTCAGCTCAGGTCATGATCTCACGGTTGGGGAGTTTGAGGCCTCTGTTGGGCTCTGTGCTGACAGCACGGATTCTCTCTCCAGCTCTCTCTGCCTTTCCCCTACTCTCTCTCTCTCTCTCAAAATAGATAAATATTTTTAGAAAACCCAAAAAAACCACAACAGCCAAAACCCCCTCTGCCCTTGCCCTTTCCGTGACACACCTGTGTGGCACCACCGCCTGCCTACGGGCGTGCCCAGGTGTCGAGAACTCGTGGCAATGGGGCAGGTCACCCTCATACGAGCACTTTTCTAGCTCACACGGCAGTGACTTTCCAGAACAAAACACTCAAATAATTTGCCTGACTCTGGGCTCACTACTAGAGGGAAAGGTAACGCGGGCGTATTGGTTTCCAGGTTACGAACGCGGAAAATGCTCTCCTGAGACTGCACTGAGGCCGCTAGTGGCGGCGGGCCCCACACCCCAGCAGGATGACAGGGGTTAGGGAGGCTCGGGAGTTTTCACACCAGCTGGCTTCTGCGTGTGGACCTTAACAGGTAATAAAACCTGGAATGCAGGGAGCAGCGAGGTGACGGGGCCCCGGGGGTGCAAAGCCGGCTTTCGCTCTGCTTTTGGCAACACGGGTGCCTGTTTCACATTCCCTCGGGACTTAGCGGGAACTCCAGGCGGGCTCAGAACCCTAGGGTCTGCGATCCGACCCGGCTCCGTCTCACCCACTCCCTACTGTCATTTCTGCTAATGCTCGACGGCTGCCAGCCATCCTGCCCTTTAAGCGCACGCCCGCCGATTTGGGAGGGGGCTGGGCCGACGCCGGGTAACCTCAAGGTGCCCGCGGCAGAGGCTGGTCCCGCACGCGCTCACGGGGGCAGGAGCAGTCGCTGAGCCGCGGGGAAGGCCACCCCCAAAGAAACTTGAGGCACACACGACACAGCCACTGCGTGAAGGCCACTCACGTCTTTGAGCGTGATGATGTTCGGATGCTGTCCGTATCTCAGGAGAATCTCGATCTCTTCCGAGGGGTCTCTCTTACTCTTGTCGATGATCTGGAACAAACGAGCACGTGACCTGAGGCTCCCGGGGCGTCTGCTGGCTCCGACCCTGTCTGGCTCCTCCTCCCCTCGGGCTCATGCCCACAGGATAACTTACAGCTGCCGAGAAGTTCATGGCAACCCTCCCTCCCACCGTTTACAAAACCCAGGCCCACAGGGCGCCTGGGGGGCTCAGTCGGTTGAGCGTCCGACTTCAGCTCAGGTCACGATCTCGCGGTTTGTGGGTTCAAGCCCCGCGNATGCAGGCCCAAACCTCAGACACGAATTGCAAACTATTGCAGGCTGGGTGGAGAGCGGGCTTCGGGGAGCTCACGCAGGCACCGCGTAACGGAAGGTGTTTTGAACCGCGGTGGCGGGCTCTGGTTGGTGGCCTGGGCACTCTGTCGTCCAGAATCGGCCCCCAGCTGCTGCTGGGTCTTACCTTACTCTGCGGCTATGCGCCAGCAACAAAGTGTGGCCACATGCATGGCTCTCCCTAGGGGCCAAGGGGCCGCTGTGGCTCAGACACACAAACGTCCCCTCCCCTCCGCCACCCAGCGTCCATAGCCCACTTCCTGGGATAACAGATAAAATCCTTCCTCCCGAGGAAACAGACGGCCTCCGACGACACAAGGTGTCATGAGCAGAAGCCTACGTCCAATGGGGACTCATCCGCGGTACATCACGGCCGATACCTTTGGAGGTGGCTTACTGTGCCCTCGCTTGCATTTTATGGGGATGGAACTGGTGGTGGAAGGGGACCCCATCCAAGTGACCCCACCCCACACGTGTTAGAGACAGTGCTCAGAAGAGTGCAAGCTGTTCTTGCAGATCAGCTTCACTTAATTTTAAAATATTTGCTCTTTTGGAGAATTTGGAATCGTCTGACCACTAGACCATGAGAGGGGTTTCCAGTGCTTTCTCTCACGTGAAAGTGTTTAAGTGGAGCTTTGTGTGAAACTCAACCTCTTTTCGGGGCGCCTGGGGGGCTCGGTCTGTTAAGTGTCCGACCTTCACTGAGGTCATGATCTCACGGTTCGTGGGTTCGAGCCCCGCGTCGGGCTCTGTGCTGACAGCTCGGAGCCTGGAGCTGCTTCGGATCCTGTGTCTCCCTCTCCCTCTGCCCCTTCCCTGCTCACACTGTCTCTGTCTCAAAAATAAGTAAACATTAAAAAACTAAAAAACAAAACAACTTCTTTGAACAGAGTCTTTGGCCGCGTCTGACCACCTGCCCCCCTTTGACCCTCCCTCACTGCCTCGGACAGTCGCCCTAGTTCCCACGCTCCTCTCTCCATCCCGGCCTTTTTTATTTTATTATTTTATNTCTGAGTGGGGGAGGGGCAGAGAGTGAGGGAAAGAGAGAGAGAATCCCAAGCAGAGTCCACTGTCAGCTCAGAGCCCGATGTGGGGCTCGGTCCCACGACCCTGAGATCATGCCCTGAGCCGAAATCAAGAGTCAGGCCCCTAGCCGACCGAGCCCCCCCCCCATGCCCCTCCGTCTCGGTTCTAAAGGCCCCAGCCAAGCTCCCAGCGCCGCAGCTGGGAGCCCAGGCACACGTGCTGCTAAATAAACAAAGGCTAAGCTCGCTTTCTGGAGACGCTTTTCTCTTCTCGCTACATTTAACTCCACTGAAGCCGGAGCTCGGCCCCCAGGTCCCTTCTGTCGTGGACAGAAGCCAGCAGCTGACGCAGCGTCCTCTGCGAAGGCTCGGTCGGCAGGCCGGGGCTTCCATGACGCCACGAAGGGCTCGGTGGGACGCTCTTTGAAATGTGAGATGGTTAAAGTACCTTACTGGATGTTTAAAAAATTAGTGGTAGATTCATTATTTTTTCAAATAAGATTTCATAATAAAAAATGCATTAGCATGAATCTGTTGATCACCCTCTCAGCGGAGCGGGATGCAGGAAGCCTTTTCTCTACGGCCAGTGGCCAGGGTTGGGGGGGCGGGGGCACAGCAGCTATGGGACCAGACGGGGCGGCTGCGCGGACACTCATCGGACAGGAGCTGGGGCTTTACCTTCCTCCGCCCTGGGGCACCTCCCGGTGGTGGGGGTGACCTGAAGCCGGGGGGTCAGGGAGGTGGGGAGGTGGGTGTGCAGGGGACACGGGCACCCTGCCTGGCAGGGAAGCCAGGTCTGAGGGTGGCGGGCACAGGACCCTGCAGCCGCCCGCCTGGCTCTCCACCCCCCCCATCTGGGCGGGGCTACACGTCCACGAGGTGACGCGTCTATTCAGGCACCTGGTGTTGATCCCGACTTTGTCGGCAAGTCCTGGCTGCTTTTAGCCACAAATCTTCTGGGATTTCCTTCTTTGAAAGGTAAGGAAGAAGGGTCTTAACAGAGACGCTGAGCCGGGAGGCGCGAGGACCGGTCGCTGAGCCCCCGAGGTCGAGGACGTTTAGGCGCGTCCGGGATGTTTAGACATTTCTTCTCTGTGGGACTGGCTCCTGGGACTGCCATCGTCAGGCTTGCCTCTGGCTCAGCAAAGTGCTGGCGGGTCAAGTCCCTTATTCCGAGAATAATACCGGTTTATAGTTTCTCGTGGGCAGCGCAGGAAGGGGTTCTCAGCACAGGTGCTTCTGAGCAAGGCCTCCTCTCGTCCAGGCTGGCGCTCAGGTGACCCTGACGGAGCGCAGGGGAGGAGTCGGGAGGAGCAGTCTGTGTCCTCTCATCCAGCAGGGGCCGCAGACAGCGAGCGGGACGCTGCCAGGGGTCAGCCACCCACCACGGCCCCGAGCAAGCTCCTCGGTGCCCTCCCTAAGGAGCTGTGCGCTTGCGGGGCCCGGTCGGCATCCCGTGGGCAAGGCCTCGCAGCAGAAGGCAAGGGGGCTCCCTCCGCAGGTGAAGCGCAGAGGTGCCGCTCCAGGGCACAGCAGGCGCCTGGGGGCTCAGTCAGGCGTCCGACTCCTGATTTCAGCTCAGGTCATGATCTCACGGCTTGTGAGTTCGGGCCCCACATCAGGCTCCACAAGCTGACCGTGCAGAGCCCGCTCGGGATTCTCTCTCTCCCTCTCTCTCTCTGCCCCTCCCCCAATGCGTGTGCATGCATGTGCACTCTCTCTCTCAAAATAAATAATTAACATTAAAGAAAGATCAATAACTTAAAGCTAAACACGATACTTCCAAAACCATGAGAACCGCTACATGTCACAGGTGCTCTGGGGCTGACGGCCGCTCTTGGCCGAGCCGAGGGCTGGCTCTGCCCTTGTCGGGGAGGCCAGTTCCCGCTCCATCCGCACGAGGGCCCCCTGCCCCCGAGCAGGAAGCGTGGAACTCCTCGGACCATCATTAGGTGAGCAGGAGCTTAACAGGGAAGGCACACGCCACCCTCATGTCCCAATGTCCGTCCGCTGGAATTTATCTGGGAGGTGTCCGCCCCCGTCCCCGACGGACGCTTTAGGCTGGGCCTTCCCCTTCAGCACCGCCGACATACGGGCTGGGCAATTCTTCACTGACAGGACACTGGGAGGGAGCGGCCTGGGCAGGCTGTCAAGCCTCTAGACCCCAGCGGCGGCTCCACCCCGGCTGTGACAAGCAGAATGTGTCGAACATGGCCGGTGTCCCTGGGGGCGAAGCCAGCCAGACCGATGAGGACTGCCCGACGCGGGAGCCCCGGCGCCCCGGTCACCATCCTACCTGCATGCACTTCTTTGCTCTTGACTCTGGGGGAGTTTCCGAATCGCCCGTGGAGTTGGGCGAGGAGGCTCCCCTGGCTCGGACTAGACTGTTTCTCAAAATGAGACAGACACCCTTTTCCATCCACGCAAGAATGGACGCCCGGGTCCCCACACTTTGCGTGCTAGCCGCGGTTAAGCATCACGCTGCCAGCTCTGCTATGCGTCAGCCAGGCAGCAGACACAGAAGGCCGAGGAATATTTCCATTCGGTTCTACCTGGAAAATGCCGACAAAGGGCAGGGCGGCGATTGTGGGATCTTAGAACACTCTGCTAACAAATGGGCCCATCTGGAAAACTGAGCTTTTTTTTTTTTTTAAATGTTTTTATTTATTTCTAGGAGAGAGAGAGAGACAGCGTGAGCAGGGGAGGGTGAGAGAGAGAGGGAGTCACAGACTGAAACAGGCTCCAGGCTCTGAGCTGGCAGTCAGCACAGAGCCCGACGCGGGGCTCGAACCCACGAACCGCGAGATCATGACCTAAGCGAAAGTCGGACGCTTAACCGACTAAGCCACCCAGGCGCCCCAAAACTGAGCTCTTTGCCTCGAAGTGCCTGCTGGTCCCGCAGCCCTTGAAGGAAATCCAAACCAGCAGTAATGAAGTGACAGTGGTCATTCCATCCAGTGGCTTACACAGCTCTGGGTCCAGGGGGCCTGCCCGGCGCTTGGGGGATTTAAGTACCTTCCAGACAAAAAACTACGACCTGCCGTGGTCTCGGTGAGGACTGGGGGGGCCCTGCCAGGCCCACCGCCTCCGTCTGTCCACGGAACTTCAAGGCTACAGAAGAGAAGCAGGAAGGTGCGGTTTCCTGTGGCACCGAGCTGCAGCCACGTGCCTGGCTTCTGAGCCCTGGGGCGAGATGTGTCAGAAGTTGCCAGCATGGCGCGGCCTCAACAAGAGTGTCAGGGATGGAGCTAAGGCCACGGACAAAGCCTAATTCAGACGGTGTTTTTATAAGAGCTGGATACGGGACAGTACGGGTAAACACACCACTGCCTCTGTCGACGGAGGTTTCTCTTCAGAGACACACACGCAGCTGATCGGCCGCACAGAGGCAGGCTGTTTTCTAGAAGGGCATCGTGGTCACTGGGCCGCCCCAACAATAGATGTGCTTCTCTGCGTGGGCTGGAAGCATCGATTGTTTCCAGAATTGCTGCCGGCCACCCGCTAAACTGCCCAAAGGAATTGTGTGAGAAGTGACCCGGGCAGAAGAAATTCTCCGAAGCCCATGTATGCCTGTGAAGCCTGTGTCTTGAAGCGCGAATGGAATGCTCTCATCGGAGCAGAGGGCAGGTGCGCGCCCCACGTCGGGCTCCAGGAGCAGCACCTGCCCAGGCAGATGGGGGTGGCCACACAGGTGCTCCTTTGAACTCTCCCGAGGGGGAGGAAACACGAAACTTCTCAGCAACCCAGGTCGTAGAAAGTCCCGGAAGCCCGCACGCCTGTGCCTCAGCGGTGACTGCGACACCACCTGGGGCTCCCGTGTGCACCCGCTGTAGACGCTGGGACGGTGAGCGGTGCCGTGCACTCTGCACCCTCCGCTCCGGGAAGCCCAGCTGCACGCCTTCCCTGGACGGCGAAGTGCCCCAGGCGTGGGCAGGCTGAGCGCGGAGAGCGCGCCCCTGGGACTCACACGCCGTCTCCTGTATTTCAAACACTCTTTCTCGTTAGAGGAACTTAAGACACACGTGTCCCTAAGCCATCACTTTCCAACCCAAACTAGACCGACGGCCTTTGATCTAGGTTTTTTTGGCTGGTGTCTTTTTCAGACAGAGCTAGGCATCTTTTCAGTGCCGGAAACGCTGGGTGGGGGTCCCCGGTGGGTGTGCACGCCCTTCTCAGGGGTCTCCCTCTTTGCAAAACCCGTTTTCACAACACAGTGTGGGGAATGGGTGAGGAGCCACGCAGGAACGGGTCACCACCTGCAGTCATCGTTTTGAACGGTTTCTTTGGAGGCCAGGAAAATCGCCGGACGGGCTTGCTCCTTCTACCCTGCTGCCTGCTGGAAGGTTCCCCCCACTGGGGGATGGGCAGGGACACGTGCTGCAGACAGCGTTGGGTTTGGCCATGACGACGCCACAGGCCGGACCCGGCTTCTCGAGTGTCGAGGTCAGTTCAGTGGGAACGCGGTGCAAGTAGACATCTCCCTCTTGTGGAGAGAATGTACCATGTACGCTTTTTACCTAAAGTAGGTCATGCTTTTAGCGGGAAGCTTTAGCTTTAGCCCATACCTTATCAACCAGAAAATGGAAGAAACTGGTGTTTGGGATTCCCAGATGAGATATCAGATGTAGCAACAATTACAGAGGCCAACGGCACTACTACGTAGAGACGGGATTCTAGGTCGTTACAGATCGTTATTACCATGACTTTTCATGGCGGAGAGTAAAATGGCCAGCTCTCTGCTTAGGTTTTCATAGGTTTAACCAGCTTACGCCTCTGTTGTTTCCTGAGTTAACTGTTGGGGACTCTGGCTTCCTCCTTCCTTCCCCGCCTCCCATCAAACACGGTGCCTGTCCCCTGGTGTATTTTCCAAAATACTGAGCACCCAGAGCTTCTATTCCAGAGTGCGCTGTATACCAAGCTACTTAAGGTGGGCGGTACTCAGATGTGGGATAAAACTGAAATCATTCCTGATTCGCAAAATAATTTTTGAATGGGTGACGTGGTATCAGAGCAGACCGAGCTCCGTCACGGGAGACCTGGGGAGGCGGTGACCGGGGAGGGAGGGGGCCGGCTCAGTCGTGCCCGCCGCGGCCAGCTCCGCGTTGCCCTGGCGCACGCACCGTCTTACCTTCACGGCGTACTCCGCCTCAGTCGCTTTATGCACACACCGCTTGCACACGGAGTAGGAGCCCACGCCAATGTCCTCCTTGATGTCGTAGCCGTCGGTGAAGTGTAAGTTGTTCCCGTGTAACTGCTGCGGAGAGAGGCCAAGAGCAGGGGCGGCCGTCAGGGCTCTCTGCGCAAGGGCGCAGCCACAGGGCACGTCCCCGAGGCCCGGGCCCACGTCGCTGGGCAGCAAGGGCTCCAGGCCGGCCTCCCCGCCCCCCTCGCCTCTCCAGTTACAGGCTTCATTCTTAGACACCGGCACAGTGTCCGCAGACTGGCCGCAGCCCCCGAAGACCTGAGAGCCCGAGAAAGCGGGCAGAAGCCCCTGCAGGTACCGGGCGTGCGGTTCCGATGCCCGAGGCGAGAGCGGCGCCTGGGTGTGCCAACATCCGCCTGGAAGTGCGGCCGCTCATGTCCCAGGCCTGGCCCACGGCTGCCGTGGCCACAAGCCCCGCACTGTGCACTCAGAGCACAGTCAGGAAGCCGCCCGGTACGGTCTACACTGCCACATCAAGTGTCCACGTTAGATGTGCTGTGGTTTCCCAAAAGGCTCTGGACACAGAATGTGGGGACCTAACGCCACTCAATTCCCCTGACCTGGTCCTTAAATAAAATGTCATCGCAAGTCCCTCAGAGAATGCTCTGGATCTGGTTACACTCACTGGGGGAAATCTTATAAAAATGTCATCGGAATCCACCTCCTAAAAGTCCATTTCACAACAAGGGAGTGGCAGCCACAAAGCACATCGCTCTCTCGGGTACCGGCCCAACTCCACGCGGTGAGGACGCCCCTGTCTGACGCCCGTGGGGGCTCCAGCTGCAGACGCGCCATGGGGACATTGTCATCAGCACTCTCCCCTTCGTTAGGAGGGGTGTGGGGCAGGGCGAAGAGCCACGGCTCGGGTCACCCTGAGCCTCAGTGACGCCCACGGGGCTGGGAAAGGGGCTGACGGAAGAAAGTGTGCCTGCCCCCCCGCCCACCAGCTCCCCGGTTGGCTCTGGGTCCGCGGAGGCCGTGGAGGCGGGCGGCGCGGGGTTACCTGCACGATGGGGTGGACCGTGGCTTTGTGCAGAAGATCCTGCGGCGAGGGCTCCTGGACCAGACTTGAGGCTACGAAGCTGAATCCTCGAAACAGATGATGTGCGTTGGCGCTGGGGGGAACGCCGGGTGAATCTGCAGANGGACGCCCCTGTCTGACGCCCGTGGGGGCTCCAGCTGCAGACGCGCCATGGGGACATTGTCATCAGCACTCTCCCCTTCGTTAGGAGGGGTGTGGGGCAGGGCGAAGAGCCACGGCTCGGGTCACCCTGAGCCTCAGTGACGCCCACGGGGCTGGGAAAGGGGCTGACGGAAGAAAGTGTGCCTGCCCCCCTCCCCCCACCGCCAGCTCCCAGGCTGGCTCTGGGTCCGCGGAGGCCGTGGAGGCGGGCGGCGCGGGGTTACCTGCACGATGGGGTGGACCGTGGCTTTGTGCAGAAGATCCTGCGGCGAGGGCTCCTGGACCAGACTTGAGGCTACGAAGCTGAATCCTCGAAACAGATGATGTGCGTTGGCGCTGGGGGGAACGCCGGGTGAATCTGCAGAAACAGCGAGAGAATTCAACCCCCGGGAGCCTCCTCGCTGGGGCTCTCCAGTCGCTTCGACTGAGTTCATTACATCACACAGTTTGCCTCTGAGCCAGGGACTCCCTGAAGCGCTAAGAGACGGAAAAGTCATTCTCTCTGTATTTATTTCTTAATAAGAGGGTAAGATTTTCTAATTTTTTTAAATGTTTTTATTTATTTCTGAGAGAGAGAGAGAAAGAGAGAGAGAGAGAGNAGAGAGAGAGAGAGAGACAGAATCTGAAACAGGCTCTAGGCTCTGAGCTGTCAGCACAGAGCCCGACGCGGGGCTCGAACCCACGAACCGTGAGATCATGACCTGAGCTGAAGTCAAACGCTTAACTGACTGAGCCCCCCAGGTGCCCCAAGAGGGTAGGATTTTCTAACAGAGCATGGCGGTGTGAAAGGGCAGCTGTAGCAGTGTGATTCTCAAACAGTGGATAATCCACATCCTGTATGTGAGATTTCTGGACGCTGAGTGGGAATGTCTTCCAATAGGCTTATACCATTTTCCCCTAAACTTAAGCCAATACTAAATACTAGTTTATATCCCCTGGACACGCGCAGATATCT
>NW_027528991.1:2745193-2748270 GCF_008692635.1 Crocuta crocuta | reverse complement strand
CCCCCCCCCCCCCCCCCCCCGAGCCTGCAGGGTGGTGAGAGAAGCCAGTCTAAGATTTAAAACCCCATCGAACAAAGTAGTCAGAAACTAGTCCTGGGATCATCAAAGTTTTCAATTTCGCAGTTTTAACTCCTCACTTTTAAATTTTCTTTTATCCAAGTCTCATGCATGCTTTTTAAGTACGGTGCCAAAAATCAGCATCCCCTCAATGATTATAAAGTACGACACACTCCATTTCTGCCACCTGTCACGTGGGCATGTCAGCCATGCCAACCAAACGTTAGCTGAGGTGACCTTCATAAAGACCCACTGGGGTGTGAGTGGAGGGCTGTGCGGGAGAGGCAGCCAGGGCGGAAATGTCATCTACGAATCTATGTGATCTACGAATTCTCCATTCACTAGTGCAAGCGCATCCGTCCAAATTAATAGGGCTGTACGTCCCCAAAGCGCTCACACTCCTCAGCGGCTGTAAATGAGCCTCTTGAGCGCTCTGGCTACTTCTCCGGGATGAGCTCAAATTCTTAAATCTAAAGCCCTAAGGGAGGGCGCCAAGGCGCCCTGGGGGTTGAAGGGGCTCTAGGGTGGTGATGCATTGTGCTTGGTGCAGAGCATGCAGCAGCCTGGGGGTGGTTAAGGGAAGGCAGACCGCAAAGCCCTAATTCCGTGCAGGAGCCCGGGGTCCGGAGCAGCCGGGTGCCTGCTGCTGCTACAGCACGGGGGGGGGCGGGGCGCTTCTGTCGCCGCTGTCTCGCAGCGCATAATTCTCAGATTCCAAAAACGACTCAGCTGAGCCTTCTGGTTTTTAATTAAGCTTCCTGGGTCTAGCACGATGGGGTTTTATTTCCCAGCACTGACGGCCTGAACCAAAGGGAACAACGTGGATTCTTATCTGTTCCAAGTGTTTCCACTGAGTCTTTTGTATTTGGCTATTTGTTTCATGATTATCTTTTTTTTTTTAATGTTTATTTTTGAGAGAGAGAGACAGAGACAGAGACAGAGCACGAGCAAGGGAGGGGCAGAGAGAGGGGGTGATACACAGACTCAGAAGCAGCTCCAGGCTCTGAGCTGTCAGCACAGACCCGACGTGGGGCTCGAACTCACAAACCGTGAGATCATGACCTGAGCTAAAGTCGGAAGCTTAACCGACTGAGCCACCCAGGCGCCCCCATGATTATCTTTAAAAATCTTGGAAAATTTCAGATTTGAAGTCAGGGAGAAAAGAGCCCCCGTGCTCACAGGCCACTGGAACATGTCGGGCCTGCACCCCTACAAGGGGCTTTCCCTCTTTATGTCACGTAACACTGTCACATAACATACCCCTACTGTATGCACCGGGCTGTGTTCCCCCAAACTCAGACTGTGAAGCCCTCCGTGTGGCTGTCTTTGAAGACGGGCCTTTGGGTTAAGTGAGGTCAGGAGGCCTGACCCAACAGCGCTGGTGTCCTTCTAAGAGGAGGGAGAGAAGGCAGGGTCTCTCTCTCTCCTCATGCCCGGGACGGGGCCGCGTGAGGCCACGGAGGGAAGGCGGCTGTCCGTGGCCAGGAAGGGAGGTCCCACCAGGAACCAAAGTAAATGCGCGGCGTCTGAGGCGCCCGGGCTGGCGGTGCGTCATGCGGTCTGAGCCGACTGAGACAATCCCCAGGTCTCAGAAAAATCCCCTAGAGGGGACTCATTAATGTCACGCAACGACCTCTTGAAACTGACGGAGTTTGACAGACCGTCGCAGCGATGGCTGACGCATCCTGAGAGCCGGAGGGACGTGTCCGTCTGCTGGGCTGAGACCCCGTGGCTGCCTGAGCTTTGCACACAGGTGCGTGGAGTAAGGCCTACAGCTCCCGCGGCTGCGGACCTCACCTTCAGCCCTCCTCTCCCCACAAAACCCTCTAGTCGAATGAGAGACTGTCATCGTCGTGAGGTCCCCTCACGGCGTCTGCTGAAAGCAGTGGCCGCTGGCCCGCAGCAGGAGGGGACGCCTACAGACCCCTGGACAGCCTCCAAACCAGACGTTCCCGGGGGCGACCAGACTTGGTTCCGTCACTGACCGTGATGGTGGCGCAGAGAGAACGGGTCACACGGAACCGGCACTCAATCCAGGAAGCGCCCTTGCACACGGGACCCCGGGCCCTGGACAGCTCCCCCTAACTGGTGGGGTGTGGGGGGCCACACGCGGACAGACTCGGGGCCACCGCTGCCACACACACACCTGTGGGCGTCCGGGCGGTGAACTCGGGGTCGAAGTGGAAGGTGTCCTCAGGCCTGCCCACCGCGGGCTTGAACGGCGGCTTGATCTCCTTCCTGTACAGCTTCTGCAGGGAGAGCAAGGCAGGGCGCTGAGGAGCCGCGGACGACATGAGGGCCTTCTGTGCCCTGGCACAGCCCGCTGCGGGGCGGGGAAAGCGCGCCAGGCGCACACGGCCGTTTCCACCTGTGGGCGGCACCCGAGACACTGACGTGTATATGAAAATACAGCCCCCCCCCCATCGGGTAACAGCAGTACCCGCTGTTGGGTACCCTCCTCTCCACCCCGGGGACCCTGAGGCCAGCCCCTGGGCGACGCTGTGAAAGCCCCCAGCTAGAAAGGAACCGAGCCTGGGTGCGGGGCTGGGGTGCCTCCTCCGGACACCCGCTCTGGCATCCCCAGATTTGGGGATCCAGCTGCCTCTGCAGAAGTGGGCGGAGCTGTGCTTTAGTGCTCCTTTTGCACACGCCTGTGCACTTCGACGGGCCCATCAGAACACCTGCCTCTGGAAGGCCAGCAGCCCCTCTGGAGAATGGCCACGGCTGGAGGCCCCCACGGCACGTCATGGGGCCTGACCTGGGGCAGGATGGCTGGAAACCCGCGCCCCTCATTGGCTCGGTCTTACGTGGTAAATTTGAAAATGCCTTCAAACCCCAGTGTTGTTTTCAAAGCTCTCAGGCAGGGCAACAATCCGTTCTTTTGGGGAGACTCAATTTAAGGGACAATACAACTTGGAATCAGGCCCTGGTAGTGCGGCAGATAGGGCTGGTCAGGGAGGTGGGCTCTGGGATGCAGGGGTGGGGGGGGTCTCAGGGCTGGGACACGGGGGGGGGGGGGC
>NW_027528991.1:2725068-2745157 GCF_008692635.1 Crocuta crocuta | reverse complement strand
GGGCTGGGAGACGGGGGTCTGGGGGCTTCAGCACTGGAATGTGGAGGTGCAGGGGCCTCAGGGCTGCCAGTCTTGGCGGAGGCTGAGGGGGCGTCACGAGGTGGACTTCAGGACGTGGGGTTCTGGGTGCACAGGAGGGGTGCCAGCCAGCGTGCTGAGAGCTTGGCAGGCTGGCATCTGGGCAGCGGGGCCTGGACACCAGGACGGGGGTCTGGGTACAGCCGTTTCGCACTTGTTTCCCCCAGTTCTGCCTGATCCGAGGGGCCCCCAGACCCTTGCTGGGCGCCTTTGTCTCAGTAAGTCTGGGGCCTCGCTCCGGGGCACGATCCCTGCCTGGAGCACACCCTTCCAGAAGCCCCCGTGGGGGCGGCTGACCAGACAGTAGCTGTGTCTGGGAGGAGGGGTCCCGGAGGCCGGTGCTGACTGACGGCGCCGGGCTGCACTGTTTCACGAGCAGTGGCGGCTGCGGCGTGCACAGGCCGGCACTCAGGGCGCGCACTTGGGAGCCAGCAGACAGAAAGGAATGTATTAACTCCGCCCTGCCTTCCCTGGTCATTTCCTGCCCTGGGCGAGTAGATTTCATTAGGGATTGATTGACTCCTTGAGCCCTTTCCATAAATAGAAAGACGCTACTTTCCGGGTGACGCACTCCGGGGTGGGAATAGACTTCCCTGATGTATGCACTTGTCAGAGGAAAGCTGATGAGGAGAAGCGAGCTGTGCGCCCTGATTAAAATGCGAGCTGCTACCGAGACGGAAGGCCCAGGCGCAGCCCTGCGGGGCTGACCCCTGCTGCTCGCGCCGGCCGTTCTCCCGCGGTGCTCGAGCTGGGTTATTAAATCAATACCTGTCCTGCTCCAGGAAAACCCACATCCTCTCCCTCGGCATCCGTGTGTTCTGCTGCTACTTGGGGGATGGGGTGGGGAGGTGGGTGGTGGGGGAAGAGAGGGAGAGAGGAATCTGTACGAGCCGGGGCTCCTGCTTTTGTCAAGGGAGGGTATTTACAGGCACACAGAACTGGCTGTCACTTAATCCAAAAGAGAGGTGTTGGCACCTGGAGCTGAAGGTGACCCTCGGCTCCACTTCTACCCCCAGCCCCACGGGCACAGGGACCCCTGGAACCCAGCAGCCAGCGCCTGCCCCAGCTTCACGGCTGCAGATCAAACAGTCCCGCGAACCCAGTACTCGGAACCGAACCACTTCTGCTCCACCGTGGCTCACTGGGCGGCACCCGGAAGCCCCGGCGGGCACGGCCGCGCCTGTGTGCGCACCTGGCGGGCAGAGGCTGTGACGCGCCTCACCCTGCGGCCCTGCTGGCGACACCTCGCAGCCTCGCTTCCCATCCCGCCACCAGCGACGGAACCGTACTCCCTGTGTCCAAACCTAGAAGCAGGCTTGGGGTTTGGGGGGAAAAAGTAAACTTGCTTCTCATTCTGTCACGTAAACGGCAGTGCACAGGGTGGCGCAGGGTTAATTCGAGAACAAAATACCAGCGGCATTTTGTGTAGGTTTTGAGCTTGACGAGATGCATTATAATTCTGACCTAGATTCCCATCTCTGAGCCTCTAGAATGATCCATCCCACACCGATGGAAAGAGAATGGGGTCTCATGATCAGTTCGCCAGGCATCACTTTAAATCATCTGTCTTGTCCCCGGATCTCAGGCTGACACAAGTCACAGCCACCCTGGCACGGGTTTCACATCGCGCCCGTATGCGCTAGGAAGCTCTGAGCAGGTGCGCCACGGCTATTTATACCTAAAAGACCTTCAGATGATGGAGGGGAGAACAGAGGGAGCACAGTGAAAATGGTAACGGGGTAATGGAAGAGGAAGCTGATTCCAGCTCGGGGTCACGGACCTAACATCTGCTTCTGTAGGCAGTTTTGGCTCCAGGCGATTCAAAATTAACATCTTCCAATTAGAAAAGGGCACAGCTATAGATTGTTCCCGAAATAGCCATGCAGAAATAATGCAGAGACGCAGAGCGGGGGCAGCCTGAGTAGCAGGGAGAATTCGAACGGCCTCCAAGCGCCCGCGGAGGTGGGGGGCGCATCTGACGGGACTCAGTCTACGCGGGTTACCCTTGCCGCAAGCGGGTTTACAGGACGGCTGAACCGAGCGGAGGTCATTCATTGCGCAGAGTCCTGTCGGGCTCCTTGAACGGAGAAGCCCTCGGCTGGTGTATTTAATGTGGGAATAAACGGATGGAAACTGCCTCCCGCTCTGACACAGGCGCCGAACTAGCCGGCAGCGCACTGCTCCCGGGACCCGAACCCCTAAACGCCACTCTGTGTCGGGGGCAGGAGGCCCTCTCTCCGCTCCTGCGGGTACGCACGACCAGCACGGTGGGGGCTTCACACACAGACCTTGGGCTGTCTTCTCACTGCCCTGCGCCTCAGTTTCCCGCGGGAGCCCCCCTCCTCACATGCTACCCTTGGAAGTGTCCAGAAGAATGAAAGGAACAACACAAGCACACGTTCCTCGCAATGACGGGTACCGAGCGGCTACGGGGGGGGTCCCAGCCCCGGCCAGGAAACAGGAAGCTGGTAGTAGGTGTGAGTCCGCGGTTACTGTGGTCAACGCAGGCATCCTTCCCACGGTGAGGGGCGCCAGGCCGGGCTGGGGGTGTTCCTGGGGGTGGGAGTCCCACGGCCTGCGGTGATGAACTTTCCCGAAGCATCCAGGGCAAAGGAAACGCAGAGTACACGCAGGAGCCCCCTGACCCTCTGCCGAGGCCTCGGGCTGTAACTACAAGCTTTCATTTGGCTGCTGCGCCAGCCTCTTTCCGGAAGAACTGTTCCTACGCAGTCCAGTCGCTCGGCTGTGGGGACACGCTAATGGCAGGGCACGGCGACCCGGGGCTGTGACCCCACACCCACTGTGGACAGACTCGTTCTGCACCAGCAGGTCACCTGGAAATTTCTGCTGGCAGTTTTGGGTCACGAAGGGAAGCAGAAAGGGAAATAAACACGCCTGTATGCTCCGGGCCAGATGCCAAGGCCGCCCGGGTCGCCTCGCCCAGGCAGACACCAGACGGTTGAGGGACCGGCCTCTCCTCCTGGCTGGGAGCCCCTGCTGGGCACGGGGACGGCCTCCGGGTAGTAACGGCTTTTGCAGACGCTCCTCTGCTGTGGCCCTCAGTTGTCCAAGCCGCTGTTACGGGACAGGTAGTAACGCTCCCCACTGGACACCCGTCAGTGTCTTAGGTGTTCACGGCTGCTTTCCTGCTGAGGGGCCTGTCGCTTGCCCGGGGCGTGACCTGCGGCCAAGGCTGGTCTTGGTGGCACCACAGCTCATGGGTGCGTAGGGAGGAGGGGGAGGGGACGGGCGGAAGGCGGAGGTGGGGTCGCCGGTCCCCGTGCGTGTGGCGGTCAGATGTCAAGCAGCTGGAGGACGGCCGTGTCTTACGACGGCGGGACGGTGGACGCCCCGCTCACCGGGACGCAGGCCGGCACCACGTATCACTCATGGAATAAACGACTTGGCACAGAGGTGGCATTCCAGAGCTTCCTCACCACGTTCCGGCTGCTTTCATTCAGGGCTTGGGGTGGAATGAGACCCTTCCCACCCTCTCTGTCCCCGTCTGTCCATCTTCCATGGGCAGATACGGAAGTGAGAGTGTTTGGTCCCCAGGAATCTGCCAGGCCGCTCTCAGGGACGCAAGGAAGTTCAATGCCAAAAGCAACACGAGGACCTTCNCTCCCAGCCGCAGCCCGTCCCCTGCCCCGAGAGCCTCTCTCGTTCTCTCGCTCGCTCACTCAGTGTTTATCGAGTGCCTCCTCTGACCCAGCCCCGGCCTCAGAGGCGCGGGAGATGTCACTAACCACATCCACAGCGACTCCTCACCTCTGGGAGCGTACGGCCAGCACCCGGGACGGACGGTAATGATGGACACAAACAAGGGCCGTGACCCCGGGCGCTGGGAAGAGATAAGCGGGTGGAAACGGAGCACGGGGGTCAGGGTGCTGGGTGCGGAGCTGCGGGATGGGGAGGGCCCCCCAGGGAGACCTCGGCGAGAAGCTGGCTTTGTTTCTCTAGTAGTCTTCACGCCCCGCGCAGAGCCCAACACGGGACGTGAACTCACAAGGCTGAGATCAGGACCTGAGCTGAGGTCAAGAGTCAGATGCTTCACTGACTGAGCGGCCCCGGTGCCCGAGAAAGTGGCTTTTAAGAAGACGTGAGGANGCACACCCTCCCTGTGCTTACGGCCTCTCTCTCCAGCCTGGGTGGAAAGCCCGGGTGTAGGACGTCCCCGTCCTGGCCACTGCTCCGTCCCCGGGTCCTGGAAGTGCCTCAAACACGCCCAGCGGGTCATCTGAGTAAATGGGACGGCGAGTGATCGCAGACGGGGGTGTGCGGCTCTACCCTGACCCCTGTCGGGCGGGGGGGGACGGAACATGGCCGAGGACCCCCTCCCCCCAGCACCAGANTAATCGGCTAAAAACGACCTTCAGGTGCCCGCCTGCGAGTTAGCGGCGACTGAGCTCCGTGTACGCCTGCGTCTCCAGGAAGCCAAGTAAAAAGACATTTCACAGGCAGCCAGGGGCTTTGATTTCTTGCTTCCACTTCCCATTTTTCTGAACACAACCCGCTGTCGGCTTGGCCCTTGAGCGAGGCCTGTGTCCCCGGCAGGGAGGCGACAGGCGTGTCAGCATCTCACGAGTTTCTCTCCAGTGTCACCGTTGAAAAGAAGCCTGATCTCGTAAAAGCGGCATAGTCAGAAGTGTANTGGTGGCCACGGAGCCACTGCTTGCGGGCAGTGGCCGAGGCCCCACGCTCCCCAGGACACCAGGACTGAGGGAAGAGAGGACAGTCATTCTCTTTTCCTCACGTCTGTGCAGCCCCCACAGGTAACTGCCGTGCTGACCTAGAGGAAAGGACGGAGAGAAACTACACCAAAGAAGGGCGTCCTCTGCGCACCAGGCTGTTCGGGGCACCGTCCCCAAGCTGGGGGCCCAGAAACGGCTCCGAGCGGCTGAGGGAATGCGACTCGGGGGCCCCCACGTCCAGCTCCAAGCAGCTTCGTGGCGTCGGCCGGGATAACGGGAGGCAGAGGCTGACCTCTGAGGGGGTCTCCTCCCCCTCCCTGACCCGGTGACGTCTGTCTGATCACCAGGCCTGGCGTCCGCACAGGCCTGGTAGGTCACTTACCCGGAGCCCCTCACGCCTGGCGTTTCCTCTCCATCCGCCCCCGCCCCGCCCCCACCATGAACCCGAGGGTCCCAGCTCGGCCGGGCAGAGCCCCATCTCCCTCCGACGCAGCCCCAGCCTGGTGCTCCGCAAACGCATCGTGATGGTGAGTCCTCCTTGGGTCACTAACAAGTGTCAGCCATGATTTTGTCTTTAACAGTCTGGGTGATATTTTGTTTCTCTAGCAATTCCCCAGGAGCGCTCGCTGAGTGGGCCCGGGCCTGAGCAGAGGCTGGGAAAGCAGCACAGTATCCCAGATGCCAGGGGCCCAGCGGCCCGGAGGCCTGCACGTGGGCCACTGCCTGGCGCCCAGGGGCCCAGCGGCCCGGCAGCCCAGCGGCCCGGAGGCCCACGGTGCCCAGGGGCCCAGCGGCCCAGTGAGCGGAGGGGCTCCTGCAGCCGCCTGCTGGATGGACGGTGATCTCTGCTCCGTCCTCAGTGGGTGGAAGAGGCCGCAGGGTCATCTGCACTTGCCTCTAAAGGGCCAAGTGATAAAGGGATCTGGGGCCCGGGGCTGGGGGGAGGGAACCCTCCTCCAGGTCACAGGGCCGTGTTGGCCTCTGGCTTGTTCCCCGCGGTCCCTGAGAGGCGGGACCGCCACATGAGACGACTTACATTCCAGTCTATGGTCACGAAGAAGGGATGCCGCTTGATCTCCTCCACCCCGTCGAGGCCAGCACCTGTCCCGGACAAAGCAGACACCCGCATCAGAATAAGAGAATAAACCCCCGATTCCGTTGCCTCTGGCGGACGGTGATGCAGCAGGGTGAGGGGCTGGGGGTGCCCAGAGCAGGGGTGAGGCAGGCTGGGATCTTCCTGCTGCGGGCGTGGGGATGCCTGGAACTCGCGGGGGAGGAAGCTGGCAGCCCGTCATTGAACGTAGGCTCCACGCCCACCGTGGGGCTTGAACTCTGCCTGGAGACCAAGAGATCAGGGGCCGCAGGCTGCAGGGACCGGGCCAGCCGGGGCCCTCCGGCTGCGCTTCAGATGTCCCTGAAAGCTGGCGCAGGCCGGCCTTCCAGAAGGTGGAGGAAGCGCGGGGCAGCGGGAGGGGAGGCTGCTCTGGGTTTACAGGGAAGGGAAGGAGAGCTTCCAGCAGATGACACGCAGAGAAAGACTGGCGTCCACACCAGCCAAGGCCCGGGTCCCAGGAAACGGCTTATAAATAGTTCTTCCGGCTGGTTATTCCTACCCAGCCTTGCCCCCTCCTCTTGGGGAGGGGGGCCTGAGCCTGCAGGCACAGGGGATTTGGGGCAGGGAGAGGGGTCTGCGGCGAGCGCACAGGCAGAGGGCGGCCTGGTGGGGGCGCTGGGCCAGCGCGGGTCTGCCCGTCACAACAGCCTCACAGCAGCGACATCAGTTTAGTGTTCGGGGAAGCCGTCCAGGGGGGCGGTGGGGCGCGTGCAGGGAACTGGCTGTACTTTCCATTCAGTTTTTCTGTAAACTTAAGGCTGCTCTAAAAATAAGTCTATTAATCAGAGAAACCAAAACCCTAAGGCCCTAAGAGCTGTGTTTTCTCCAGGCTGGAAGGCGGGGGAGGAGCCTCCGTGGGCCAGGAGGGGGCTGGTGGCCCGGGGACCTGGTGGGCTCGGCCGGCTGCAGCCGCTCCTGTCCCAAGGAGGGGAAGGGGGTTCCGTGTCACTCGGTTTGTGAGGCGCAGGCTTCCGGATTCTGCACCCCAGGGCGGCGGGTGCTGGTGGCTGCTGGCCGATGGGGGAGGGACGGGGGATGGGGAGCCGCCCTGAGCTGCTGTGGTCACTGTGGTGCTCACGGTCGGGGCCTGAGAGGTCGGGTGGCAGCCCCCACACGGGTCCCAGGGTCCCTGTAGATGACACCCTCCTGGATGTGGCTGGTTGCTCTCACATCCCGGTCCCTGCGCTGATGTGGGCAGAAAAGGAGCGGCAAGAGCTGGCCCCGGACACAGAAGCCTCAGGGGGACGGAGGAGGCCCAGGTCCACCTCCCGCGTCTGCCGAGGAGGCCAGGCCAGGCCAGCACCCAGGCGAGAGCCCACCACTGATCGCGCCGCTCACTGGACTCGCGCCACAAGGCAGTGCGGGAGCCCGTCAGACCGGGATCTCGCCTCTGCTCTCTGCTCTCCGCCCGGCTCTGCATACTGAGGGCCTACGGTCAGGATCCCTGCTCTTTAGGCTGAAGGACACGGGGCAAGGTGCTCAAGGTCACACGAGAGTCTGTGAGGAGAACCAGGATTTGAAGGCAGATGCGTGTCCCCCCCTCCCCCCGCCCCCAGGCTGGGGCTCCTCTCTGGTCCTCGGTCCAGTTTGGAGTTTTCTTCCCAGGACCCGTGCTATGCTGATATGATATGGCCTTTGTTCTGGCTCCTGGTCAGAGCTCCCAAACCCTTGCAATTTCCTAAGTCGTGAGAACACCGGAATCCTCTTCTGTCACAGTATTTGGTTGCTGTCCCTGGCCTGAGTGGCTCCTTTGTTGCTCGTAACACACCTCCTCGAACCCCCCTGAGTTTCTGTCAATGCGGCGGCTTTTGGAAAAGCCCTTAGGACTGGCCGGTCTCCACAGAACCAACCGCGTGACTGCGGGGTGGGGACTGTCCGCCTCCCTCTGACCTCCAGGGAGGGCAGGGGAGAGGCTGGGGGAGGGCGCATCACCCACTGCAGTGACTTAATGGAGCGCGCCCAGTGAAAGCTTCCCAGAAGCCCTAAGCAACAGGGTTTGGAGAGTCTGTGGGTTGATGTGCAAGAATGCGCCAGCGTGCCGGGAGGGTGGCGCGCCCCAAATCCCAAGGTCCTTCAGACCTCACCCTATGCACCTCTTCTCCTGTGTCCTTTAAAAGATCCTTTGTAATAAACCGGTGATAGTAAGTAAAGTGGTTTCCTGAGTTTTGTGAGCTGGTTTAGCACATGACTGAACTGAAAGAAGGGGTCGCGGGAGCCCCTGCTTTATAGCTGGTGGGTCGGAAGCGCAGGTGAGGCCCTGGGCTGTGGGAGGGGCATCGGAATCGGGGGCAGCAGTGGGACTGCGCCCCGGCGCCTGCGCCAACAGCCCTGGGTGATGAGAGCCAGACTGAAGTGAATGTAGGGCTCCAGGCTGGCATCTACTGAGAAGTGAAGAATGTGTCGGCGTGGAAAACCCACACGTCCAGTGTTAGTGGTGCTGGTGTGAGTAGAAATGGGTGTTCATCAGGATGACCTCGCCCGATTCCTGGGTCTGTCTCCCTTGTTCCGTGAACCCCTGACCAGAGCCCTGAGCCCTGGACCCTGCGGCTGGCGGCCCCTGACTGACACGCCCTCCTGGTCATGAGGATTCAAGTGGAGGAAACCGCACCCCAATCTGTACTGCTTCCCAGCCCCTCCTCGGCGAACGCTGACCTGCCGCAGAGCTCGGCGGGTCCGTCAGAGGGGCGAGCTTTGAGCCGCGCCTCGGACCCCAATGTCGTTCGCACCTGCACTGTGACTCATCGGCTGAATTTCTCTGAAGAACGCACTTTGCCTTTCGCGCCCATTACATCTCATCCATGTTCACGGCGGGAACCGAAACCAAGAGGGACACAAAGGAAATAAAGGCATTGGCGTAACTCCAAATTCCGCGCTGGCACGGGCTGGGTTTCCTTGGATACTTAATTAGCACGTTTTTATCTGCACCTTTTTCTTCCGCTGCAGTGAGATCTTGTACCACGTTTGGGCTTTGAGGCCTCAGAGAACAGTCGACAGTGAATTCATTAACACTTTGGTTATTACTCAAAAATTATAGGTGTCCTGAAAGGAGAGAAACCGTGAAAGGAAAATCTCTGCGCGCAGTTCTTTAAGGGCTACGTCAACCTTCCTAGGGCACATATGGGTATTATTTTGGATCCTACTTTTATTTATCTTCTCCTAAAACATGTTAACTAGGCTGTTTTGTCCTTGATGACCCCTTTCTACGTTGACTAAACACATCTGACCATCGGGCAGTTCTGGGCCAGGAAAGTCAGGAAGTGTCTGTGTAGATCCTTGAATCACAGCTGACTTGGGGTGGTGACCCAGAGCACCGGAAGGCTCACGCTGTCCCCGGAGGAGGGCTTCGATTAGTCCGGATCACAAAGAGTCAACAAGGCCTGGAGTGTTTGGAACAGAAGAGCTGTACTTCTTATCAGGCTTGGTGAGTTTTTACTATGTTCTCCAACGTCAAGTAAACATGAATTAGAAAGTTCGGTGGAGCAGGAGATTCAGGGTTCCACTTGTTCCCGGCAGTACAAACATTTAGCCCCCCGTGGCCCCTCTCAAAAACCGGAATATCCCTGAACATGTGTGCCTGCCCCCCGTGTCTGATTTCTACAAGCGGGGGGACGGCGGGATCTGGCGCCCAGCTGCGACTTCCTGACCTCAGTGCACAGCTGTGAGCGTGTCGTCGGGGCGGGGTGAGGCCTGCTCCTTCCGCGGCGCCGCTTACGTTCAGCTCTCCACTCCACATTTTTAACAAGGCGATTGCTTTCATCGTGGGGTTAGTCGTCGCTGGACTTGTACATTAGCAGTAAATTATTCTCCAAGGGTTTTGGTATCTGCCCCAAATATGTCTATTGTTTCCTTATTTCCACAGACAGCTGGGGACATGATGAATCCCTGGCCCCTGTGAGGCGCCCTTGAGGTGCTTTATTCCATGGCTGTTTTCGAGTCACACGGAAGCCACCTCGCATTCTTTTCCATTGTTTCCAAGTATTTTCTGGCCCTTGGAAAATTCATTCATTCAGTGTTTCAAATGCTTGTTTGCCGAGTCTCAGAGGGCAGTGCCAGCTGAGGGCCGGGGTCTGGTGCCTGCCAGGGCCCCGGAGCTGGTTGGAGCTGACCGCTGTGTCTGGTCAAAGGTCGGCCTGTTGCCGACGCGAGCCGGGGTGGGACACTGGAGACCAAGATGGGGAAAGCACCGCGGGGATCGGCGCTGGAGAGAAGAACAAACACGAAAACAGAACGCCGGCTGCACCAGTGGGTGGGGCTCCCACAGGGGCGCTCGGGACTGGCCCTGACGCGGTCTACACGGCTGTGCTGTTTTACTCTCATTAGCCCATCTCCTTCCCTTCTAACCGCGGCTGCGTGTCCCCCTGGGAGGCTGAGACTTTCCCAGAAGTTCCTACCGGAAGGCACAGATGCTCACGAGGGAAGAGCTGGACGGCCGCCACTTTGCACAGCCCGAAAGTGGGTTCATTGTAACCTCCCGTCCTGCGGGAAGGTCTGGAGGCACATTTACTCCACACGGCCCCGAAAGCCATGTTCACAGAACGGCCCCCACGGTCGGGTGACCATGCTGAGCCCGGATGCGCACAGCCCGAGTTTCTGGAGTTTCTGCAGTGCGTGGAACCCGACCTCACCGGTGCTCCCTCCTCGCGGTTGCACCGTGAGGGCCGGCACCGGCCCCTTCCCCGTTCTCGTCTCTGACCTCCCGGGCTTGCAAACCGTTCGGAGTGGCCAGTGTCACACCTGGGAGGCACCCCGGGGCGGAGGCAGGACGCTGAGGTCCCACACAGGGACAGACCCCTCGAGGCCTCCTTCAGGGAACACGCCCCACCCGCCTCCATCGCCCCGCACACCTCCCTGGACCGAGCTACGCGGCCCTGGGGGGCTTTCTCTAGTTCACAGTGAGACCGTCCCCTGGCTGACTCCTTTGTAGGGACCCCACCCGGGCACCTGCACTGCCTTTCCAGACCCTCCCCCGGGCACAGGGAGGTCACACACACCCTCCCCTGTGCCGGCGTCTGGTCCAACTTTTTGCATGATGTTCCTTAGGCCTGGTGTGCACGCTGCCTCCTGTTCTGTCCCCAGCACAGCCGCGACCTCTCAGGTGCAACCCGGAATCCTCAGGGCCGTGCCCTGGCCCCACCCCGACAAGAGCAGCGGTCTGGGCCGCTGACCTACTCTGCACAGGGATCTGTCACCCAGCGTACCACACCGTGCAGTAAGTGTGTAACACACTTACTGACTCCCGAGTCTTCCAGCTGCCACGTGCACACCGTCATAGCCGAAACGAGCACACACCTGGGGCACCTGGGCGGCTCAGCGGTTAAGCATCTGACTCTTGATTTCACCTCAGGCCCTGATCTCACAGTTCATGAGTTCCAGCCCTGCATGGAGCTTTGTGCTGTCGACGCAGAGCCTGCTTGGGGTTCTCTCTCCCTCTCTCTCCACCCCTCCCCTGCTCACACACGCACACATGCTACAAGTGCCTGGTTTCATCCACTTCCTCCGTTCAACTGGATGTGACCATCCTGGACTTCAAGGCTCCCTGCCCTCCACCCTGGCACCTGGTGGCTCGGCCGCCCAGGGACCAGAGCTGCTCGCGGGAGGCCTCGGCCTTGCCTCCAGGGAACTGTGTGCGGCCGAGCGAGCAGTCCCTGCCTTCAGGGCCCGGCCTCTGGGCCTCTGTTTGGTGTGGCCCCTAACACGTGCATCATTATCACGCTGGCTGGTCTCAGTCAATGTCATTCGACCACAGCCATTTAACAGACACCAACACGGGTGTCAGGGGCTGGGGTCCACGTGGGTCTCCCCACACCCCCTGGCAGAGACTGGCTCTGGGGCCACCATGGGATGCCTTGACACTCCACGGCAACTCATCTCCGCATCTAGATAGGCCCCGGGTACCTCTCCAGCCGGGTTTACAGAACCGGGTCTCGCCGGGGGGCTGTCCCCAGGGGCAAGTCTAGAGACCGTTGCACTTGCTCAGCAGGCAGAGGGGGCATCTCGGGAGAGACCGTGCTGCAGCGCAAGCTGGTCCTCCGCAGGAAAGAATGACCCAGTTGAGAGGTCACCGGTGCCATCGTGGAGACCCCCTGGGGACAGCGCTCCTCGTTTAAATGGCCGTCCTGCAGGCCTGGAGTGAATGCGCCATAATTTACTTCATGGCGTCCTTATTGTTGGACATTTGCCTTATCCAGGTCTTTACTAAGATCAACAAGCATTTTTTACACATGCGACTTCTATGCTGGATAGACTTCAAGAAGTACCATTTCTTGGGAGAGCGATAGATACAGTTGGAAAGGTGGGCGGCACCATCTGCTCTGCGGACAGCGGAGTTTGACCCTGTGAGCAGCAGGACAGCCCTGACGGTGTTGTTGCTCACTAGCTCCCCCTGCAGCCGGCACGGTGCTGGGGCGCCTCCTCCCCCCGACGGGCCCACGTCACGGCCGCCCGCTGACCACGCGTCACTTTGCTCAGCGCGCACACAGGCGCCGTGACAACGAGGGATGAAAAGCGGCAAGGGGACAGGATCAGCAGCTGTGTCAGCCGGGGCTTCTAGACAACCACCCATTTGTAGGAGAAGCACCACGGAGAGGAGCCGGGGGAACCTTCGGTCGAGAATTATTTTGAAAATGGATGAGTACTTGGTTAACATTCATGCAAGTCTGGATTCTCATATCCATTAAGATGTATTAATTTAAACTCCCCTATGACCCAGCAATAGCACTGCTAGGAATTTACCCAAGGGACACAGGAGTGCTGATGCACAGGGGCACATGGACCCCAATGTTCACAGCAGCACTCTCCACAATAGCCAAACCATGGAAAGAGCCTAAGTGTCCATCAGCTGACGAATGGTTCAAGAAGATGTGGTTTATCTGTACCATGGAATACTACATGGCAATGAGAAAGAATGAAATCTGGCCTGTGTAGCAACTTGGATGGACCTTGAGGGTGTTATGCTGAGCGAAATAAGTCAGGCAGAGAAGGACAGACACCATATGTTTGCACGTATAGGAGGATTAGGAGGAACTTAATGGAGGACCGTGGGGGAGAAGAAGGGGGGAAATGGTGGGGGAAAGGGAGAGAGGCAAACCATGAGAGACTCTTGAATGCTGAAAACAAACTGAGGACTAATGGGTGTGGGGGGAGGGGGAAGATGGGCACGGAGGAGGGCACTTGTGGGGACGAGCACTGGGTGTTCTAGGAAACCAACTTGACAATAAACTATTTAAAAAGACGTATTAATTTCAGTGGGATTAAAGAAGAGGCAGCTTTCAACTGCTCTGTCCTTGATTTACAGGGTTCTAAAGGTGAGATGAATAGAACAAAGTTCCACTATTCTGTGTAAAAACGGTGACTTTTAGGAAATAGCTTGCAGGACCTGGCCGGAGACTGTGTTTTGGGAATCCTCGTGGCTTGGACACGTGAGAGTATTTTCACACCTGATTCGGGACCTTTGCTCTCAGTGAGCCTGGTAAAGATGGGCTGAGGGGGGCGGGTGGGAGGCCCCTGCGGTCCCGGGGTGCCTGGGGGCTCTTACCCAGACGGTTGCACGGGTTCCGTTTGAAGAGGGCTCTCAGCAGGCTCTGGGCTTCCACGCTGAGGAACTGCGGCATGCCCAGCTTGGCTCTGAAAACAGAGGTGTAGTTTAGAATGAGAAGGATGACCAGGTTTTCTCCAGCACTTTGCGGTCCTGCTCAGTCACCATTAACAGACCGATCAAATCCATGTGACCCAGAGCGGCTGCACCCAGGCTTTCTGGCCGTAGGGCCCCTTCTGCGCTCTCCAAGTCCCGGAGGGCATCAAAGAGCTTTTGTTGATGTGGGTTCTCGGAGAGAAATTTGTACCATAGCGATTTAATAATTCACTGAAACACTAATACAACCATTAAAAAGAAACAATCAGAATCTCATTAACATTAGTAGCGTTTTATATAAAAATGAACTATGTTTTCCAAAATAACAACAAAGGGCTTGGCCAGAAGAGTGATCTTGTTTACAGTTTAGGAATCCCTTCTGGGTTAGATGAGAGACAGGCTATCTGCCTCTGGGTTCAGTCTGTTGCATTACTGTGAAGAAAATCTGGGACTTCACAGAGCTAGAGCAAACAATCCTAAAATTTGGATGGAACCACAAAAGACCTCAATAGCCGGAGCAATCCTGAAAAAGGAAACCAAAGCGGGAGGCATCACAATTCCAGACTTCAAGTTACATTACAAAGTTGTACTAATCAAGACCGTATGGTACTGGCACAAACCCACACATCGATCACTGGAACAGAGTAGAGAACCCAGAAATAAACCCACAAATATATGATCAACTAATCTGCAATAAAGCAGAAAAGAATATTCAATGGGAAACAGACAGTCTCTTCAACAAAGGGTGCTGGGAAAACTGGACAGCAATGTGCGGAAGAATGAACTTGGACCACGTTCGTACATCGTACATAAAAATAAACTCAAAATGGATGAAAGACCCAAATGTGAGACCAGAAACCATAAAAATCCTTAAAGAGAGTACAGGCAATAACCTCTCTGACATGGGCCTTACCCACATTTTTCTAGATATGTCTCCTGAGACAAGGGAAATAAAGCAAAAATAAACTATTGGCGCTACATCAAGATAAAGTTTCTGCACAGCAAAGGAAGCAGTTAACAAAACTAAAAGATAACCAATGGAACGGGAGAAGATATTTGCAAATGACATATCTGATAAAGGGTTAGTATCTAAAAAATATAAAGAACGGACACAACCCATCATCCCAAACCCAAATAATCCAATTAAAAAACGGGCAGAAGACATGAATAGAATTCTTCCACAGAAGACGTCCAGATGGCCAACAGACACATGAAAGGGTGCTCAACATCGCTCATCATCAGGGACATGCAACTCAAAACCACGATGAGATAGTGCCTCACACCTGCCAGAGTGGGCGAGGATGTGGAGAAAGGGGAGCCACTGCTGGTGGGAATGTCAACTGGTGCAGCTGCTCTGGAAAACAGTGTGGAGGCTCCTCAAAAAATTAACAGAACTCCTCTAGGACCTAGCAATAGCGCTGCTAGGAATTTATCCGAAGGACACAAAAACACTAATTCAAAAGGATACGTTCCCTCCATGTTTACAGCAGCGTTATTTACAATAGCTACTTTATGGGAGCAGCCCAAGCATCCATCTGAGATGAATGGGTAAAGAAGAAGTGGTATATACACAATAGAATATTATTCAGCCAAAAAAAAATGAGATCTTGCCATTTGCAAGGACACGGATGGACCTAGAGAGTGTTATGCTGAGTGAAATAAGTCAGAGAAGGACAAATACCATATGATTTCACTCATGTGTGGAATTTAAGAAACGAAACAGGTGAGCAAAGAAAAGAGAGAGAGAAAGTCAGGAAGGAGACTCTCCATTCTAGAGAATGGTGATGGGGGGGGAAACGGGTGAAATAGGAAAGGTGTTGAAAATGTACACTTGCCAACCTATTGTGATGAAAACAAGTAAAATGAAAATAAAGTAAAACCCAGTAATCTAATTTACCCAAAAAACTGCAAAAAAAAAAAAAAAAAAAAAGATTGGGAAAGGAAGAGCTTGCAAGCCCCAGGAGGGTCGCAGGCCCCGGGGTCCTCTGACCATGCTTTGGGAGCCAGGGGGCCACAGCTTGGTGTCACCCCTTCAGAAATGCTCAGCCACTCCTAAGTGATGAGCGCACGCACAGGATTCGCTAGAGGGAACTATTCTAGTTTTATGAAGTACAGATCGGGGCGCCGGGGTGGCCCAGTTGGTTAAACGTCTGACTTCAGCTCAGGTCGTGATCTCCCAGTTGGTGGGTTCGAGCCCCACGCTGGCAGCTCAGAGCCTGGAGCTGCTTGGGATTCTGGGTCTCCCTTTCTCTCTGCCCCTCCTGGCTCGAATTCTGTCTCTCTCTCTCTTCCTCTCAAAAATAAACAGTAAAAAAAAATTTTTTTTAAGTACAGATTGTGTTCTCCCTTAAAATTAAAAGTCACAGAGGTAAGTAACACAAAAATAACAGACCGCAGTCACAGATGTGTCGCCCACAACCCAGGAAGACACTGAGCCAATCCTCTCTGTGGGCTTTCCTCCGCTGATTCCTCTCCTTCCGCTTACACTCCGGTGTAGCCTACAAAAACGTAAGCTTTTCCGGTGCCTCTCGTTTTTATAAAAGTGAGGTGTCCATCCGCAGGGTTTGAGGGAGCGGGTCATGAGGGCCGGCGGCCTTACGGCGTGTCGACGCCCTCGCACGGCAGAGGCACAGTAACCCGGAGCGAGGGTCCAGCTGTTTGCAGCCGCTCCTCTCCCTGCCGCGCTCCTGTCTTCCCCGGAGCCCTCCCTCCTGACGCCGTGCTTCCGTGCAGCCTGCTCTCACACGGCACCGGGTTTAGACTTCTTCCCGGGATGCTAAGAGCAACATCCGTTTGCACGGTAATTGATTCTTCGTGGGAACTGAGCCGAAAATTATGTTTGTGTCCAGTCACGTGGGCAACGTGACTCCTTGCCAACATCAGGCAGGAGAGCTCAGGTACCTGAATGAATAGGGTCAAGAGGCAGAGAAGGAAAGGCACCCCCCACCCTGTGGTCTCTCTGGAGCCCCTAAGTCCTCTGCCCTTTCAAATCTGTACTTTGTTTTTGAAGGTCCCTAATCGCCACAGTGCCACCACCGGACACCATATGCGACTTCACCGATGGAACACGTTATGTGCGTGTCACCAGGATCACTGGGGGATCCCCTTCAGTGTCTCCCCTGCGGCTAAAATGCCAAGAATGCATATTACGGTTATTGCCGATGCCTCCTTAACAACCGGGCTTCCAAGGCCGAAGCTCTTGCTTTGGAAGGTGCTAACGCGTATGGGATGGACCCCCACGGTGGGTGTTTCCTACTCACTTGAGGATGAGGGCCATGGTCTCCTTCCTGTCCTTCCCCTGGAACGGCAGAGATCCTGTGAGCATCTCAAACTGCAGAGCAACACAGAACAGGGAGGGGAGTGTTCAGACTGACTGGATTGACTAGCTGAGAGCCGGGGGCAGGGTAGGGGTGGGGGTGGAGTGCAGCCAAGGTGCACGTGTCCGTTCAAAATCCCGATCAATCCAGCGAAGGCGCTGGCAGACACGCTTGGCATACACCGGCCAACAGAGCGGCCTCAGGGAGCTCAAAGTTGGGCGAGGAGGTGCCCAGGCCACCAACCCAGGACGCACCCCGGCTGCCGTAGGAGAGGCCGGCCGAGCGCTGTGGAGAGAACAGACGCATCGGGGAAGGGGAGGGCGGAGGGACGGCGGCTGGGCCGTCCGCCTTCTGGGGGTTGGTGGAGGACCGCGTCCCTGCCCTTCTCTGGTGGGTGCAGCGGAGGGGCCCGGGGCAGAGTGACTTCCGTCCATTAACAACGTCCAGTAAGAACAGTAGGGCACCTCCAATACGGGCCACCACACTCTGAAAATAACTAGTGGACCTTTGCCAGGGCGGCCTCTGGGGCAGAGACAGCACCGAGGGCCCGCCTTTCCCGAGCACGGAAAAGCCCGGAGTGCACGGGCTCTGGAAGGGGTGGCCCGGAACCGCAGGGTATTACCTGGATGACGTGTGCACTGCCCCCTTCGAGAAAGAACTAGAGCAGCAGCGCCAACAGAGCCTGTCCTTGAGAATAAGCCCCCGACTCTAACTGAAGGAGGCTACGGTATCAACCCCAGTCTGCGTCTTCATGTCCTTTCCTTTTTTAATTTTTTAAAATGTTTTTATTTATTTGTGTGTGCGAGAGAGAGACAGCGTGAGCAGGGGAGGGTCAGAGAGAGAGGGAGTCACAGAATCTGAAGCAGCTCCAGGCTCTGAGCCAGATGTCAGCACAGAGCCCGACACGGGGCTTGAGCCCACGAACCGTGAGATCATGACCTGGGCCGCAGTCAGACGCTCAACCGACTGAGCCACCCAGGCGCCCCTCTCCATGTCCTTTTCAATTACAGTTGAGCCTTGAACAACACGGGTGTGAATGATAAGGCTGTGAACAATATGGGTGTGACCTTCCATGCATGTCATGTTTTGATAAGTATGTACTATACACCACAAGTGTAGTTTTGCTTATGATTTTCTTCATAACATTTCTTTAGCTTGCTTTATTGTAAGGATACAGTATGTAATACATATAATGTATGAAATATGTGTTGCTCTACTGCTTATGTTATTGTGAGCCTTCTGGTCAACACTAAGTTATTAGTAGCTAATTTTGAGGAGAGTCAAAGTTATACGTGGATTTTTGACCACCTTCAGGGGTTGGTGCCCCTTATCCCTGTGTTCTTTGAGGGTCAACTGTATAAGAAAATAGCCTCAGTGCAAGTGTTGGTATAACTTATTATACCTTAGTTTTTACTCTGACTGTATGTCTCTGTTCCCTTAAAACTTATCCTGCAGTTTTCTTCTCCTCCACATTATGAAAATCTTTTAAAAAAAAAAATANGTCAGAGAGAGAGGGAGATACAGACTCTGAAACAGGCTCCAGGCTCTGAGCTGGCAGTCAGCACAGAGCCTGACGCGGGGCTCGAACCCACAAACCGCGAGATCACGACCTAAGCGAAAGCCAGACGCTTAACCAACTAAGCCACCCAGGCGCTCCTATGAAAATCTTAAGAAATACATCAGAGTAGAAAGATCAAAATGATCACCCATAATCCCATTATCCAATGAGAGACACAATTAGTATTTGTTATTTCCTTCTAGAACTTTGTTGAAGTTGTGTGTTTAAAACACAGATAAGGTTTTATATGTTAATCTTTCACAGAACAATAGAAAAACTTCCAATGCTTGTTGTTAAATCTTCATAGCATCACTTTATACGTGGATATGCCAAAATATGTTTATTTGTTGTTGAACCCTTAGACTGTTTCCAATTTCCTGCTATTGTAAGTAATACTGGAATGCACCTAAAAGCTTTCCTATGACGTGGAGTTAAACTCAGGACACCTACCAGGAGTGAAACCAACCAACTTAAAGAAATGAGTGGACTTAAGGCTTTATTAGTATTTTTGGTTTGCTTTTTGAAGGTAAAAATTGAAAAGAAATGTAAGCGTTCCTGTCTGTTGAGATGCGTGCGGCCTCCCCTGCGCTAACACCTGCTGTCCCTCCCATGGGCCCTCATTCAGAGAAGACACACAGCGCGGACTGCAGGCGATCAATCGATCTATAAGCCGTAAAAACGGAGACTCAGAGAGTCCAGAAGAGGATCTAAAAATAGACAAACAGAACTGAATGGAAAGGTAGGATGCTCTGGCAGATGAGCTGTTCATCTGATAAAACGATATGAGGGTTTTTGTAAGTTGATCGTAGAAATCAAAGTATCTCTGAAAATAGAATCCTATTAGCAAAGAAAATCCCCTTCCTATTTGTTTGTATCCTTCCTTCGCTCTCCTTTCTTTCTTCACTGGCTGGGAATGGGATTCCACGGCAAGGAAAAGCCTGTGAGGCCTCACGGCTGCACAATCGGGGCCCATCGGGAACATGTGTGGCTCATGTAACCATTTATTACGGGTCAACCAGCAACTTGCAACATTTGCCTGGTGATTCCTTCTTCGCTTTGACGATGCATCCGGGATCCACAGCCCTTGTGTTTCTCTCCCTCCGGCCTGTTCTTCCGAGTTACCCCGCCCCCACCACCCCCCCAACACGGCGGCAGGTCCCGAACTTTTCCTGAGCACCTAGCACAGCGGCATACACGGGTGTTCACCAAATGCCTCCTGGTGATGAAGATGATGGTGTGGTGATGGTGATGAAGCCCACACAAGTCTCTATTTTGGCTTCACTTCCAGCCCCCTTACACGTTCCTGTCCTGACACACGTGGAGAAGGGAGATCGGCTCAGTATTACTTCTCTCAACAAAGCCACTCGGCGCTTTCTCCCTGTTGGAGGGTGTCATTAAATCCGGGCATTACTGATGCGCTTTCCTGGGACATTACATACGGTCAGAGTCTTGCCCTGGTGCTCAAGAATACGGAGACTGACCAAGGCTTGCAGGGCAAACTGATATAAGCCATCATTGGCTGTGGGGTCCCACACTGCACGCGTGGTCCCCAAGGGGTCCATTCCCAGGTCAGCACCAAGGCAGGCTGTGGAAATGTACAGAGGGAGCCCCGAGAAACTCGGTACAGCGTCACCGTGCACACTTAGGACACTTCCAGGAGGATAAATATTTTGATGTAGCTACAGCAGTACTTCTCAGCTG
>NW_027528991.1:2722907-2725031 GCF_008692635.1 Crocuta crocuta | reverse complement strand
GAATTTGCCAATGTCTGGGGACAGTTTGGTGGTGAGGCTGGGAGGGTGAGGGCGTAGGTGCCTGTGATGTCTATGGAGCATCGACGAAGGCTGCTCCACATCCTCCATGCACAGGACAGCCTCCACCCAGAGAACTGCCCGGCCCCGAACCTCAACAGCGCTGGGGTGGAAAGCCTTGTCTAAAGGGACATCCGATGAGCCTCAAGAGAGTGGCCAGCCCTGGGGCACAGACACGACACCACGGAAGCCGCCCCGGCGGTGCCGGGAGCAGTGGAATGAGAAGGTTCTCCGTGAGGGACACGCTTCATAGCAGGGGCCTACAGTTCAAGTTCATCTGGCTGATCAGCGAGCTTAAACAAATCAAGGGCAAGTTCCATCCTCATGTGGACACGGACAAGGACAGATCCCACAGTGAAGTGGGCTGTTTGGGATGGTGGCCGTTCCCGGGCAGGCCGGGCCTGCGGTCAGCAGGTGTGTTCAGGTTGGCGTATGCGTGTGTTGGAGGGCACGGAGGGCAGACCAGTCCCCACCTCCCAGCGCGCACTGTGCCCCTGCTCTGAGCACTTGAGGGTCTACACGCCTGGGGCCTCTGCAGACGAGGGTGCGGGCGTTCATGTCCTTTCCCAGAGCGGCTCCTGGGCCCGAGCCGGATGGATGTGCCCAACGGCGGACAGACACCTGCGTGTGAACATCCACCCACGCTCAGTGTCAGTGGTTAAGCAACGGGAGAGGAATCGAAGGTCCTTTCCCGTGCGAACCCGGAACGTTCAGGAGATGTTTACCCGCGAAGCACAATCCCAGCGTCCTGCTAACACCAGAGCTCTGTGCCGTGGAGGTGTGAGCGGTTGTGAGCGGTTTGCTGTTGCCGTGGAGACGACCACTGCGGCCAAGTTCTTTTCCAGCTTCAAGGACCTAACTCCAGACATGCAGTCTTGTGCAAGGACAAGGGCCTCCGCCGTCAGCGCAGGTGGCAGAGGCCGAGCTCCAGGCACCCGTGGTCATCAGACGATGCGGGTGTAGACGTCCTTGGGGAGGCGACCCCTGCACGGTGGACCCTGTTCCTGCAGGTGCTCCCTGCAGGCCCGACGTCCTCTTAACGGAGCCGGGGGAGGGCACCGGACAAACACAGCAGCCCCCAAACCGACCTCCTCCCGAGGCGGAGCTCAGACACGACACCGAATGCCACCCTGGGCCCATCTCCCTTTGCAGATGGGACTCTGGGAGTCACTGCTGGTGCCACCCGAGGGGAAACAGGAACTCGCACGTCCGCCTGCAAGCTGGCCAGCGCCGGGGGCTGCAGGGGTTGGTGGGCGGGGCTAAACGACGTTGCGCTTCTGAGAACAACTGTATGACCTTAAAACAATCCCTTCAGCTTTTTGAGCTTTCGTTTCCACTTCTACAAACAGAAAGCCTGAGATCTTTCCCACATAACTTCACGATTTTTCGGTTCAGATGAAACGGGGAGAAGGTGCCTTGTAAACTCTGCCACGAAGGCCCCTCCTGCCTCCTGCCGCCGAGCAGAGGGACAGTTCGGGGACGAGGGCCATTCACTTCCCTGGCTGCTACGAGACCCTGAATGTGGAGTCTTTTCAACTGAAATGACGGATGATGCCCCCAATTCAGTAGGAAACGCCCGAGCCAGGTGCTCACAGCTCCTGGTGCCTCCATTACCCCAACGGCAGCGGGGAGCGGGCGGCCTCGGGCACAGCAAAGAACCACGTCTGGGTGATGTTCTCCCAACTCCAGAGCTGTCCTGGAGCTCTGGGACGAGGAAGAGCCGGGGCCCCCGGGGGGATGAGGGGGGGGGGGTCACAGAGCTCACCGGGCGGGGGCTCTGCTCTCCACGCCGGGGTCGCCGGGGAAGGTCATGGCGGTTCCCCGGTGCCCTGTGTCGGGCGCTCCAAGTATGTGTTCGCAATGTGACAGATTTATGACAGCAATTCGTCAAAGTGCCAAGAAGACACAAGACAGGACACCGCGGACCCCGGGCGTCGGGCGCAGGAAGTGAGGCGTGTGCTGTGGTGCCTGGACGCACAGAAGCGGGCTTGGGTCCCCCGGGCCGTGCCCCGCGCCCACCGAGAAGCCCGGTGGGGGCTGGGGCGGGGGCGTGGGGGTGGCTGGGGG